>NC_091437.1:153925563-154297417 GCF_964237555.1 Oryctolagus cuniculus
AAAGGTCTTCCTTTTTCCATTGGTTCACCCCCCCAGGGCAGCTGCGGCCGGCACACTGTGCTGATCCAAAGCCAGGAGCCAGGTGCTTCTCCTGGTCTCCCATGGGGTGCAGGGCCCAAGCACCTGGGCCATCCTCCACTGCACTCCCGGGCCACAGCAGAGAGCTAGACTGGAAGAGGAGCAACCAGGACAGAATCTGGCGCCCAAACAGGGACTAGAACCCGGGGTGCCGGCGCCACAGGCGGAGGATTAGCCTATTGAGCTGGGACACCAGCCTGCTGGTTCACTCTTAAAATGCCCACAGCAAAGCCAAGGACTCGGAACCCCATCTGGATTGCCCACATGGGTCGCAGGGATCCAAATACTTGAGGCACCATCTGCTGCCTCCTGGGGTGAGCATTAGCAGGAAGTGGGATCCAAAACCTCGTGGTTGGAATTTGCACCAGGCACTCTGATAATAAGTACGTGTCCCACATGGCAGCTTAATCTCTGAGCCACAGGCCCACCCCTTCTTCACCATTTTTCAGTGTAGTATTCAGTGGTATTCAGTCCTTTCATTTTTTTTTTTAAATTTTTTGACAGGCAGAGTGGACAGTGAGAGAGAGAGACAGAGAGAAAGGTCTTCCTTTGCTGTTGGTTCACCCTCCAATGGCCGCCGCGGCCGGCGCGCCACGGCCGGCGCGCTGCGGCCGGCGCACCGCGCTGATCCGATTGCAGGAGCCAGGAACCAGGTGCTTTTCCTGGTCTCCCGTGGGGTGCAGGGCCCAAGCACCTGGGCCATCCTCCACTGCACTCCCTGGCCATAGCAGAGAGCTGGCCTGGAAGAGGGGCAACCGGGACAGAATCCGGTGCCCCGACCGGGACTAGAACCCGGTGTGCCGGCGCCGCTAGGCGGAGGATTAGCCTAGTGAGCCGCGGCGCCGGCATGTCCTTTCATTTTTTTAAGATTTATTTTATTTATTTGAAAAACAGAGTTTCAGAAAGAGGAGGAGGAGGAGGAGAGAGGGAGAGAGAGAGAGAGGGAGAGAGAGAGAGATAGAGAGAGAGAGAGAGAACTCTTCCATCTGCTTGTTCTCACTTCAAATGGCCGTGATGGCCGGGGCTGTGTGAGGTAAAAGCCGGGAGCCTGGAGCTTCTTCCAGGTGTTCCAGGTGGGTGCAGGGGCCCAAGTACTTAGGTCATCTCCTGCTGCTTCCTCTGCCATTAGCAGGGAGCTGGATTGGAAGTGGAGCAGCTGGGACAGGAACCAGCACCCATGTGGGATGCCAGCGGCACAGGCGGCCACAACGCCAACCCCAGTATCTTCATATTGTTGTGCAATCATCACCACCTTTAGCTCCAGCACTCTTTTCATCTTGTAAAATTGAAACTCTCTACCCATTAAACACTAACCGTGCATTCCTCCCTTCCCCTTGCCGGAAACCACCATTCTGCTTTGTCCCCATGAATGATTCTTTTATGAATCTGAGTGTCTCTCATGTGAGTAGAACCATACCGAATGTGTCTTTTTCTGCCTGACTTATTTTATTCAGAATTAGTTCCAGAAGGCCTTTCCATGTTTCAGCATATAACCCCCTTCCTCTTAAAGATGCATTCCTACTCCATTAAATGGATGTCATATTGTGTTCATAGACACTGGATTACAACGATCTTTTAAAATTGTTGGGGCTGGCATTGTGATGTAGTGGGCTAAGCCACGACCTGTGATGCCAACGTCCCATATCTGGGTCAAGTCCCTGCTGTTCCACTTCTGATTGAGCTCCTGCTAGTTTGCCCAGGAAAGTAGAAGAGGAAAGCCCAGGTGCTTGGGCCTCTACACCCTTGTGGAAAACCTGGATGAAGCTCCCGGCTCCTATCTTTCACCTGGCCCAGTCTCAGCTATTACAGTCATTTGGGGAGTGGGCTGGAAGATCTCTCTCTCTCTCTCTCTCTCTCTCTCTCAACTCTGCCTTTCAAATAAATCAATCTTTAAAATTAAATTGTCAACAATGCTGGTGTGAACATGTGTGCACACTTTTTGTGAGCCCCTGCTTTCAGTTCTTTATATGCCTCACTGTGGAGTTCTGATTCCTTTCATGCTCAACAGTGTCTTCAATGTTAATACTCTTGGATTGCATTTTCCTTCTTTCAGGGCTTTGTTATCAATACTCTGATTTTTTGTGTGGAAAGTATTGGTGTGGAGAAACTGGAGGCTTTGTTGATTTTTCTAGATAGAATCATTTTTTTCATTCCTATTGATCAGGATACATTTAGTGTGTCTATAAAAATCATATTTTCCTTCTCTAGCATATTAATTTCCTTTTAGTTTGGAGATTTATTATTTTTCTAATATCAGAAAAATATGAAATTCTATCTCTGAACTATTCCATTTTTTTGTGTACTCTACTTGAGAGATAGAAGTGCTCTTCAGGAGGCCAACTTTGAAGTCCTTCTTTACCAACATCTACAATGAATGTTTTTGGTATATCTCATTCCTCTGCATGTTCTGTGATGTTCTAAGTCTTCTCTTTATGCTGTTGTTTGGAATTTTATGCACGCCTGGTTTGTTCTTTGCTGATTTACATTTATTTATTTGATCTATAAAGATGTTGCTCTAGCCCTCAGTAGTTTCCTTAACTTGGTAATCCTCCTTTTCATCTAGCTGCTGCTTCATCACTTTGTTTTCCGAATCTTGTATAAATGAGTCCAACTGAGTCTTTTATTGTTCTTTTGCAGATTGTGTTTCCTTTTTCTTCTGTGTTCTAAAAGGTTTGCATAGTTGAAATGCCATCCCCCCCCTGTGGGGAGCAATTCGGACTATACTGTTACTGGAATTAAGATTTATTCTATGCATCTGCTCTCCCACAATATGGCGCTGGGAGAGAAGTAAACAGCTTCTACCCAGCTGCCTCTCACCAACTTGACAAGCTGCAGGAGCTGCTCCTGATTGGAGGAGAGCGGCGTGCTCGGCGTGTGGGCAGCCGAGTTGGGATTGGTGGAGAGGACTATATAGGAGGAGAGAGACGGCATGGTGGTGTGGGTTGGTTGGAGAGTGCGTTGGAGAGTTCGCGGGGAAGTTCGTTACTTCGTTCTTTCTCATTTCTCTCTACTCATTCTTGCTTTGGGAGTTTGCTGTTTACTTATTCTTACTTTACTATAGAAAGGACTTGTAAAAAAGGGGAACAACAAGCGCCCGGTCCGGTGCGGCTCCTCCGCGTGCGGAGGAGCAGCAAGTGGTGCCGTGACTCGGATAGGAAACCTAGGAGGGAAAGACCGGGAAGAAGTGGGAAATTACTGGAGAGAGAGACTAGCAAAGAGCCTAGGGGAAGGCCGGACGGAAAGAGTGCCGGTGAAAAGCTAGTCAGAACCTAGGAAAAAAGCCGCGGGGGAAGAAAATTAGAAGCTAGGAAGGAGGTATTAACTGGGAACGTCTGGGAGACTCAGTCTTCCATTACGCTCACTGCTCCAACATGTCACAGACGGTACAGACAATGGAGTTCTTTGGCTACTCTTTGCCCACTGGCTACCTCTTCCTCCTCCTGGGCACCATCCTCTGTTTCTCCCTAAAGATCATCTATGGGCTAAATATGGTTTCTCTCTCTCTCTCTTCCTACTCCCCACCTCGTCGCAGCTTTTCCTCTAAGCAAGGGAAACGAGGGGGGAGGAAAATTCATGCATTCGTAAGAGCAATCGTAGAGACGTCCCCCTGGTTTCCACAGCAGTGGAGGCAGGTGGGACGGAAAATGCGCGAGGCTGGGGAACCGAT
The DNA here is from genome assembly GCF_964237555.1 of Oryctolagus cuniculus. Taxonomy (NCBI): domain Eukaryota; kingdom Metazoa; phylum Chordata; class Mammalia; order Lagomorpha; family Leporidae; genus Oryctolagus; species Oryctolagus cuniculus. The sequence goes on from NC_091437.1 coordinate 153,929,309, forward strand.
AGAAGTGCTGAAGCTGTGGCAACTCGTTGATCAGGTGCTTCAGAACCCCACGGAAGGGATCGAGTTGTTGCTTAATGAGGGGAGTGAAATGCAGGAAGAATTATGGCAGGGCAGCCAGGCGAGCAACTATTGTAACGAACAAGTGAGAAGAAAATCAAAGAAGGATTTAGAGAGCCAGGAAGCTTATGGGGGGGAGAAGGAAGCTGAGGAGGGAACCTCGCCCCCGAGAGAGATGCCTGGCCATACAAGGCTGGCAAATTCAACCATAAAGGATGAATCACCACCCCGGTATCGCCCATTGGTACTACCAAAGTTTCCTCCTGTAAAGAAAAGCCCCTTTTTTCCCCATGAGATTGAAGAAGAGTGGGAGGAAGAAGGAGTGATGGAGGGAGTAGGTATGCAGGAGGAGCTAGAAAGGCCAAGAACCGAAAACAAGCAAAGGGGAGCTGTTTATAGAAAACCTGCTTGGGAGCAGTACCAGGAACCAGGCCAGGTGTTTCCTGTAATTCAGGATCCACAGGGAAACAGGGGATGGACGCCTCTTGACCATAAATTACTTAAAGAGTTGCAGCAATCAGTACAATTGTATGGGCCCCATGCAAGTTACACTCAGGCAATCCTTGATAACATCGGGCAGCAAGGCCTAATACCTGAGGATTGGAGAAACTTAGTAAAGGCGGTATTAGGCGGGGGTGACTTCCTCTTGTGGCTAGCTGCCTATAAAGAATTTGCGCGAGAATATTCAAAGCAGAACTATCAAACAGGGAATCAAGCATGGGATGAGGAAATGTTAAATGGAGAAGGGCGATTTGCCTGTCCCGATGAGCAGGCCCGATTACCAACAGCTGTCCTCTTACAGGTGAGAGAGATAGCAAGAAGAGCCTGGAAGGTGATACCCAGAAAAGGAGAAGTAAGACACAGCCTAACTAAGATAGTACAGGGCCCTACCGAACCTTACGCTGATTTCGTGAACCGATTAATGGAAGCAGCAGGAAACATTTTCGAAACCGTGGAAGAAGCAATGCCCTTAGTCAAAAGATTGGCATATGAACAGGCCAATAAAACATGTCGGGAAGCTCTTAGACCATGGCAGCATAAGGACATCCCTACCTTTTTGAAAATCTGTAGGGATGTCATGGATGATGTAGTTTCTGGATCACATGCTGCAGTAGCAGTAACCCGACAATTTAGACAGAACATGAGGGGACGTATATGCTTTAGATGTGGTCGAGAAGGGCATCTAATGAGGGAATGTAGGGCCAGATTTCCAGCCCGAGATCGGCAGGGCGTAGAGAACTCGAGAAGACCAGGCCTTTGCCCACGCTGTAGAAGAGGAAATCATTGGGTCAGTGAATGTTACTTTAAAATAAACAGCGCAGGCAATCCCCAGAGGATGCCAAATGAGCCGGGCCCCATAAGAAGATCAGGTGTATATGGTCAACAGCAAAAAAACGGAATGTGGGCCCCTGCACCCCGGGGCCAAAACAATCGGTGGGTGCCACGGTCCCAAAACCAAATATTTACCGCGCAGAGTTACGAGCCACCGAATATTCGGTACTGACACCTCAAATGGGGCCACAAGCCATAGAGGTGAGGGCAGAAACAATTTCAGCGGAGCATAACGGACTTGGAATAATCGTAGGAAAAGAAACAAATGCTTTGAGAGGCCTAATGGTCATCACCGGAGTCATTCAATTACCTTTTGATAAGCTAAAAGTGCTAATACAATCTACAAAGGGTATTATTCAAATCAAACCAGAAGAACCTGTGGCTCAAATACTGATCATGATTGGAGCGCAGGATGTTAATGGACCCCAAGGGGAGAAATTTGCAGCCTTGTCCCTATCTCTAGCAGATCGACCTCTGTGGACCTTAACCATTAGAGGAAAGTCAATTCAGGGCCTGCTAGACACAGGTGCGGATGTAAGTATAATTTCGGAAAATGATTGGCCGAAGTCATGGCCCCTTCAGCCAGGAGATAATACTTTAGTAGGCCTAGGTGCGGCCATGACACCATCAAGGAGTGCTCAGGTGCTTCATTGGCAGGATCAAGAAGGGAACAAGGGAAATGTGCAACCTTATGTTAGTGCACTCCCCATCACATTATGGGGAAGAGACATTTTAGAACAATTGGGACTGACGTTAACAAATGAGGATCAATTGGAGAGTTCTACAGGACGGCGTATTATGTATAAAAAGGGATATCAGGAGAGAGGATTAGGCTCCAGAGAAGGCAGAAGGGACCTAGCCCAGCCCATAGGCGATTTTAAAAGACAGGACACGGGTTTTTCGTGGGGGCCACTGAGATGCAGCCGCTGCCATTGTCATGGCTGGACAACAAGCCAAAGTGGATACCACAGTGGCCCCTTACCCAGGAAAAGTTGGCTGCGGTAAATGATATAGTATCACAACAATTAGAGGCAGGCCATTTGCAACCATCAACCTCCCCATGGAATACGCCAATATTCGTGATAAAGAAAAAATCAGGGAAATACCGGTTGTTGCATGATTTACGGGCTGTTAATCAGCAGATGCAACCCATGGGGGCATTGCAACCCGGACTCCCGGTTCCTACTATGATCCCAAAGCATTGGCCACTAATAGTACTCGATCTGAAGGACTGCTTTTTTAGCATACCTCTACATGAACAAGACACTCAGAGGTTTGCTTTCACCGTACCTTCCATTAATCATCAAGGTCCCGACAAAAGATATGAATGGAAGGTGCTTCCCCAAGGAATGACTAACAGTCCTGCCATATGCCAGCTATATGTTGACCAGGCAGTAGAGCCGGTTCGACAACAGTGCCCAAAAGTACAAATTTTACACTACATGGATGACTTGTTAATAACGGCTGAAAGTGAAAGTCACCTAATGGAAGCATATAAGCTGCTGCTATTATATTTGGAAAAAGTTGGGTTACAAGTAGCGCCAGAGAAGATACAAAAAGGGGAAGTAGTACAGTACTTAGGACTTAAAGTAACTTCTGAAAGGGTAACCCCATTAGAATTTGAAATTGCAATAGATGGGTTACAGACCCTTAATGACTTCCAAAAATTATGTGGCAATTTAAATTGGTTGAGGCCCTATTGTAAATTAACTACCGAAGATATGATGCCATTATTCAATATTTTAGAAGGAGATGCCCAGCTTGATTCCCCTCGTAGATTGACAATAGAAGCCCGCTTGGCGTTACAGAAAATTGAAAAACAAATTAAAGCAATGCAGATGGAAAGATGTGATCCACAACAAGCCCTAGAAATATTAATTTTTATGGAACAGCTGTATCCCTTCGCAGTCATTTGGCAAGGAGGACCCTTGTTGTTTGTATACCCACATTCACATGCACCGCGTGTACTATACACCCAAGGCATTGCGGTGGCCGATTTAATATTAACAGCAATAAAAAAGGCGACAGAAATGGCAGGGAAGACTCCAAAGCGATGTGTAGTTCCCTTTGCTCAAGAGGCAGTAGAAGCCTTTACAAGGGAATGCTGGCAATGGGCATACATAGTTCTCATTCTACAAATAGAGATTGACAATCACTACCCTCGCCATCCATTTGTTAACTTCTGCACACAGGTTTCAATCAAACGGGTGCAGAAGGTGCGAAGGGATCCAATTCAAGGGGCAGTTACCGTATTTACGGATGGAGCTAAAGGCGGAACAGGAGCAGCTATATTTAACAATCAACGATATTTCGTTTTAACAGCATCCCCTTCTCCACAACATGCAGAATTAGCTATTATCGCAACAGTATTACGCAGAGAGAGTGCACCCATGAATATTTTGTCTGATAGTGCATATGTGGTGAATGCAGTTCAGATGCTCGCTACACAGTGCCTTATTCTTAAATCCTCCTCAGTCTATTCTTATCTAAGTGAAATTCAGGGGTTATTAAATCAAAGAGAGCATGCTATTTACATAGGCCACATAAGAGCTCATTCTAATTTACCTGGCCCACTTACTCGAGGAAACATGATGGCAGATCACTATTCAAGATTCTTGCTTGCATGCACCGCTTTGGAACAAGCTAAAGAATATCACTCTAAATGGCATGTTAACACCCACACTTTAAGTTTTAAATTTAATATTCCCCGCAAGCAAGCAGAAGATATCATTAGATCCTGTGAAAAGTGCGTTGTTACCATAGTTCCAAAGATTCCTGCGGGAGCCAATCCCCGTGGCCTTAAACCAGGACATATCTGGCAGATGGACGTTACACATATCCCCTCTTTTGGGCGACAAAGCTGTGTTCACGTCACTGTAGATACATACTCAGGTGTAATTATGGCCACAGCCATGAATAAAGAAGGAGTACAACAAGTAATCCAACACTGCTTGCAGGCTTTTGCAGCCTGGGGAGTTCCTCATGTGATCAAAACGGATAACGGCCCAGCATATACATCAAAGCGTTTTGCTGCATTTTTGAAAGAATTCGGAATCTCCCATATTACCGGTATTCCATACAATCCACAAGGGCAAGCTGTGGTAGAACGCGCTCACTTATATTTAAAAAAATTAATAATTAAACAAAAAGGGGGAATAGGGGAAATGGCCACATCCAACAAGGATGTCTTGGCCCTAGCTCTTTATACAATTAATTTTTTGAACAAGAAAAAGAACGGTAAAACACCTGCAGAAATGCATACTCAATCAGTTGATAAGGAATCAATACAGTGGGTAATGTGGAAGGATTTACAGGACAACCAATGGAAAGGCCCGTTCCCCTTACTCAGAAGAGTACGAGGCGCCGTTTGTTTTTTTCCACAGGGTGCGGCACAACCAATATGGACCCCTGAGAGAAGAATTCGGTTGATAAACCTGCCAGCAGAAGATCTAGAAGAAGAAAACTCCATTTGAGGAAGAAAACAATGAATAACCAATCCCTGGGATCTTTGGAATACGGGACATTTTTCAACAAACTCTGAAGTAGCACGACAAACAAGAGTCAATAGCATGAAGATCACACTGAACTTTACACAGGCGCGTATCAACGCCAAAAAATAAAAAGAAAGGGGGATCTGTGGGGAGCAATTCGGACTATACTGTTACTGGAATTAAGATTTATTCTATGCATCTGCTCTCCCACAATATGGCGCTGGGAGAGAAGTAAACAGCTTCTACCCAGCTGCCTCTCACCAACTTGACAAGCTGCAGGAGCTGCTCCTGATTGGAGGAGAGCGGCGTGCTCGGCGTGTGGGCAGCCGAGTTGGGATTGGTGGAGAGGACTATATAGGAGGAGAGAGACGGCATGGTGGTGTGGGTTGGTTGGAGAGTGCGTTGGAGAGTTCGCGGGGAAGTTCGTTACTTCGTTCTTTCTCATTTCTCTCTACTCATTCTTGCTTTGGGAGTTTGCTGTTTACTTATTCTTACTTTACTATAGAAAGGACTTGTAAAAAAGGGGAACAACAAGCGCCCGGTCCGGTGCGGCTCCTCCGCGTGCGGAGGAGCAGCACCCCCCCTTTTTTTCCTGTGCTTAATTTGGAGGGCTCTGCCCAGCCCTTCTCATCTCCCTGGTCCAGTTTGGAGTGGACGGTAGCATTCCCTTTTGGCCTAGTCATTGAGCAAATGGTCTTGTCAATTCTAGTGAAATTTATTGGACTGGATATTTCTGTCTGAATATTCTGGATCCTGAGGGTATAGGGATGAGCAGAGAGCTCAGCTGTGGCCAGACGGATCCTCCATTAGTTGTCTCCTCAGGTCCTAGGAAGTGTCTTCCGTCAGGTCCACCACCAGCTGTGTGGCTGGATATTGCATGCAGCCCACCGTCTCAGCATGGAGCGATGGGAAAGGACGGCCCTGGGGCCCTTGCTCTTCTTGTGAAGTCCGTGTGCCTCAACAGTATTATATTTTCATTGTAAGTGCCACGACACTTCTTTTTTTTTTTTTTTAAGATTTATTTTATTTATCCGAAAGACAGAATTACAGAGAGAGAGGTAGAGATAGAGAGAGGTCTTCCATCCAGTGGTTCACCCCCCAGATGGCTGCAACAGCCAGAGCTGTGCCAGTCCGAAGCCAGGAGCCAGGTGCTTCCTCCGGGTCTCCCACGTGGGTGCAGGGGCCTAAGGATTTGGGCCATCTTCTACTGCTTTCCCAGGCCATAGCAGAGAGCTGGATCGGAAGAGGAGCAGCTGGGACTAGAACCGGCACCCATATGGGATGCCAGTGCTCAGGCCAGGGCTTTAACCTGCTGCACCACAGCGCCTGCCCCTTTCTTCTCTTCTCCTCTCCTCTCCTCTCCTCTCCTCTCCTCTCCTCTCCTCTCCTCTCCTCTCCTCTCCTCTCCTCTCCTCTCCAAGATTTATTTATTTATTTGAAAGTCAGAGCTACACAGAATGAGAAGGAAGGGCAGAGAGAGAGAGAGAGGAGAGAGAGAGAGGAAAGAGAGAGAGAGAGAGAGAGAGAGGTCTTCCATCCACTGGTTCACTCCCCAGTTGGCCGCAACAGCTGGAGCTGCACCAATCCGAAGCCTGGAGCCAGGAACTTCAGGTTTCCCACATGGGTGCGGGGGCGCAAGCACTTGCACCATCCTCCACTGCCCTCCCAGGCCACAGCAGAGAGCTTGATCAGAAGTGAAGCATCCAGGACTCGAACTTGTGCCCATATGGGATGCTGGCACTGCAGGCGGCGGCCCCTCCTGCTACGCCACAGCGCCAGTCCCTCCACAACACTTCTTTAAAACTATCTGTCATTTCATGGCACTCTTCTGCTCAAAGTCCTTCCAAGGCTCTCAAAACCAAAGTCTTTCAGTGCTTCCTGGGCCCTCTGTGGGATGGTCACTGACACCACTCAGCTGTTCCTTGTTTTCCTAGTTCCAGCCACACAGGCTCCTTGCTGAGCTTCTAATGCTTCAGGCCCCCTGCCTTCAGGACTTTCCCGTAGTGGTTCCCCTGCCCAGAAGTCTCTCTGTCACATAACCACATGGCTTCATTCGCCAGACTCCTGAGGTGTTGGCTTAGAAGTCAGGATTTCATTAGGGTCGTTCATGCTGTGTTCTGCAGCAGGTGAACAGGCAGACTCCATTCTCTTCCTTTCCTATTTTTCATCACACTTAACATTATCAGAAAAGTTTTGTGCTTTCCTGTCTTTTATTAATCAAGTGCTTTCTCCCTTAGGTATCATTATTAATATATAGGAGGGGGATGTGCCTTGATCCCTGAAGTATCAGAATGCCTAGAAATATTTTTGACACCAAGAATGCACTCAACTATTTTCTGAATGAATGAGTGGATAAATGAACCAGTGACTGCTCCTCAGGACTTCTCATTGCACAGTTGGTCCTTGGCCTGTCCTTGGCTGTTTATTTGTTAATACTAATCCTTCCCTCTTACTCTCTTCCATTGGAGCACCTCTTTGAGAAATCAAGGATTAAGCATGCACAAGGTTTCAATGTTACAGAATCTTCTGCTCTTTCCTTTTTGGTGCTTTTTAAAATTTTTTGAATGACAGTTTAGCTTTTTTTAAGTAGCTTCTGGAGAGTGTTTGATATACTGTTCTTTTCTAATTTGTGTTTATTTTAGCAGATATTGGATAAGGATTCTACGGTTCTATTTCTTCCTCCCAATTTTATCCATTAAGGGAATTCAGGAAATATATGAGCTATTTTGCATGAAATTATGTGTCTTCATGCATGAGAATCTACAATAAGCAAAACAATAGTGCAAGGAGTATTGTACTCAGTCCACACATATATAAAATGCATGAGAATTTCTCTCTCTTCTGTATCACACTGTAAGAACTGTTGCAAGCCTCCATTCTCCTGGAGGCAGAAATGTAACCTCAGTTAACTGAAGATTTTTTTCCTTTGATTTGGATGATGTGTGTAAGTATTTTGTTTTAAGATGAAGTGTCAGGGCTGTCGCGGTGGAGTAGCAGGTAAAGCTGCTGCCTGTAGTGCCAGCATCCCATATGGGCACCAGTTTGAGTCTTGGCTGCTCCAGTTCCGATTCAGCTCTCTGCTATGGCCTAGGAAAGCAGAAGGTGGCCCAAGTCCTTGGGCCCCTGCACCCGTGTGGGAGACCCGGAAGAAGCTCCAGGCTCTTGGCTTTGGATCAGCTCAGCTCTGGCCATTGTGGTCATTTGGGGGAATGAACCAGAGTATGGAAGACCTCTCTCTCCGTCTCTACTTCTCTCTGTAACCCTGTCTTTCAAATAAATAGAATAAATCTTAAAAAAAAAAAGCTGAAGTATCACCTGGTGTTGAAATTTTGAGAGACAAGAAGTAAGGCTGTGCACTTCGTCATCACCTCTCGACTTGGTGGTTTTAACTGAGATACCGTATGCTTTTAAAATTTTATTTTAAAGATTTATTTATTTGCTTGAAAGGCAGAGTTACAAAGAGAGGGAGAGATAAAGAGATCTTCCATCTGCTGGTGCACTCCCCCAAATGGCTATAATAGCCACGGCTGGGCCAGGATGAAGCCAAGAGCCTGGAATTCCATTTGGGTCTCCCATGGGGATGCAGGGGTCAAAGCCCTTGGGCCATCCTCCGCTGCTTTCCCAGGTGCACTAGCAGAGAGCTGGATCAGAAGTGGAGCAGTCAGGACTCAGACTGATGCCCATATGGGATTGCATTGCAGGCAGTGGCTTAACCCACTACACAGCAACACCAACTCCCATTCTGCTCGTCTGCTCTCTTCTCACCCGGCACGTGATTTCCAAGTGTTCCTTTTCTTCCTAACAATGTCTTTTCAGATCAGTTGACTTTTGGCTTCTCCTGGCTACATGGTTAACTATTTCTTCTGCTCCCAAACTGTGCCAAGTGTCTGGGACCCTGTCCAATTCTGATTCTTTCTGGATAGGAAGGTACAGGGTCCTTCTGTTGTGTCGGCCCTCAAGCTCTTTTCCCCCCACCCTCATTGGCACTCAGGTGACAAAGCATGGGGGCTGTTTCCAAGGATTCTCGCCTGTCTCTCATCCCATGGGATGTTTATCTCATTTCAGGAGCCAGGTAACAATCTCTTTGTGACTCGTTATGGATTGAGTAGGACTTGCTTCTCCAAAACTCATGAAAAGGTTTAACCCTTGATGTATTCACATTAATGGTAGATGGATTATGGGTAGAAAGTTGATTTTAATTATGTTGTCCGAGAGGTGGATATGATGAGAGGTCTTTAGACCACTGGGGCATACCCTGGAAGGTTAGTTATTTGAGTTCAAGTTCTGTCTAGCAGTTCTCTCTGCTTCCTAGTTCAATATGTGATCATTCCCCCACACCTTCCATGAGTAGCCTCCATGGAAGCCTGACTGTGGGGTCACCCAGTCCTGAGCTGTGACCCCCAAACTGTAAGCTGAGATAAACCCTTTCCATCCCAAGAAGCTCCTAATGAAAAGCAGACCAGTACACTCCATGTCAGGAACCAATATTTAAAATTTTGTATATTAAAGGACCTTTTCTCTCATTCTGTTATTTCATTTTCCCAAATCACCTGATACTACTAGTGTACCTACTAGAATAGTAGAACGTGAGGGAGGCTTTAGAAATATAAGTAATATTGGGAAAACAGTCATGTTTAATATGTTAAAATACCCTCTTACAAGTAAGTGTCCAATAGACAACATAAACTATATTGCTTGCAATCCTCTCAACACCATACAAACTACAATTACAATACTACTCCTATTTTACAGGTGGGAAACATGAGACCCAGTGAGATCTGACAGAAGCTTATCAGAGTCTTGGTCTCAGGTATTTGAGAATATTTTATTTAATACATGAATTAGAAGTAGGAGAGGAAAGTACTTAGGCAAAGGAGATCTGACAAGCATGACCCACAGACTCCTTTTTGAAATTCAAATAAGATTCCCAATTTCTTGATGAATTTGTTTTTTGTGACTAGCTCACCAATTGAATGAAGAGACTTAACATTTCTTTAAAAATAATTTATTTCATTTTTATTTGAGAGAGAGAGACAGAGACAAAATTATAGACATCCCATCTGCTGGTTCACTCCCCAAATGCCAACAACAGCTATGGCTGGGCCAGGTTGAAGCCAAGAGCCTGGGACTCAGTCTAGGTCTCCTATGTGAATGGCAGGGTCATCCTCTACACAGGCCACACATTAGTAGGAAGCAGGTATTAGAAATGGAGCCCAAACTTAAACCCAGGTACTTCAATATGGCATGTGAGCATCCCAAGTGGTGACATAACAGCTGCACCCAACACCTGCACCAAGACTTCACATTTATCACCTTTGCAGCCCAAATTAGGGAATTCCACATAACTGGGAATGTAAAATTATGGGAAGGAAAAACTCATTAGTTCTGTTACTGCTGATTTGAACCCCCAGAACTTGTTCTATCAACAATGACCAATGAATGAGGAGGTGAGAATGCAATTTTAGCAAAGTTTATTAGAAAAAGTGAAGAGACAGAAGTGGCTATACCTGATAGACCAGACAGGCATCTCAAGGAAGGACTGGGAGCCCAGGCTGCATTCAGAGTGTGGTTTTTATGGACATGAATATGGGACCCCCTTTCTTCTCCCCTTCTCCCTCTTCTGGGAAATTCTGGGTGGGGGATTTTTGGATGTGGAATTCCCCTTAACGAAACCCTCCAGACGATACTGGCCATCAGGGTTCTTATCTTTGGGAGAAGCAAATGACTCCTTCAGTCCAGGAGGGCCAGTTGTATCACTCCCTCAGTTCAGTGAATTCCTTTTGCTAAAGGACAGCTAAGGACACCTTGGGCCAGGGGAGCCAGAAAAGAGGCGGAGTCCTGCCTTCAGGACTTGTTTCCTCATTCCATTGCACATAAATTCATTTTCTTCAGCCCCTCTTACACATATAGACTAATATATATCCAGCTGCCTTAACAGTTCATCTTCATGAAGAAGATAGTATTTGAGGAAATATTTCCAATCTTTTCTCAAGGAAGGCATTACTTGTCAGTGGATGAACTATCAGGGTGAACATTCTGTTTCACTCTTTTAAAAATATTTATTTATTTGAAAGTCAGAGTCAGAGAGAGAGAGAGAGAGAGAGAGAGAGAGGGAGGGAGAGAGGGAGATCTTCTATCTACTGGTTACTCCTCAGATGGTTGCAAGGCACTTGCCAGGCTGAAGCCAGGAGCCAGGAGTTTCATCCGAGTCTCGCATCTGGGTGGCAGAGGCCCAGGTATTTGTGTTACAGATAAAATGGTGGCAGAGAAAGAGGACTTCAGTTCGTTGCCTCACGTGAAAGAAGAATTTCCACACAGACAAGGCAGAGAGAAAAGCAAGATTGATTGAAGTCAGACACCTGGTGCTGCAGCAGACGGGAGGGTGGCTCCAAGAGCGGCAGAGCCCAGAAACTGTCAGGGCATACTTCTAGGGGAAAAGAGAAACAGAGCAGCAGCTAGCAATCAGTCAGAAGTTGGAGACAAAGTCCACCAAGAGGCCAGTGTTGTCATCTTGCCTGTTCTGTCTAGCTTCCTCATGATAAGACAGAAACACCATCAGAAGGGCGAGATGGTGACTACTGTTTTCAAGGTAAACTGAACACTCTGAGGGATGGAACCACTGCTTCTATACTATTCTCATGATAAAACTGGAAACTTCAAAAGAGTGGGATAGGAACTTTTGTCTTGCTAAAGGCAGCTTTTGGGGAGAAACATGCAGTGAGATCTGGCACTTTGATCTTGCTTAAGATAATTTTAGGGAGAAGCAAGCATTTTACACCCTGTTAGAGGACTCCCCTTTTCCTCATTCCAACAGGGCCCACCTAACTGCCCTTTAGCCTATCTCATTTGGGCCATCTTCCGATACTTTTCCCAGGCCATTAGCAGGGAGCTGGATTGGAAGAGGAGAAGCTGAGATATGGACCACCATCCATATGGAATGCCAGTGTCACAAGCAGTGTCTTTACTGGCTATACCACAACACTGCTCCATGAACTCTCTCTTCCACATCCCACTACCACATGTAAACAGACAAAATCTGTGTCTACCAATCAAGCACATCACCTGCATTGCTCAATCTGCCCCTCAGGTTGAGGCAGGTGGGGCACCCTTTTCTAAGTAGAGGGATAGATGCGTGGGCTCAGTGATTGCCATTGAGAAGCGACCGTTCTAGAAACAAGTGTTGGCTTTGCTTCAGATCTGAGCCCAAGGTGAATGCTATTGCTAGGCTTGGCTTAGAATTCATGATCTCTCTTTTAAGGAGGGTTGCTAATGATATTCTTGCCCACTTGGTAATTAGGTTTTGACTTTGTTTACTATTATTCCTCTTGTGTGTTGCATGCTGAGCAGGGATTCCTGGAGAGAAGGATTAATTGGGATAGAATGCCTAACAATAATATGCCTGAAAGAACTTGCTATGTGATAGACTATATTAATAGCTAACAGGTAGTGAACATTTACCTCTTAAAGTTCTTTGAATACATTAACTCATTTAATGTTTTTTTTTTAAAGAGAAAGGTGTCCCATTCCAATTACATTTTTTAAAGATTTATTTTATTTATTTGAAAGTCAGAGTTACATAGAGAGAGAAGGAGAGGCAGAGAGAGAGAGAGAGAGAGAGGTCTTCTATCCGCTGGTTCACTCCCCAATTGGCCACAACGGCCGGAGCTGCACTGATCTGAAGCCAGGAGCCAGGAGCTTCTTTTGGGACTCCCACATGGGTGCAGAGGCCCAAGGACTTGGGCCATCTTCTACTGCTTTCCCAGGCTGCAGCAGAGAGCTGGCACCCGTAAGGGGAGGCCGGCACTGCAGGCAGCAGCTTCACCTGCTACACCACAGACCCAGCCCCCTCATTTAATGTTGACAACAACTCAATGGAGTAGGTACTCTTTCTGTCTCATTTTAGACATGGAAATAAAAAGCAGAAAGGTTAAGTAACTTGTTCAAATTTGTGCAGATGCTAAGCAGGGCATTTAATCTGGGGAATCTGGAACCTTGAGTCTTGTATAAACACAGTGAAATTCAGCCCCTAAATAAGATGGAGGCAGAGTTTGGCAGGAAAGCAATGTGTGCAGGGGATGAAAGATGAGAGGGAAGTCTCAGATTACAGCTGACTCCAGTATGGGGCTCCTGTGTAGCCACCATGGCCAGGGTGAACTACCTGGGCCTCCAAGTGACATTGATAGTACCTTCCTCCTGCACACTCAATGACTGTCCATGCAAAATGAGACTTCACAGACCTAAACTAGGGGGCTCTGCAGGGAAGTGGAGGGCCCAGTGGTGGGAAATCTACAGAGGCTTAGATGGTGAGTAAAAACTAAACTGGCAGTTTGAAAGATTCTGTAAAGAGGATTTACTAAAAATAATAATATTAACAATGCATTCTCACCTTTTGTTTCTTGTTCTATGAGTAAGTTTTCAATCAGACTGGGTAGCTGACAGGGACAGGGGAGAAGAGGGGGCTTCAGTTTTATGAATAGTCTCTTTCTGAGATACTTTGAGAAAGTAGCCACTTGGGAATTGGAAAAGTTCAAAGTAATTTGCCCATGAATTCTAGTTCAAAATGGCAGCAGATTGGTGCTATCCAAAGCTGAACTCATCTTTTCATGTTAAAACTGTGGATGAAATAGAAAGCTAAGACTTACAGTATAACCTAATGACCGAATCTGGGACAATTTGTAATAATGACTGGGTAGGTGAATGTGGATTGAGAAAAGCTGAATTTGCCCCAAGTTTATGTCACCTTCTTGCTGTCCTTAATGAAGGAAAAATAAAACTTCCCTAAGAATGTAGGAAGGGTCTTTTGCCTCAGACTGAGCCCCAGGTCCTACATCAACTGGAAATGGAACAGACACTTCCTTCTGCTCTGTTATGGCTTAGCTGTTGTTTGTTCCCAGAAAGGTTCATGGGTTGGGTCTTGGTGCCCAGTGCAGTGGTTTTGGGAAATGATGAAAACTTTAAGAGGTGGAGCCTAGTGGAAGATTCTTAGTAAATGCGCCACAGCCTCAAAATGAATTATTTCCTTTTGGATTTTGTTTAGTTCTTGAGAGAACTGTTTTTTTTTTTTTTCTTTTTTGACAGGCAGAGTGGACAGTGAGAGAGAGAGACAGAGAGAAAGGTCTTCCTTTTCTGTTGGTTCACCCTCCAATGGCTGCCACGGCCAGCGCGCTGTGGCCGGCACACCGTGCTGATCCGAAGCCAGGAGCCAGGTGCTTTTCCTGGTCTCCCATGTGGGTGCAGGGCCCAAGCAACTGGGTCATCCTCCACTGCCCTCCCGGGCCACAGCAGAGAGCTGGACTGGAAGAGGGGCAACCGGGACAGAATCCAGTGCACTGAGAGAGAATTGTTTTCAAAGCCAGGGTCTGACCCTTCCCCAGCTCTCTCTGGCTTCCTGATTTGTGATGTGATTGCTTTTTCCTGCCATCCACCATGGGACCACTGCCAAGGCTTGCACCATGCTGTCTGGTCATTTAAAGTTCCACACTCTGAGCTAAATAAACCTCTTTTCTTGATAAGGACAGCCTGCCTCAAGTATTTCAATATAGGGGTGAAAGGTTGACTAATACAGAAATTTACCATAACTATTCCTGAAAATGTGGAGCCACCCTTGGAACTTGCTTGCTAGCAGTGATTGGAAGAGTTTGGAGAAGCAGGTTAGAAAAAGCACATAGTGAGAGCACAGCATTAAGGGTGGTTCTGATGGGGGTTCAGAAGATGAAGAAGCTGGGAAACTAATCTCCTGTGGAATGAGGATCCTACTGGAAGTTGGACTGAAGGCCACCCTTCGTACACTATGGTACAGAAGAGGCTGTATTGTGTCCATGAGCTGAGACTTTGTTTTGAAGACTGAACTTAATAATGATAAACTATGATTGTTTGGAAAGCATTCAGGATGTGGGCATTCACATTATTGGTGGCTTTGAGTAAGACTGACTGTTAGACTCAGGACCAAAAAGATGCAGAGTAGAATGATTTGGAAGACTGGAAGCCTGGCTGGGGAAGGAGTGAACAAAAAGCATAGAAGTGTGCAACCAAGGAGGGTATGTTTAAGACACAGCTTCCTAAAGTCATTAGCACAGATAAAAAGAAGCCAAGTTCTTTGCAACAAGACAATAGAAAAGATGTCTTGAGGGCATCTGAGGAATCTGGGAGGCTACCCCTTCCATCACAGGCGGGAGCTCTTTCAGGGGCAAATTGTTTTAGGGTACCAGGGGTGGTCTTCTTTGCTTTCTACTCCAGGAAGCCTTGGGATTTATTTCCTTGTGTGAATCTAGGTAGTAAAGCACTCCAGCACTGCACCATTGCTCAAGCAGGCTCATAGGTAGCTCATGGCAGCAGTAAACCTATTTTTTGCTGAATTTGCAGGAGGACAAAATTTGTAGGAGTTCTAGGATCATGGTGGCTTCCACCAAGATTTCAAAGGAAGGCCTAGGAGATAAGATGCTCAACAGGGTTGGAGACCCCGTCAGAAGACGCCACTGGGGCAATACCTAGTGTAGCTGTGAGAGGGGAATCAAAATGAGACAGGCAGAGATACCAGCAATGTGAAATAACAGCCTTGGAAACCCACTGACATCAGCGTGGGGAGAAGGGACTGCAGCAACTTGGGGTGGGGTTTCCCAGGGCCTTGGGGGCCACCCCCTGCTGCAGTTGTATGAGATACCGGACATGGGGCTTTTAGACTTTAACATCTGCTTTGCTGTTGCTTCTGTCTTACTTTAGGCCAATTGCTCCTTTCTACTTGGCTTTTTCTCCCTTTTGAAATAGGAATGTATACTCTGTGCCTGCTTACTGATTGTATACAGGAAATAGATAATGGTTTTGATTTTATAGGATTGTAAATGCAAGGGCTTTGCTTTGAGTCTTGCATGAGACTTTGGACTTCAGTCTTCTGAATTAATGCTGGAGTAAGTTAAGGCTTTGATACTTTCAGAGATAAATGCATGTGTTTTACATTGTAAGAAAGACATGAATCTTTGGGGGACCAGGCGCAGAATGGTAATGATTTGGGTAATTTGAGTATAAATCAGGCATATATATATATATATATATATATATATATATATAATATAATACTGTGGGGTATTAAGGGGGTGGAAATTTAATCTGACTGTGGTATTTAGAAGTAGAGTGAAAGTGCTTAGGATTGCGTTAGGTCATTAGGGTGAAGTTTCCATGCCTGACCCAGGTGATTTTAAAAATTCATTTGTTCATTTAATTTGAAAGGGAGGAGAAAGGGAAAGAGAGGGAGAGGAAGAGAGAGAGAGAGAGAGAGAGAGATCTCCCATCTACTGGTTCACTCCCTAAAGCCTGGATTAGGCAAGGCCAAGCCAGAGACTGGGAACTCAATCCAGATCTCCCATGTAGGTGCCAGGGACTCAAGTCCTTGAGCCTTTGTCTGCTGCCTCCCAGAGCGCTCACTAGCAGGCAGCTGGAATGGAGAGTGGAGACCAGACGTGGACCCAGGCACTCTGATATGGGATGTGAGCAGCCCAAGCAGCATCTTAACTGCTGGTCAAGAGCCTGCCCCAAGCTGCTGACTTTATAAGCAGATGGAGGGCTACGGATTCTGTCTCTTGCTATGTGTTGCTGTATGCTCCCTTGGGATTCTTCCAGCCAGAGGACCATCACCATTTGAGGCCTTCCTTGCAACTCCAGAACTATGAGCCAAAATAAGTCTGTTTTCTTTTAAAAAGTAGCCCACCTCTGCCCTTGTTGTAGCAATTAAAAGTTGACAAATTCACCTTCCTCACGCGTTGTTCTCTTATACATTATTTTCTTCCTCCCAAGGCTCCCTCATTGCCCATTTCTCCCAATCCATGCAGTTTCTAAGGATCACAGCACATTGCTGGACAAGAAGCAGGGAGTGATTAAAGTGGCCACAGGGATGCAAGTGTCCTCAGCAAAGCTCTGTAGATAGCTGCGAAGGCAGGAAGTCCTGGGCTGGCTCCGCATGCCTGGGATTGGGCTGCTTCCCTCTTGCATTATCTCCGAGTACCAGAAGCTGGGCTAACAGCTGAGAAGAAGATGAGGTGCCACATTAAAGGCAGGGGCATGCCGGATGACTCCCAGTCACTAAGTACAAGCTAGACTGAGATCTGTGAACATAAATTGTTGATTCAAGAAGCGAATTTGACCAGGAGGGCAGTGTTAACTTCCTGGAGTTAGTAAATAGCAAGAAACCCATCTTATCCTATCCAAGGATAAAGTAAAACAGACTATATCATCAATAGCAACAGCAATGTGGAGGCAGTGAAAATAATGCACAAAAACGAAGAAAAAAAAGAGCAGAAATGAATAACTTCAATGAGGCAGAGCAATCCTGAAAATGACTTATCTTAAAATCTTGATGATCATTTTCAACAACTGTGTGCATGAAGACTTGGTTTGTCTGAACCAGAATTAGAATGTATAAAAGTGAGATCTGGAGAGAACCATGGGCACAATCATTAAATGGGGGAGTGGTGATGGGATTCCAATGGCTGGAATCAAGTCTCTTCGAGGCAAGGAAGGCCAGTCATTGGTGCTCCTTGAAGGTGTGTCACTATGTGGAGTACATGTGAGAATAGCTGTCAGAATTTAGCAAAGGGGAACAGTTGAAAGGGTGAGAATTACAGAGATGAAGTTTTCAGGAACACTGGCCAGAGCTTGTAGAGCCACATGACTCAAGTCAGTGTTCCCGAGATAAAGGAAACGAAGGCTCAAGATAGATAGCAGGAGCTGACCTCAATTTAGGGAAAGCTGGAAGATGTCTATACAGCCTGGCAAAGGTTTCAGTCTAATGAGATAAACCCATGATTCTGTACATACAGATATAAAACAAGAGGTTATTTCTGAAAAACAAAGGTTAGCTTGACTTTAGTCTTCTTCCAAATACACTAAATGCTAGAAGACAGTTTGGCAGCACCTACTGAATTTGAAAAAAATATAGGATATGATCTAAGAAAATTGCATATATATTTCACATATGAAAGGAACACAATAATATTACTGGATATGCAAAAAGGACAAAATACGTTATTTACAAGCCCTCCTATAAACTGCTTTAAGATATCCTGCAAATTCAGCAACAATACACAAGAGCTCAGAATGAGACGCCCACCACATGGGAGGACTCAGTAAACAGTGATGATAATTAAATAAGAGAGAAGTCTAAATGTCACCACTGAAGTTATAAAGCTGAATTAAACACTGACATACATAAAGAGAGTCTTTATAATTCATAAAATAATAGTAATGTCATAACAATGATCTAGAACTGAATTGAAAGGAATTATTAACAAAGACTGTTCTACATGAAAGGAGATGTGAAGAATAAAAAGTGCTGAACACACTATCTTACATATGGATTTTATTTTTGCAATGTGTTTACACATTTTGGTTTTTTAGGCATACCTGTAATTTCTGTTTTTTCTAACATGAGTGCTTATTTCTGTAATAAACAGTGAAAGGTGAATAAACTAAAATCTAACAAAAAATTCCCAAAGTTGAATTGAATCTGATAATTTTTAAATCTGCACAAGTTTTAGTCTCTAAGAAGCTACCTCACTTTTTAAAAGTTTTTTCCAAATACTTGATTTTTTAAAATTTATTTATTTTACTTGAAAGTCAGAGTTACACAGAGAGAGAAGCAGAGGCAGAGAGAGAGAGACAGGGAGAGAGAGAGGTCTTCCATCTGCTAGTTCACTCCCCAGTTGGCTACAATGGCCGGAGCTGTGCTGATCCGAAATCAGGAGCCAGGAGCTTCTTCCAGGTCTCCCACGTGGGTACAGGGGCCCAAGGACTTGGGTCATCTTCTACTGCTTTCCCAGGCCATAGCAGAGAGCTGGATTGGAAGTGGAGCAGCTGGGTCTTAAACAGGGTCCCATATGGGATGCTGGCAATGCAGGCGGTGGCTTTACTTGCTATGCCACAGTGCTGACCCCTCCAAATACATAATTTTAATCTACTTTATAATCACAGGCTTAATTCCCCTCTGACCATAATATTCGGTAAGTAGAAAGTAGGATATTCACAATTTCATGGGAGTATAAACAAGGATGAAAAATGACAATCATACCACAAGATGTCTGTTTCATTTCCATACAATTTTTTTTTGTGTGTTCTGTGTAACATCTCCTTTTTTCAATGTCTCTAGGAAAATTGCACAAAGGTAGCCTACTGTGTTGGGCCTGGAACTCCCTGTTGGCTCCCTCCTTGGCCAATGACAATGGGGTATCTTCCCAGCTCACATTTTCTGGGGAGAAGAGGAAGTTCCAAGGGATGAACTTGATTGTCTTTGGTTTGCAAGACTGAGTTGTTTGTCCTCCATGTGACTCAGAAACATCTCATGGAACTCAAGATTCACTTATAGTAGGAGGGTGGGGGTCTTGCTACTTTCTGTGGAGCCCAGCAGTAGGTATGTAACCTCAGAAATGTTATTCTGTTTGTGGCCTTGGCTTCTTCATCTGGAAAGCATGAGTAGTAGACTTGTCTCAAAGCTCCCTTAAAGGACTGTATCACATCAGGGACGCAAAGCATCCAACGGGGGTCCCTTAATCAATGCTGCATCTTTACCAATCTAAGCTTTGAGGGAAAGACAAAGGATCAGCTGCAAGTGGGATGGTTCTCTGGAGGGCTCCTGATGGGTCTTAGAAAAGGAGGGAGGGAGACCACAAGGGAGAAGCACATAAAATCAAGGTGGATATGCAAGGATCTCATTTCTGTTCACTGTGCAACATCCACTGTAGGTGGCATGTTATCCTGCCCCTGTGCAAGCTCCTGGCACAACAATTCCAAATCACCTGTTAAATGCATTAGAAGAAAAAACCAAACAATACTTCCATGTCTAAGGAGAAGGGCTGTTTCTTTGTTTTAATAACTATAACTCCTAACTCTCCAGAAAGGAAAGGTTGCTCTTGGTTATGCATTTTAAGTGCAGAGTAGTGGGAGACTCAGGTTATTTATGGCCATCTCTTCATTTGGTTGTCGAATAGTGTTTCTTGGGAAGGCTACACTCCCTAATTCAGACTCTTGTAGTCTAGAAAGGGAAACTCATTTGATGAATTATTGACCAAGTCCAGGGTTTGGCCATTCTTGATTTTTCAGAACCCAGTCTCTGGCATCATATTCTTTAGGAATTATTCCTGGATCCTTCAATGTACTAGATTATTTCATGCCAACTCAACATTATCCCCTCCTTCCTTCCACTTTTTCCTGTGTGGAAGAAGCAAATTTGGGGACTGTATTTTCTAGACATTTGCCAGTAGGTGCATGGTTAGTTACTGCAAGAATAGGCATTTAGATGTTCAGTGAGAAGAGGAAGTCCTTGTTGTCAGCAGCAGCTACAAGGGAGCAGGTGCCAAGGGATGCTGGAGGCTGCTCCTGGCTTCCTTCTGCCCATCTTCCTGAAAAGTATACCCAGCAGCACACTTCCTAGATTCCAGCCCTTCCAGACTTCCTCATCAACACGACTCCAGCCCATTCCACAGTCGGTTAAGCTTTTCTCTGTATTAATCTCATTGCTGCCTAAAACATGCAGAGAGCCTCCTGTCTTCTTGTCCAGACCTCGAAACATCAGAATGAATCGAATGTTCTCTTCTTGAGAGTGTTTTAGCACTGTGTTCCTGTTATTCCTGAATCAACAGCTTAGAGGTTGATTCCACAGACTGTGGAGTAAAGAAGAAAATTTCTCAGGTTTTTAGCTGCTGAAAGAAGAGCAAAAAAAAAGCCCTAAGGGCAAATCAAGATCCCGTGCTGCTGAGCAGACCCACATCAGGAGCTGCTCAGCAACCCTTGTAGCAGGAAGACTGTGAGTGCGAATTGAAACTAACAAACCAATAGTAGTAAAGTGAGGGACTCTGATGAGTCATTTTAGTATCACAGGGTTAACCACTCAGATATATTGTGACTCTTTGAGTGATTGAATTTTCTTCTTTGTCTAGGATATAACAAATCTATCTACCAGCGGGAAACCAATTAAGGTTCTCCACTACCTGTCACTTGCCAACCGCTGGCTGGTTTTGTAGAACTTGACACCAATCACTAGCATAAAGAGGGTTGGAGGAATCTGGTTAAAGGTGATCCCCATGCGGTCAGAGCTGTGAAGCATTGCATCCTCCTTTTTGGCTGTCCCTGCAATTACACATTGCTTCATCGCGGAAATCAGGAGAGGGAAATGGCATACATCAATTGCCTTTTGCTGAAATGACACATACACTCTAAACCAGAGATTGGCAAACATCTCTGCAAAGAGGCAGCTGGCACCAGCACTCAGACTGGTGTATTGTAAGACCCATGTTGCTGAGGTTACCCAGGCTGTCGCTCCCCCTCTTCATGGAGGAACGACACAGGACCCTGCGCTGTTCTTTTGTCTGCTCGGCCCTCCCCGGGTTTGCTGCTGGTTCTTCCCGGGTTGGCTACCGTCCCTTCCACCTCTGTGGAAGGGCGGTTCCCCCTGCCACTTTCCCCATTTCTGCGGGGGAGCGGCACACCGCCGGCCGGCTCCCTCGGGGGCTGCTCAGGTGTTCCTTCAGATAGATGTTCCTCAGGTAGATGTTCCTGGTGCATGTTGTCTCTCTCCTCCTTTATAGTCCTCTTCCACCAATCCCAACTCTGCTACCCACACGCCGAGTACACTGCTCTCCTCCAATCAGGAGCAGCTCCTGCAGCTTGTCAAGTTGGTGAGAAGCAGCTGTGTAGAAGCTGTTTACTCCTCTCCCAGTGCCATATTGTGGGAGAGCAGATGCATAAAATAAGTCTTAATTCCAGTAACTTAGTCTAGTCCGAGTTGCTCCCCACACCAGGCAATGCCTATTTCCACCTGGAATTAGAATTCTGACTCCCTACTTCCACCACGTATTTTCTTTAACAGAGATGAAGGCCCCTGGCTTCAGGTTGCTCAGGCTGAACTTCTGAGCCTAGTTTGAGCAGTGAACACACCCTGCGTGGTTAGGAGTGCTCTGCTGCAGAAGCCACAACCATGCAGTCCTGCTCTGCACAGGTTCAAGATTCCTTTCCCGCCCCTCCAGCTTTCTGTCTTCTTCACTGATTTTCTCTTGCCTTAAAGATGCTTCTTAACGATCTTATTACATGTGCAGTCTACATTCCTTATGGAAAAATTAGAAAATTTAAATGATCAATAAGTAGACGTGTTTCTTTATAAAACTTTGATCCAATGCTAATCACGATCAACTCATTGTGTATGAATTTATCCTTTTGTACCTCTCCATGCATGTTGTCACTGCACTATTTCCCCCTCTTTCCTTTCTCTCCTTGCCCCATTCCTACCTTCCTTTCCATATCGGTCATTACTAAGTGTATAGTTCAGGTAATTATGTTGTTTTGCAACCCTTTTCTAGAACTCTTTGCATTTTACAAAGCTGAAACTCTTTACCCATGATATAATAACCCCTCATTCCTCCTTCCTCCCAGACCCTGGAAACCACCATTCAACTTTCTGTTTTTATGAATTTGACTACAGTGGGTATCTCATGTAAGTGGAATCCTATAGCCTGTGTTTTTTCATGACTGTCTTATTTTACTTAGCATAGCATACACACAGTTCACCAATATTGTTGCTTCTGATAGAATTTCTTCATTTTTTAAGCCTGAATAATATTCCATTTTATGTACATACCATATTTTTGTCCATTCTTCTATCAATGGGCATTCAGATTGCTTTCACATATAAGCCATTGTGAAAATTGTATCCATGGATTCAAGTGTACAAATAGCTTTTTGAGGTTCTGCTTTTTATTCTTTTGAAAATACACCTGGATCATATGCAGATTCTGTTTTTATGAGGAACTCTCACACCATGTTTTTTTTTTTCCATAGCAGCTGTACCATTTTACATTCCCACTAACAGTTGCAATTTCTCATCTTTGCCAGCATTTGTTGTTGTGTGTTTTTGTTTGTTTTTCTTAGTTGCCATTTTTCTCTTTTCTTAACACATTATTTATTTAAGAGTCAGAGAGACAGAGACAGAGAGAGAGCTCCTATCTGCTGGTTTACTCCCAAAAATGCCCACAATAGCTGGGGCTGGGTCAGGTCAATGTCAAGAGCAAGGGACCCAATCCAGGTCGGCCACATGGGTGGTACAGAGCCATCCGTTGAGCCATCATTTGCGGCCTTCAAGTATGCATATTTGCAAAACCAAGACTCAAATTCATGCACTCCCATATGGGAACTGTGCACCCCAAGCAGTTGTTTTAACTGCTAGGCCAACCCTTGCCCCCTGCTTTCTTTTAAATGGAAAAAAAAAAAAAAACCATGAAAGTTTAGAATCTGCTTTTTTCTGTCTAATTATATATCATGAACTTATTTTAAGTCAACATATATTCTTTTTAAAAAAAAGATTTATTTATTCATTTGAAAGAGTTACACAGAGAGAGAGGAGAGGCAGAGAGAGAGAGAGAGAGAGAGAGAGAGGTCTTCCATCCACTGGTTCACTCTCCAGTTGACCACAATGGCCAGAGCTGCGCCGATCCGAAGCCAGGAGCCAGGAGCTTCTTCCGGGTCTCCCACATGGGTGCAGGGGCCTAAGGACTTGGGCCATCTTGTACTGCTTTCCTAGGCCATGGCAGAGAGCTGAATTTAAGCAGAGCAGCCGGGTCTCAAACTGGCGCCCATATGGGATACCGGTGCTTCAGGCCAGGGCGTTAACCTGTTGTGCCACAGTCCCAGCCCCGACACATATTCTTTTGCTATCTCTTCTAGTGGTGGCATAGTTTTCTTCTCTGTAAGGCTGCCACAAAACACACCAAACACTAATGTAAGGAAGGGTTTTTTGGGGGGAACCGGACAGACTGGAGGGATGGGATGAAGAAGGAAAAGAGGAAGGAGAGCGTAAGAGAGAGATCAAGAGAGATGAAGAGAGATCGAGAGAGAAAAAGAGAGAGAGAGAGATATCAGGAGACGGAGAGAAAGAGAGCCATGTGTTCAGGAACAGGTCGTTTAAAACTTTTAAAATGGGATAATAAAGACATAAAGGGATATTAAGAGACTGTTGTAAATGGAAATGAGGTGCTACACACACACACAAAACCCAACAATGGTCACTGGCACATTGGGAACAATAAATGCTAGCAATGATTATCAATAATTTTATTATTGTTTACGCACTGTGCTCATGGGTCTAAGCAATTCCTTATCAACTTTGAGGTTGCTCCTGAGAGTTCAGTTTATAAAAGGTCATGAAAATTAGCTTCCAAAGTGCAGTCATTTCTCTCTTGAAACCTCCTGGACAGGTGTTTTCCTTCAGAGATGAGTTGACTGAAGTGAGAATTCCACCCTGGTGGGCTGAGAGCCAGCCTCTATCCTTGGCTCCCTCAGAACCACTCTAGGTCATGTAGAGTAGGGGCCACCATGGAATACACTGCTCTAGACTGGGTTTTTATACAGCCCTCTCTTAGTTCATTACCAGGCTGTCACAGCAGCTGATCTGTGGACCTGAAGCCTTTCTGGGGGCTCTAGACAGTATGCATGGCCTGGGAGAAAGCTTAGTCAAATATTTACATAGAGGAATGTGGCATTTCCTACCTCATGCTCTGATTACCATCAGGGTCTTATCTTTCCCCCATAAAAGGAAGTGTGGCTATGTATTAACACTAGAAAAATAATAGAGTCTAGAATTTAAGACCTGTAAGTTTCCCAGTGTTCTGCTCTATTATTATCTAAGGGTAGGAAGGAAATTCTACTGGAGGAGGGTGGCTGCAGGCTATGTGAGGCTGGTGTCCGTAAGGTCAGGTGTACTTTGGAGAACAAAGTGTTTGCCTTCTCTGTAAACTCAGATTTTCTTGAAGAATCCGAAGGTCCCTGTGGGAACTATTCGCTTTGCTTCTCCTTTTTGGCACATTAAAGCAAGGGAATCACTTATGGAAAGGACAGTCTTCTCTCCCAAGTGTCTCTTAAAATAGGAAAACACCCAAGAAGAGCTTCCTGAGTGTGCTGTGGGAAGAGCACAAGCTGACCTGTCAAACAGTACTGGACTGGAATTTTGCCTGCACAACAAAACAGCCAGTACTGAGCTGGTAACAAAACTTTTCTGTGCTCCCCGGTCTTCTTGTCTGTAAACTGGAAACAGGCAGTGGGACCTAACACAGAGACTTTGTGTAAATATTAAGGGAGATGATATGTGCAGCGAACCATGGTTATCCTTTACTATATAAGATATAAAGTGGTCACACTGAGTTTGGAACTTCCCAGCCAAATGAAAGCAAACCGGGTGTGCTTGAATCCTGGGCACTTTAAACATCAACAAATGCATGATTTTATTATCAGTTTTTTTTTGTTGTTGTTAAATTGAAAACAAACTTCTAAGAGTCTGCATAATCTGAGTTGGAAAGTGCAATTGCCTTCCAATGTTATCACATCCACGGCCACTATACAAAAACTCATCCCATCTTAACATGGAAGACACCATCACTTTCTCCCATGGGGTATCAATGCCATACAAATAAACTGAGAACAGTTCATTTGTCCTTTCTTTCCACCAGAAATTTCTGAGTACTTACCGTGTGCTAAGAACATACTGGGTCCTGCAGATCTCCAAATGAAGCAGATCCAATCCCTTCCCTTCAGGGTGATCCCAGCCTAGTGGAAGAGAACGATCCTTGCTATAGTTTGGATGTAGTTTGAGTCCTGCAGAGCTCCTCCAGCAAGAAAACTGTTCCAAGTGTGGTGATGTTGAAAGAAGCTAGAACCTTTGGCGGGATGGTAGTGGAATGTGGTTAGATGGAGTTTCACCCTTGGAATGGAGTAATGTCATTACCCCAGGATCCCAGCTAGTACCCACAAGAGTGGCTGCTATAAAAACAGTACTCCTGAATTTTTCTTGCTTCCTGTCTTGCTGTGTGATTGTCGCACCTTCACTTGGCCGACTTCCTTTCTCAGGCAGGTGATCAGCATCATGCTGTTTGGACCCTTCAGCTACCAGAATCATAAGCCAAATACATCTCCTTATTTTAAAAAGTACCCCGTGTCCGATATTTTGTTATAACAACACAAAACAGACCAAGATATCCTCTAAGTTGACCATTTCATATCATAACTGATAATTGCAAGGACAGAGGTGCCTCCAGGGGCAGTAGACAAGGATGAGTAGATCCAGCATTTGTAGGCTTCCAGGTTCCTCCTCCGCATTTCCAGTTGCATGGAGTTCATAGCCCTTCCCCATATTCAGTTCTAGAAAGCCCTGGGACAGCTCTGACAGTTTGAGCGTTTTCCATATGTTGAGCGAGCATTTGTTTCCTGGTAACTGCCACACAACCGCAGAGTTAATCTCTTCCTTCTTCCACATGACAGCTCCGCAGATCCTGAAGTCAGCTCTCAGGTGGCAGGTGAGCAAGGATAAGCTTAGCTCAATTTGCACACATGAGTACGGCGAGTTCTGGGGCTCATCCTGGCTTCCAGAAGAAATACTGTTTGACACTGAGGGTATGGAGAAATTGTCTTATTCTCCATTGTTTGTATTCTAAGGGCTAGCCTTACGAATTGCACTCTAATTTATACAATGTGTTGGCATGCATTATTCACAGTATCCTCATGTAAGCCGGGTAGGATGGTGCAGAATGATTGGGTTTCTTTTTGCTTACAAATAAACAAGTCTAAGAGAGATGTTGTGCCCACACTATGCAGCTAACATCTAGTAGAACTTGCACCCAAATCCTGAGGCCCTGGGTGTAGAGTAATTTCCACTCTGATGTCTTCTGTGTTCTGTGCTAGTTGTCTGACATTCAGTTATTCCTTTCTATAATCTCCAAATTAGTCTTCCCCAAAATACAGCTTCTTAATATATTGCCTACATTTTGCCACTTCCATTTTGACCTTCCTAAGGTCAAAAACTCTCAATAATTACTCTTAAGTGGCAAGGTGAACCTCTAAATCCTTACGATGACATTCAATGCCCCTCAATGTTGTTTTGTCTAGCTGCCAGGGATTTCAGGGATAGTAAGGTGGGTGGACGCAATGTAAGAACACACTGTAGTGCTAGTGCATCTGCACAAGTTGCTTTGAGAGTGTGCACCATGATAGAGATGCACCCAGGGCCAGTAGAAAATGGAACTGCAGAGATGAGAACATAGCAGAGCAGAGAAGGGTTCCAGGGGCTGGGGATGCCCGAGATGCAATTTAAAGACATTTGTGCCCTTAGAGTGTCAACAGAAGTCAAGATCATCTGGAGCAGAGAAACAACTTGGTGGCTCTGTGTGCAGGAGACCATAAATAATTTTGTGTTGCTGGAGTGCTAAGCAAAAGAAGGGACTTAGAGAAGTAGGAGCCTGCAAGGGAGCCATGGCCAGGTCCTGTGAGGTGTCAAGTGAAGGGATTTGGACTGTGTCCTACAGGCTATGATGAGCCAAACAGGATTTGAAGCAAGCCAGTTGTAACTGTGTTTGGCTTTTGCATTGGAGAGTCAGCTCTTCAGTAACCCTGTGGAGGAGAGAGGACTGGAGT
The DNA here is from genome assembly GCF_964237555.1 of Oryctolagus cuniculus. Classification (NCBI taxonomy): domain Eukaryota; kingdom Metazoa; phylum Chordata; class Mammalia; order Lagomorpha; family Leporidae; genus Oryctolagus; species Oryctolagus cuniculus. The sequence goes on from NC_091437.1 coordinate 153,956,620, forward strand.
TAGAATTGGAGAAGGTTGTTTGGTTGCGATGTAAGGAAAACTATTGCCATGAACTGGGTGAGAGAAGATAAAGGGCAGTGGAACTAATCACAAAAAGAGCAAGGAGAGAAAGAATTTTCAAATATCTTTTGGAGAAAGAACCAGAAAAACTGATGTCTTGGAGGTTGTGGCAGATAAAGAAGAAGGAGTCAGGCTGCTCATTTGTTCTTAGGAACTGCCAGACTGGGTGGAAGATACTATTTTTTTTTTTCATTTTAAATTCACTTTATATACAGTAGACCAACTCTATACTAAGTAGAGATTTCCACTCTTTGCACCCACACAGATATTCAAAGTATAAAGTACTATTTGAAGACAGATTTTACCATTAATTCTCATAGTATATCTCATTAAGGACAGAGGTCCAACATGAGTAGTAAGCGCACAGTGACTCCTGTTGTTGATTTAACAATTAACACTGAAAGATACTATTTTGTTGCTGCACTTGTACCTGGGATGAGGCTTTGAAGAAAGGACATGTGCAAAATCTATTTGTAGTTAAACTGATGCATTAAGCCAATCCAATAACAGAGCTCTCTCTGATCCTTAGGTGGTGGCCAGTCACTTGTACCTGTCCAGTCTCCTTCCCAGGCCCTCAGCTAGACTTCATGCAGTTGGGTGTGATCATGCAATGGGGCTCTAGGAAGAGAACAGATATTTTCATTTTTAGGTTAGGTCCATGCACACCCATATGTTTTATCCATTCTGCCAGCCTGATGCAGAAGAACGTAGTTGGACTTGAAAGGAGAGGAGATTGGTCCCGGCACTGCAATGTGGATGAGTGCTGGCCACCAATCAGGAGGTCAATGAGGAAGGACTTCTGTCAAGTTTGCTCCACTATGCAAAGTGCTTGCTTCGTATAGCAGTTAGCCCAGCATCACTGATACGCCTTTCTCAGCTGGAGAGAGAAGCAGATGGCATTTCATTCATAGTTATTAGCGCCAGTCACTGTGCATGGCAGATTTGTGTACATTACTTCCTTTAATCCTGTGGGTACTCTCGTAATTTTCCAACACTCCTGTTTTTCAAGAAAAGACTCTGATGTTTATTGACCTGCTGAAGCTTATACCCTATTTTCCTAGTCACAAGTGCGTAAGACTGTGTAATATATATATAATTTCTTAGGAAATACTTTCTTTCTACTTTTCCTATAATTGAAAAGTAAGACAATAATGAAAAATAAAAGGAGAAAATCAGAAGAGGAAGAGGAAAATGACAACTTAATTGAACTGAGCTGGTTCAGCTTCTTTAAATGTCAGATGTGTTAATAGGCATATGCATTGAGTTGATGTGACTTTGTCAGCTGATGAAGCCATCACTGATCAGTGCTTGTAGATGAAATGCTATGTTTTTGCTTCCCCAATTCTCATGTCCTTTCCACTTGAGGTCTCTATGCTTCAGCCATGCTGGTCTCCTTTCACTTCCTTAAATTTGTTGTGGTCTTTCCTGCCCCAGGGACTTTGCAAGTGTTGTTTCCTTTGCTTGGTGTATTATTGCCCCCTCCATTCAGTTGAGTGACTTATTCTCACCCTTCTGCTTTCTCCTTATATATCACTTTCTCAGGGAAGCCTTCCTTAACCTTGTGGCTGGGTTATAGCCTCTGTACGTTTGCTTACTGCATTTAGACTTCTGCTTTGTGACAGGCATTGGAATTTCAATTGTGTAATCACTTCTATAGTGTTTATGTCTATGCTTGGTGGACTGTTGGCTCTATGAAGGCAGGAATGAAGTCTGTCTGGTTGATTTCTCTATCGCCAGAATGAATTCCAATGTGTGGCACATGGTGTTCACAGTGGATGAATGTGAAAGGAAATTTTTCTTTTTTATAAATTAAAAAAATATCAGACCTAAAATTATGCAGTTCCAACTGACTTTCTGGCAAATAATACATATGTAATATTTTGCAATGAATCAGGCTACTTGGTAATTGGATGCTGTCTTAAATCTAACCAAATCAGGTGTTGTCCCAGTTCATAAGCTGAGAATCAGAGTGTGAAGGTTTCTTGCAGATTCCCCAGGGTCTTGAGTCACCTCCTCCTGGTGCTGTCCCGCACACTCTTGGACCCTTACTGATGGGATTTGACATCATGTTGACTCGGGAGGCACATGGCAGTGAACCCTTGCCTTGGAGGAGAAGGAAAAGAATGTTAGAGTCAGAATCTCAGTTCTGCTACTTTAGGAGCTAAACAATCTTGGGGCAACTTTGAGGCTCGGTTTCCTTGCTTGTAAAATGGAGAGGAGGTCCTCTTTCCAGCACTTCCTCCTTGAGTCCTTTGCAAGGCTCGACTGTGCTAATGTGGGTGGAAGTGTTTTCAGAGAGACTGGCACTTAGCAGGAGCTCAAGAAATTTAAACTGACACTGAATGCTCTTCTAGAATTGGGGTTTATTTCAGACGCTTAGGGTGTCTTTATTTGAACAGGAAAATCAGCAGCTTTACTAAGGGAAATGAGTCCTTTGCCTTTCTCTGGTGGATTAAAAAGCTGATTTAGTTTCTGATGCAATGGAGAGAACAGAAAATTGATCTGGTACCCTAGTCGTGAAAGTATACCTTCCTTATAAAGTATAAGTTGTTGAGCAAAGAGTAGCAGCCTGATGGGTCACACACTGTCTCTGATGGAACCTGTGTCTTGATCTTCTTTAGCACATAAGACCTTTAAGAAGCTTCTTTTCTAGATTCTGGCTTCTTGAAACACCTGCTATGCACCAAACACACCCTGTTAAGCTCTGGGCACACAATAATTCATTTGCTCTTTACACTGTTTTTTTTTGTGATGAATCTGTTATAATGCCCATGTTCATGATAAGGAAACTCAGATTCAAAGCAATTATGCAGCTTGCTTTTAGTCACACTGCTAATAATCAGCAGATCCAGCATTGGAACACAGTTTGCCTAAAGCCGAATCTCATGCACTTCAAAGCACTTTACATTCTAACCCCAGTGAAGCACAATGAAGACCAAAAGTTTGGGTAGGAAACTACTCTAGCTGTATTATTCTTATTAATAACTATGAATTTTAGTGTCATTGTCTATCAACTTCAGAAATAACCAGAGGTTCCACTGGAATATGGAACTTTCCATTTCATTTTTACAGAACTCTGTTTTTGATTTCCTCTTTCTCTTTCTGATGGTGCATGAAACCCCCTGGGTAGAGAGAATGTTTAGAGAAGTGGAAAAGCATTGGGCTGGGGGCTATTTCTGACCCTGAGTGTCTACTAGCAAGACTCTGGTGGACTGATTCAAGAATCAGCCTCAGTTTTCCTCATATACGAAATAAGATAACGTGTGCTGTTTGCTTGCCTATGTTTATGGATTTTGAGAGGATCCATCCAGATAATTGTAGAATGTTAAGCAAAAAATGTCCCATTATGTTAAGACAGAGTTATGACTTTGTTCCCACTTTCTTGAATCCTATAGATCCTCTTTGCACTTTGTTCCTGTTGAGAACTTGTGATTGTGCAGGTCTAATGACCAAAGCTGTCTCCCTATGACCTACACACATCCTGAAGAGCTTCAATATTTGCATACGAACATGTTTTTTAATTGGAGAAGATAGGATTTTGAGACTGTGGACTCAAGGCACCACCATGAGATTCATTTGGTTTCATTGACATGAACTGAATCCTTCTTTTGTGGATGACTTTGTTACACGAACCCAATCTGTGACTATAGTCTATGGCCTAGAGTCTTGTCACCATCAGAATCAAAGTCAAACATCGCAGGGACTAATGGTTTCAGGGAGCTAGTCTTTTCTGTGACCACAGATGTCTACTTTGGCGGTTTTTCTCAGTGTCAGAGAACCTTGATGGAATTACAGCCCTGCAGTTCATTTTTCTTCCTGTTTATTAACTGGAAAAGCTCTGCGCCAGCTCTCTTTGCCTTATCTGAGGAGACAGATCCAGCCATGAGTTAAGTCATGTGGTCCAGTCAATTGCATTTCCACAATATTGTTAGAACGGCTGGGAGATTAGCTTTACTAACCATGGAATGAGCTCCTAGGATAATTTATTGTTGATTATTTTTTACTGAAGCATCTGTGGAAAGCAAGCAGGAGGAGGAGCCAGGAGCACTGAATTGGTGGTTTACAACTGTGCTTGTCTCAGGGGCTACTTTGAGCGCAGCCGCTAGCCTTTCAGTCTTGATTTGCAATATGGGCAAAATACGAGGGTGCTTAGAGAGAGCAAGAGAGGGGCAGGGGAAGTGTCTCTATGGCAATATGTGAGTGGGATGTGCACTACAGACTTGATCTCACCAGGTAGATAAAAGTAAGGGAGAGGGTTATTTATTCTCCACAGAGGCTGATTGAACTGGGCAATACAAAGTGAAAGTTGATGATTGGCATCATGAATAACACCTATATGGTGGTGGTGGGAAAGAGATGCGCTGGTGGAGTTGGAGAGTAGGAGGTCAGGAGCAGGTCATGAAATGCCTTGATGTCCAAACTGTTCAGACCGCTGCTCTGGGAATTGGGCAACTCCCAAAGGGTGGTGAGTAGTAGGTTGTGGGCAGGGAGGACTAGAATGTTCTCTATTAAGCAGCTAATATGCGTTGTAAAATATTCAGAGAAGCTCAGCAAAAACCTTACCATTAAGTCAAAGGGATAACTTGTTGTTCACATTAGCTCTGCATGATAAGTGGACTACCATAGGTGTCCTCACGTAGCGCATGAAGAAATGGAGGATTGGGGAGACTAAATTATCAAGTATACACTACTCAAAGAACTCAGGAGTTAAAACTTATACAAAAGTGCTTTAAAATGTCATAAAATGGAATTAAAATGTAAATATATTTGGGTGTAAACATGTTAAAATCATTTATATGAAGAATATTTCAACTTTTGTTACTTCATGCAACTTTTTTAATGAAGAAAACAGTACAAATATTTTTGCAGCAAAATAAAATTAGTTTTAATTCACTTTTCTGTGAACGTTTGTTGTATGCTCATATTTTAATACTTATACTTCTTATTGGCAGGATTCTGTTGACCATTAATTCCTATGGACTTCAGTTGGAGACTAAATAATACTTATTCAATGTCTCACATGAATTTCCATCTCTGGTTTGGATGTCCTTCCACAATTCTGAAATGGGAGGAGACCAGCATTGCAGCCATAACATTCAGTTATTAATACTTAGTGGACATACCATTTGACCTTTGTTTTAATCGTTTTTTTACTCAGCACCATGCTGTTTTTCTAGATTCTGGGGGAAGTTGGAACTTGTTTAAAGAAGGCTAAGCAAGTCGAAATGGTGTGACTTTTCCACACCAACTCTGATAAGGTAGACTTCAGCCACAGCTGTTAATCACACAGTAGAAGCCTAAAGGATCCCAGCAGGGCAAAATGAATTTCCAAATGCCTCCAGGACTGGTGGTGGTTTTATACGGACTTGCAACTATACCCAAAGAATCCATTTGACTAGCCCCACCTCCTTGCAGGTTACAGTGTTACATCTCAGGGCAGGCAAGGACAGGACTCTGCAGGAACTGGATATTTAGTTCCTAGGTTGCATTTCTAGTGACTGTAAAAAATGAATTCTTGCTTTTGGGCACTAATTGGGAGACAGCCAACAGGGGTTGGAGCACTCAGTCTGAAACTCACATAAATTTAGGGAGTTCACCTGATCTGAAAGTTCAGTTCTCACACCATTTAGCTAAGTCTAATGTCATCTTCCACATAAAGTGGTTTGCAAATGCAATTGGATTCATATATTTAGAGTAGGCTCTAACACATAGCAAGTGCTTATTGAAAACAATTTGTATCTGGACTGAGTTATTCTTTCTTTTAAAGCCTGGATATTTTAACTGGATTCTTGCTTTGTATGAGGTTCTATTACAGAAATGCTTAGTGTCCTTTAGCTCTTGGCTTCCTCTCCTGTCATTTGTGACACAGGATGACTTTCCCAGTCTCTGGAGAATTCCTGTTCTCCCTCTGCTCATGTGGCATGCCTCCTTACCATATTGCCAGCCAGGGAAACCTTTGCAACCAGGGTCCAGACTGAAGCAAGAATTGGGAATTAAAAGCATTGGATGTAAAAGAGAACCCCGAGATTAGGAAGAAGACCATGATTTTGGACTCTCCAAAAAGGTGACTTTTATATCCCAAGGTACATTCTAAAATATGTAAAAATAGACTTGATGGAAAACTAAAATTAAAACTTATGCAGAAAGATTTTTAAAAGGTGTGAATAAAATAAGTCATTATCCATTTATTGCAAAATAATGAAAATGTTGCAGCAAAAATCAGAGTCTAATTCTAGAACATTAGAGATGTCTGCAAAATGTGATGATGCCTTTTCATCTCTGTTGGGTTTTGATGTGAGCCATTCAGTGTCCTCTGCTATAGGAAGTGACAGCTCCTCCTCTTTTCCCACCCAGAGTGGTATCCACCCTCATGCTCTGGATTATTCCTTGGAATTTCCTGATGATATATCAACTGGAGTAGACTAGAATGCACTGCCTATTGATAACCACAGAAAGGAGGTACAAGATCTCCAAGGTAGGCAGCCCTTGGGATAATCCTAGCTTCCCTACTTTCTGTTCAAAGATTTTGTAAAAGTTGCTTAGGCTCAGTCATGGGTCAGACTGCATGAAAAGACATTTTAGGACTCCAGGGTCTAGGAATAACACTGGTAAGGGGGAGGGAAGCAGAATTGGGAAGAGGAAGATGTTCAACCCTTATGCAAATCAATGGCAACCTCCAGGGAGCCCTGGAGATCGAATGGCCCTTGAGAATTGTCCGTACTGAGGACAAGTGCCAAAGCTATTGTATTCCCATGTTCACCAGTGGTGGGTGAAAGTGGCCTTCAGTGAGGAGGTATAACAGGGGATGAGGAAGCTCCATCTTTCTACCTTGAGGCAACAACCAGAGCTCCTGCTCTCAGGAGCTCAGTCCTATGGGTCCTCCAGGAAGTCTGTTACATATTCTCCCACACACTTGGTGAGTTGCAAAATCAGAGATTTCCGTCATCTATCTAAAATTGCAATGACTTAATCTTATATCCCCTCTTACCTTGTCATATTTTTTAATTACTATGGGAATGGATTGGTCGAGCATGCGATGGTTGAGGTTGAAACCAGGAACTGGGAACTCATTGCAAGTCTCCCATGTGGATTGCAGGAAGCTAATTATTTGAGTCATCACCTGCTACCTTTCCAGGGTCTTCATTAGCAATAAGCTGGAATCCAGATACTCCAGCAGGGAACATGAGCATCTTAAGGGTTGTCTTTTTTTTTTTAACTTTTATTTAATAAATATAAATTTCCAAAGTACAGCTTATAGATTATATTGGCTTCCCCCCATAACTTCCCTCCCACCCGCACCCTCCCATCTCCCACTCCCGCTCCCTCTCCCCTTCCATTCACATCAAGATTCATTTTCAATTCTCTTTATATACAGAAGATCAATTTAGCATACATTAAGTAGAGATTTCAACAGTTTGCACCCACACAGAAACACAAAGTGTCAAATACTGTTTGAGTACTAGTTATAGCATTAATTCAGAATGTACAACACATTAAGGAGAGAGATCCTACATGAGGAGTAAGTGCACAGTGACTCCTGTTGTTGACTTAACAATTGACACTCTTGTTTATGACGTCAGTAATCTCCCTAGGCTCTTGTCATGAGCTGCCAAGGCTATGGAAGCCTTTTGAGTTCGCCGACTCTGATCTTATTCCGACAAAGTCATAGTCAAAGTGGAAGTTCTCTCCTCTTAAGAGGTGTCTTAATCACAAGGTCGAATGCCTATCTCATTGTTTTTTAATCTGGAATATTTATCATGAACCTACATCCTTTATATTAATGTGTTATTATATTTATTTTCTTTCTGGAGCTGCTCTAGAACCTGAATCAAACTACTTGTTCATGACTGCCAAGTTCCTAGAGCAGGAGCATACTCTTAACAAAATTTGTTAATTAAGTAGAATAAAAGAATGAACAAATGTGAGTATTTACTATATGGGTAGTACTCAAGTTTGAAGCATTTACAATAACAGAATTTTCACAACTGCCAGGGAGTCCCATTCTTCTTGTTTTTCTTATTTAAAACTGGGGAAACTGAGGCACAGAAAGTTGAATTGTGTTGCCAAACTCATGCAGTTGAGAAGTGCTGAATTCAGGATCAGAATGAGGCAACTGGATTCGTATCCCAAAGCACAACCCCCATCCCCTCTCTAAAAGGCCCTCAGTTATCCCATCCCTTCCTGTCTTTGCTGTCACCTAGATTTTGTGTACATAGCTGGATGTCCCAAATGGTTTGGTTGAATTTTTGCTGTCTTAATGTTCCATCCAAGAGGGGAGACCTCAGATGAAGTTGAACTTTCACATTTGTTTGCCATTTTCTCAATACTAGGACTTGGACTATGATGTATTCATACAACCTTTTCTTCCCCCCCCACTGTTACTGGCAAATGAAGAGTCCATTGGGGTTCATAGTGCTCTTTCCAAGTGCTGTCTCCTATAATTAACTCAATTCTCCAGGAACCTGGGTGGTACAAGGATGGCCACCGGCATTGTCTAGATGAGGAAGAGAGGCTCAGGGAGGTTATGTGAAGCAATTTGGAAACAGAATTTCCTATTCAATGTTTTCTCTATTTTGCATTTTTTCTCTTGTTGGAGGCTAGATGGCAAGAATTATACCTGGACTCTTTGTGTTCTCTAGATTTAGAGAAAGTCACTTGGAACATTGGTAAGACTTTCTCAATTGCTTATTCCCACTTGACACACGAGGAATTTGAGACACAAAGATGGTTTAGGAGTCCCTGCATCATGTGGTGATGTCACTGGAGCTGGAATATCAGTGTCAAAGCTCACTTGCTCTGCACCAGCCCAACTTCTTACCTGGTTCTGTGGCCAACTCCAAAGCCCCCCCTTCTTTTCTTGACCCTTGTAATAGAAGATAGGCAGTGAGAGACCCTTGCAGAACTCACAGAACAAAAAGGATTCCTTTTATCCCATGACATCAGCAGAAAATTGGGAGGGCAGGGTCCCTGAGTCTCCCCTTCAAGTTTAATTTCATCTTAAAGTAGGTCAGGGCACTTTGCTGAGGCTGAGCTCCATGACTCTTTCCCCACCTGGAGAAGAGTGACTTGGAGGAGCCAGGCCTGGGCAAGACTTTGTGTCTTTGCTACAGGGCTCCAGGAGTAGTGGTTCTGAGTCCAAGCTATGAGTGAACGTGAATGTTGTCTGTTCCCAGGTAGGAGGTCCAGAAATAATTTGTCTACCCTTTGAGAGAAATGATTAACTGCATGCCAATGTTCTGTCTTTATAGCAGAAGAATTCTGTTCATTCCTGAATTATCAGAGCTCTTCGTGACCATGTTTAAGAACCATCACTCCAATCAGAGCAGTGGCAGCCATGAGGGTTGTGTAACTTGAATGCTGTCTTGCAGCAGATAAGAATTCGGGACTGCTTTAACGAGGAAAAGGTGACCAAAAGCAACCCTGAGCAATTTCTGAAGCTAGATTAGAAGTGGTCCTGCAGCCTCTGTCTGGTTCTCTCAATTGGAAAGAGCACTTGTGGATGACTACCCTGCAAGTTGCCATGTTGGAGACCACACATGCAGGGATCTCACTGAGAAGGGGCTGTGCCTGAGGACCCCAGCTGGTGCCATGCTGAGATCGGCCTGCATTGCATAGTCATGAACTGAGGAGGCGATTACTGCTTAGGGACACATAATATTTGGGGTGGTTTATTGTACAACAACAGATAATCTTAACAGCAGCCTGTGCCATTCATGACAGACTACAGTGTGAATCATAGTCCATGATACTTAAGCAAGAAACATGGAGCATCTTGCATTTAGATTTAAATAATTATCTCTAATGTATTGAGCATCAGAGTAGTTCATCCATAGTTGTGGAATGAACTGATGAATGAAAGAACAAGCGTGGGAAGGACTCTCTCAGGAGAATAACCCTTTGGGTGTATAAGTGATAACTTCCCTAATTGGAACCATATACTGAACAAGGCTAATAAAAAGCTGAAGAGCCCAAGTTAAAGGAATGAGTGTTTTTCTTGTCCCTGTGATGATTTGACCACAGGAAGTTTTAAAAAAAGATTTATTTATTATTTGTTTGAAAGAGTTACAGAGAGGCAGAGGGAGAGGAAGAGAGAGGTCTTCCATCTGCTGGTTCACTCCCCAGTTAGCTGCAATGGCCGGAACCATGCTGATTTGAAACCAGGAGCCAGAAGGTTTTTCTGGGTCTCCCATGTGGGCACAAGGACTTGGGCCATCCTCTACTGCCTTCCCAGGCCATAGCAGAGAGCTGGACCGGAAGTGGAGCAGCTAGCTATATGGGCTACTGGCATTGGAGGTGGAGGCCCCACCCGCTATGCCACAGCTCCGGCCCCCACAAGAAATCTCATGAAATTTTGGGCAATTTAAGAGGAAAAAGCAAGCTGAAGGGTGGCCAGGATACTAAGCAAGCTTGGAAACCTACTCCAGAACAGGCTGAAAAGTATTTTTTAGCTTGGAGACAGCAGGTAAGAAAAAGAAGTTGTTTCAGACCCTTGAAGGAGGTAACAGTCTTATTTTCTCTTATCCAAAAATTGGATTAGAACAAGAAGGCCAATGTTATAAAGTAGCAGTTGGCAAATGCTTCCTGTAAAAGGGCACATAGTCGATATTTTAGGCTGAGGACGCCCAACAGTCTCCGTAGCAATGACTCAACCCTGCCTTCATAGCACAAAAGCAGCCCTGGTCATATGAATGAGTGTGGCTGTGTTCCAATAAAGCTTGAGTCACAAAGACAGGCTACAGGCCAGGTTTGGCCTACCAATCACAATCTGCCAGTCCCTGGTAAAAAGAGATGTTCTTTTCTTCTACATAAGCCAAAGCTTTCTAATAAATGAAATTATTAAACTCCAAAATTGCCTGCCCTGGGAGAAGGCAGATGTTTCCCTAGTGTGTTTAAAATAGGCTGGATGCCCCAGGTTGAGATAAAATAGTCCGAATACAATGACTGGCAAAGGACTTCCACTGAGAATTTCTGATGAACTCTTACAATTTTATTATTATAATTGAATAATCCCCACAGTGGGTAAAAGTTCTGGGTAGATATGGCAAACAGACATCTGAAAATATACACTATATATTTTGTCAACAGAGAAAAGCAATTTAAACCATGATGTTACCAACATACCCCTTAAAATGGCTGAAATTAAAAATCTGACAATATCAAGTGCCAATGATGATGTAAACAAATGGAACTCTCAACACTGCTGGTGAGAATGCAAAATACCACCACTGCTCTCAAATTCTTTTCGCCAGTTTCTTATGAAGTGTTCACTTGTCCCTCAATCAGCCATTCTACCTGTGGGTATCTTCCCAAGAGAAATGAAAGCATATGTCCATAACAAGACTTGTACACAAATGTTTGTAGTAGCTTTATTAGTACGAGTCCCAAACCGGAACAATTCCAATGTCTGTCAACAGATAAATGGACAAACAAATGTGGTATATCAATTCAGTGAACTATTAAACTCAGCAAGAAAAAGAAGAAGTGATTGATTCTACAACATGAAAGGATCGCTAAACATGTTAAGGAAAGGAAGTCAGGCACAGAAAGAACACTGTATTATTCCATATGCATAGAAAAGCTAGAACAGAGAAAGCTACTCACTAATAATGATTCAGATCGGTAGAGAGTGGATTAGTGATTGCCTGGGGGCAGAGGCCAGAGTGGATTGACTTTAAATGGCCATGAAGGAACTTCCTATCATCAAGGAAATGCTGTACGTTATGATTGTGACGGCAGTTACAAGACTTTATACACCTGCCCACACTTATCAAACTGTACTATGTATTTAACATAAGCAGATTGCATTGTATGTGGATTTTGTCACCATAAGGTTGATTTTCCTTTTAGAAAGCTATATGGCTGTCCTTGGGAATACAATAATTATAATAATGCTATTAAAGATGAATATCCATTGTATGGTGGCTTTGTATCAGACATCAAGCCAGGTGGTGCAAGTGCATGTGTTCATGTAGTTCTAATAGTGGTGATATCTCCTTTTAGAGACGCAAAGCCCACGTTTCAGTGAGATTTAACGATGTTCTCAAGGCCCTGAACTAGTTGTTTTCAGAGATGGAGTTTTGGGCCATGCCTTTCAGACCTTCAAACTCCAGGCTCATTAATTAGAGCTGAGCCATATAACCTCAACTGTTCCTCCAATTTGGGATTCTAGGAATGAATGTTTGAAAATATCAGTTGTCTGATATTGGGCTGGCAGATAAGAACCAAGAAGTCTGTCGCCCAATTTGAACATATTTCTGAATCACTGGGGGAGTAGCCAGTTGGAACGATAGTTTAGATTTCTTGGAAAGATCATCTGAATATCATCTGGAGCATGTAAATGTCAATGCTCAGGCTGAGAAATGAGATGTAGTTGTGTTTATTGTTAGGGCTTGTCTTGCTGTGGCCTCACAGAGTGTCTCTAAGACCTGGTGCAATGGTGATATACTGGTACCCGTGCCAGCCAAAAATAATTCAACTGATAATGATTTCTGTGCTTTTTCATGGTCCCAAGTGTTTATTGGATTAGAACACTAGTTTACAAGTGATTAAGAAGGCTGGCTGGCCAACAGACACATCAGGCCAACCACAGTAAGAATTTTGGATCACAAAGTAAGGAACTAACTAGCTAGGTCCTTTGGACAGCTCATTCCCTGCATCTGAGCTTCTATGTGTGCAAAACATCATAAAGGGCATTTGATTTCTGTTGAAGAGTTCAATTTATAAATCTGAAAATAAACTTACTGCTTCTCATGCCTCATTGGCATATGAAGAACTGAATTTACTAGTCAGATTTGCAGCGGCACCAAATAACCCCAGTATCTGCGGCTTCTAACTGTGAGGTTTGATTCATGTCTAAGGGTGTGCCAGTCAAGTTTGACTTGTGCATTGGGTTTTGTCTCTGTGTAAGGCTCAAGTTTACTCTACCTGTCTCTCATTCCTGATTCCACGCTGAAGAAGCAGCAGCCATCTGGGTATTCACTGACCATATCAGTTCACGAGCACCAGACAGGCAGAATGAAGAGAACTTCAGAGACTGATAGACCTCCTTACTGAAGTTTCCGTTTGCTTCCACATAGGAAGAATAATAGGCTAGAGATTGTTGAACTATGAATGGGACAAGCAAGTTGCATCAGTTGGATCAGGTTCTCCAGAACTGATTCTGCCAGTGATTGTACAGTGTGTCTGGAAAAGCAGTGAATCACCTTGGGTTCACAGACATGGATAATTTCTGAGACTTAAGAAAGTGAAGAGGTATACTGCAAATACTGATGTGCCATTAGGTACATCTTTGAACCAAAAATCATATTATCAACTTCCAGGAGCTGCTGACCAGTCCTATTTTTCTTTGCATTGGTTAATATAAAGCATTTTCATTTCAGTGGAAAAAACATAAAAATTTGAATTCACGGTTCTACTATGCCTTCTTCTCCACTTCCAAGTCCTGCCTTAAAGATTGGTTACCAAGATGGCAGCTCTAGAACTCCTGGAGCCCTGATTGAATGGGACAAGGGAGACAGGGTCCTGAGGGGGGATTTCTTAAGGGCCTGGGGAAACCCCCAGCATGCAGCCCAACGAACATGGCCTGCCTGTGTCGCAGCAGAGGGCATGGCTCCGAGTGACCCTGAGAAAAGTCACAGGACAGGAGACTTGGGAGGAACCTTAGCAGTCAGGGGACCCTAAAACCTCTGGGTGTAGATAGGAAAATGGTGGCACAGACTGGTCTAATAACTTGCTCATGGTCACACAGCAGTGTAGGAGCAGAATCCAGGATGGGAACCCTGGTTTTGGTGTTGTTCAGGCATGGCGTTCTCCTCTCTACAAAGGCACTTTTTCTTCTTCTGTGTAATCTCTTCAATGCTGAATGTCTTTTATTTTTTCTTGGTTTGTTGAGTTTTATATTATCTTATTGATTCCTTGAGTCAAGCACATAGAAAATGTTACATCTCATACTCCCATCACCATTGAATCCTATGTTATTGATGTTTTGCTTTTATTCAAAGTCTATTTGATGCTTAATGGTTATAAATCTTGGGTAAATCCTTCCATTTCTTTGAGCCTCAGTTTACTAACCTGTAAAACAGAGGTAAGCCTTAGCCTTCTGCAGGTCGGTTTGAATATCGGAGACAGCACCTGTTGCCTCAGCACATACTCTCTGACAGAGTTGGCAAACTTTTTCCATGAGGGGTCAGAGTAAATATTTCAGCTTTCTAGTGCTAGGCACTTGCACTCTATCTATCCCATGGACACAATGGAATACTACTTAGCCATCATAGCATAGCATATCCTCAGGCTATATGCAACTGAACAAGTATGGCTTATATGTGTTTATAATTATACGTTCCAGTACAGCTGGGTTTACAGAAACGGATGGAGGGCCAGACTTGGCCCCTACTGTAAGTGATAACTTCTCCGTAACAGTGGACAATATTATGATAGAAATATATGTGTATGACACAGATGATGAGTTTCCTTCAAATCCTCTCTTCTGGAAACTTGATAGCCTGCTTTTTCTTGGAGAAGCTAGACATTCAGTGAGTCACTCAACATCTTACAGAATATTTTTGAGAGAGAAAAAAATTTATTTATTCACATTATAGTCATTGTACTGTGTAGTAGAACCCCAGAACACCTTACTTTTATTGAATAATAGTTCAGTATTTGATAATGGACCTCCCCCCATTCCACCCTCTTTGCTTCCCTCCCCAGCCTTCGGTGACTACCACTGTACTTTTGACTGATGTAAGATATCAGCTTTCTAAGAGACTGCACATATAGGGGGTGGTGCTGTGGTATAGTGGGCTAAGCCTCCCCTGGCAGCACTGGCATTCCATATGGGTGCCAGTTCGAATCCTGGCTGCTTCTCTTCCAATTAGCTCTCTGCTATGGCAGGGCAAAGCAGTGGAAGATGGTCCAGGTACTTAGGCCCCTGTACCCATGTGGGAGACCCAGAAGAAGCTCTTGGCTCCTGGCTTTGGATCAGCCCAGCTCTGGCAGTTGCAGTCATTTGGAGAGTGAACCAGCAGATGGAAGACCTTTCTCTTTGTCTCTCCTTCATCTCTGTCTGTAACTGCTTCTCAAATAAATAAATAAGTAAATAATTATCTTTTTTTTAAAAAAAGACTGCACATATGAGTGAGATCACGTCATATTCATCTTTCTGTAGTTGATTTTTATCACTTAACAAAATGACCTCTAGTTTTACTCATGTTGTTGCAATGACAAGATTTTATCCTTTTCGTGACTCAGTTGCATTCCAATGTATACGTATGTACATTTTCTTTATCCATTCATCAGTGAGTGGACAGCTCAGCTGTTTGCATTTCCTGGCTATCGTGAACAGTGCTGTAACCAACATGAGAGTACAGATGTCTCTTCAACAGATGCTTTTCCCTTCCCTTGGATGTATACCCAGTGCTGAGATTGCTGGATCTTATGGCAAGTCTAGTGTCATCTTTTTTAGGGACGTCCACACTGTTTTCCACAATGACTGTCCTGATTTACATTCCCACCAATAGTGTGCAAGGGTTCACTTTTCCCCAGTCCCTTGCCAGCCCTTGTTCTCTTTTGTGTGTTTGGTAGTAGCCACTCTGACTGGAGTGAGGTCCTATCAATCTCCTTGTGGCTTTGATTTGCATCTCCCAGATGATGAAGGACACTGAGCATCTTTTGTTGTACTTCTGGCCATTCATAAATCTTCCTTTGAGAAATGCCTGTTTAGATTTATTGCCATTTAAAAATGGAAACATTTGAGTTTTTGCTAATGAGTTCCTTGAGTTCTTTATATGTTCTGGTTACTAAGTCCTTGTCGAATATGTATCTTGCAAATATTTGGGTGCACTACCCAGAAACAGGTACTGGCGCCTGGCCACCCTCCAGGAAGCTGTCCGGGACTTCTATCTCAGGTTTTGGGAGAGGGACCTCCATGATCCACTGCAGCTTTCCTTGATTACCCATGCTCTGTCTCAGGGTAACTGACCAGAGAACATGCAAATTATGTACAAAAGAACCCAACCTTGACTCTCATACAAAAAACCCACGGGAAACATCTGTTGTTATTTTCCCCTCTTGATAAACACAAATGGCGTAAGAAGAGGCCTTGGGGAAAGAAGAGCAAATCAAATAATCTTTTATTCCCATGGGCAGCAGGTTTTGACCACCCACAGGGACAGTCAGACCACTACAGGGAGCAGTATGTGTAGCAGCTCCCTGCCTTCAGGGCTCATGCTCGAAGCTGCATTTGGGTTTAGAAACCTGCAGAGCTGATTTTCCGGTGAGGTTGCCTTCAGTGATATCTGCAGAGCAGCGGGTGTCACTTCCATGGCTGCATCTGGTCCTTACAGCCAAGGCCTGGCTTTTTTAGCCCCATGTCACAGATGGGGTTTCAAGCAGTTAAGCCATTTGCCCGGGGTCATACATTTAGCAAGAAGAGGGACCAGGTGAGAGTGGAGAAGATGTGGGAGCAGGGGCAGGGTGTCCTTTTGATTTGCAGTGGTAGGTAGTGAGCTGAGTGCGGAAGGCCCGGGAGGCAGATTGGAGGCAGCCATGAACCAGTTTACTCTTGGGTCAGTGGGCAGAAGGTAGAGGGTGTTTCTCAGTTAACACTGATGTGTATGTGTGACTAACAGAGTGAGCAGGGGAAAAAAGGAAGCCAGGTTTCTAATTTTATCTTTTGTGGCAATTCATCAAAAAGTCCCTCAAGGTGGCCGGAAGCTGGAAGCTGACGAGGGGAGAAGCTGTGGAGCTGCAGCGGCACGGGTAGGGTGTGCCGTGGGCCTTGGTAGACGCCCCACCACGTGGCTATCCACCTGGACCTCTGCCTCCCAGGAGTTGTGAAGGTTTCTTTTCCCTACCTCATTTGCATAATGCGATGCCCATATGGTGCTGATTTATTGAGCTATTCGAGGAAGAATGACTACTTTAGAAAAGGAAACCCGAAGCTTCAACTTTCAGAAGCCCTCTTTCTAACTCTCTGGGTCTCCCCCCCCCCTCCTGTTTCTTTCACTCTCTCTTGTCTTTGCCTCTCTCTTGCTGTCTTGAGGTTTACAAATAAGGACCTTGCTTAAGGGCTAGGATCTGCTTCTCCCAGTGACTCCCAGTGACCCTGAGACTGTTTGTCTTGTTAGTGTTGGGGGGGTGTGTTTATTCCAGTGGCATTTATAGGCTGAATGTCTTTAAGCATCACCTGTTTCCGTCCCCCTCTCAATGGAGAGGCATCAGAAGTTTAGGAAGCATTCTCAGACTGGATCTGCTCAGAGAGTTCAAGAGGGGTATGTGTGTGTGTGTGTGTGTGTGTGTGTTTTAAGATTTATTGGGGCCAGCACTGTGGCATAGTGGGTAAAACTGCTGCCTGCAGCACTGACATCCCAAATGAGCACCAGGTCAAGTGCTAGCTGCTCCACTTCCCACCCAGCTCTCTGCTAATGCACCTGAGAAGGCAGTGGAAGATGGCCTAAGTACTTGGGTCCCTGCACCATGTGGGAGACCTGGAAGAAGCTCCTGGATTCCTATTGGCCCAGATCCAGCCATTGCGGCCACTTGGGGAGTGAACCAGCAGTTGGAAGATCTCTCCCTTTCTCTCTAGTTATACCTAAATATTTTTAAAAATGTTTATTTATTTATATGAAAGTCAGAGTCACAGGCAGAGAGGGAGAAACAGAGATCTTTCGTCTTCTGGTTGAATCCCAGAACAGGGCCAGGCTGAAGCCAGAAGCCAGGAGCTTCTTTTGGGTCTCCCATATGGGTGGCAGGGGCCCAAACACTTGAGCCATCTCCTGCTGCTTTTTCCAGGCCATTAGCAGGGAGCTGGATCAGAAATGGAACAGTAGAGACTTGAACCGGTGCCCAAACGGGATGCAACATTGCAGGTGGCGGCTTTATCCGCTACTCCACAATGCCAGCCCCAAGGGCTTGAATGACCTGCTACTATGCAATTTACCTGGGATTTCCAAAGATATACCTCCTCAATGTTGCCATTGTAGATTCTGGATTTTCAGTTTAAACCCATTACCTTCACTCTCTTCAAGACAAGGTCTGCACTCTGTGTTATAATAGGGTAAGAGAGAAAATATTTCAACCTTCCCCTGTTCTTGAATGATTCTTGCTACTGTAGTCATTCATTTGTTTCTGGCTCTCTCGTCTGCGGTGGTCAAACACCTGAGAAGTGTTAGGCAACAACTAAAGTGCCAAAGGTATCAAGACTCTTAGAGACACAGCCAAAGGAAAATCACCACTTTGTAAAAAAAATAATAATAAAAGAAAATAAACACTTCAGTTCTGTGTTTGTTTATGAAGGAAGCATTTATTTCAGTTGCATAAAATTCCAGGCATGGGGTTAGAGTCCCAGGATCCACAGATGGAGAGAACTGCCCTGCTTTGAATTTGCTGACTTCACAACTTTGAGATTACAGCCACACAAGAGGTACCGCATAGGGCTCAGGTACACAGAATTTTAGGAAGATTGTGAACTCTGTGAGACAGTTACAGTAAGCTTTATTTGTGTGTGCATTTTCCCAGGAAGGCAGTTTGTAACTTCCATTGGATTCCTAAAGGCTTCACGGACATCCTGGACAGAAATATTGTAGAACCATGGCCTTTGCAATTGCAGCAGAAATTTTAGATAATTTACCTCTGGTTATCTGCAAATAGAATCTTTTCTCCCTCATCACCTGCTCTGCTGTCCTGGGCTTTCTGGTTAGAGGACTGATCGACTCTCGTTTTTAAGTCTAATCCTCTGAGGCTAAATTTCTTAAAAACCAGGTCAATTCTTTGTTATATGTGCATCTCCAGTACTTGCCCCTTTATGCATTAAGCTTGTGTGTTTTCCACAGGACTTAGCTCCGTGTCTTGCAGCAACTAGGAAAGCTGTAAAAATTGGGCTCATTCGTTATGCTCTAATCTAGTCACTGAATTCTCTATGGCCCTAATTCTGTTCCACCTGGGACCATTGTGAGAGATTTTCATGTCTCTCAAAGCAGGTGGAGAATGAAGAACATTCCTTAATTGGGGTGTGGGCACCCACACACACATGCTTACTCTGAAAGTCCTCCAACACTCCCATCCCTATTGCTTTGTTCCTTAACTATCATGTGGAGAGAGGTGTTTGGACACTGTATTAATAATAGCTCTGCATATGCATGTGCCACATTCCATTTCAAAGGCATTTATAAACAATGGAAGATGAAAGCTTGCACCACCCTTCTTGGAAAAGGGAATGTTAATCACCACCATGCTGTTCCTTAGGGAGGGTCACAGAATCTGAGAGCTGGAAGGCATGTCAGAGTTCACTGGTGCAATCCCCAGGCCCCATATGAACACATTCTCTATTTGGAGCCCACTGAGGTGATGGGTTCCCCACTTATAATTTCTTTCTTCAGTTCAAGCAATTACCTGTCTGTCTGTCTATGTATCTATCTACCTATCATCATATATCATCTATCTTCTATCTATCTAGATGTCTATCATCTATCTAATCTATGCATCTATCTATGTATCTAGATATCTATCTATATGGCTACCTATCTTCTATCATATATCATCTATCTTCTATCATCTATCTGTGCATCTATCTAATCTATACATCTATCTTCTGTCATCTACCTACCTATCATCTAACTTCTAGATATCTATCATCATGTATCATCTATCTTTATCTATCTATCTATCTATCTTCCACTTTCCTTCTTCCTTTTTTTAAAAATTTATTTGACAGAGTTGTAGACAGTGAGAGACAGAGAGACAGAGGGAAAGGTCTTCCTTTTTCCATTGGTTTACTCCCCAAATGGCCACTACAGCCAGCGCTGCACTGATCCAAAGCCAGGAGCCAGGTGCTTCTTCCGGGTCTCCCATGCGGGTACAGGGGCCCAAGCACTTGGGCCATCCTCCACTGCCCTCCCTGGCCACAGCAGAGAGCTGGACCAGAAGAGGAGCAACCGGGACAGAATCTGGCACCCCAACTGGGACTAGAACCCGGGGTGCTGGCGCCACAGGCGGAGGATTAGTCAAGTGAGCCATGGCGCCGGCACCTTCTTCCTTTCTTTTTCACTTCTTTCTGCTCACTCTCCTTACCTCTCCTGCCCTCCTTCTCTCTCTGTGCCTCCTGCCCTCCCCCCACGGTCCCCAAGAGCCCTGCTGACATTGATGATGTTAAAGAAATGATATTCTTTGAAGTCACTAAATTTGGAGTGGTTTGCTAGAGACCAATGGAAAAGTATTAAAACACCTAGTCAGACTGGGATATGCCATTGCCTTATGTGTGGGGACCTTTTAGGCCGTGTAGATATTGCTTCCAGCCTTGGTTCTCTTTCTGATCTAAATTATGCAGTACTTCAATTCCATATCTTTGCTTCTGTCAGCTAGAACAGCATATTCATATGTTGTGATTCCTGCAGCTGCTGCTCTGTTCAACACAAGTACATCTCATTCTCTAATGTATTGATATAGAGTCTTACTAAGTTATCATTTCTCTTTGGTCTATCAGAATTAAAACAAAATGCACATTTATGAGACACCTGCTACTTCTTACATATTTTCATAACCATGATTTTTTTTTTTTTGGACAGGCAGAGTTAGATAGTGAGAGAGAGAGACAGAGAGAAAAGTCTTCCTTCCGTTGGTTCACCCCCCAAATGGCTGCAACGGCTGGAGCTACGCCGATCTGAAGCCAGGAGCCAGGTGCTTCCTCCTGGTCTCCCATGCAGGTGCAGGGCCCAAGGACTTGGGCCATCCTCCACTGCACTCCTGGGCCACAGCAGAGCGCTGGACTGGAAGAAGAGCAACCGGGACAGAATCTGGTGCCCTAACCGGGACTAGAACCTGGACTAGCGCCACAGCTGGAGGATTAGCCAAGTGAGCCACGGCACCAGCCCATACCTGTGATTTTTATCAAAATCCTATGAGGTGGGTGAAGTTTGCTGTCCCATTTATAGATCAAGAAGCAGAGGCCCAGAAAGATTAAGTAGCTTGACCAAAACCTCACTGCTAAGAAGCAACAGAACTGGGATTGGAGCCCAGGTCTTTGTGGATGTGGAACTGCAAGTTTATTAACATGATATAAGTTGGTATTATGCTATTTGTGTGACACAAAATAAGTATTTAATAATGAACATGCATTACTTTCCACCTTCCCTCCAAGCCATTAATCTTTTATTTTTAAGGAGTTTGCCTACCAAATAAATGCCTACAAAATGATTACCAATTTGTTTTCCAGTTGCTTATTAACCAAAGTTATCAATATTTTAAGAAGAGTAAAATTAAAATGTTTTTCTGGCATTTGTAGGTGCCATGTTTTCTGTAGTTATGAATTTGCTGCATACTCAGTTCCCTAAGGAGGTTGGTGTTACCACCCCCATTTCATTAATAAGGAGGCAGAGTACTGCGAGGGATGAAACCCCCAAGTACACATCAGTATGGAGCAAAGTTGGGGCTTATACTTGCCTGGTCTCAGCAGCCCTCCTCCTTTGAACTGTATTCTTCTGACTTCTGATGGCCATAAACTGACCGGTGCTTCCAAATAGAACTGTACTGTAGGGGAAAAAACCCACAGATATGAAAAAAAAATTAGTTCCTGCAGTTGCATTATGCGTAGCTGTATTTTCAGGGTCCCATTTCTATTACATTCGATGACCATTTGGTTGGTGCTGAAATTATCTCTAGGAGAGATATTAGCAGGAGCATCACCAAACTTTGCATTCCAGTTTAATATGATGTCTTATAATGGAGGTGAGCAACGTAACAATAATGTTGTAATAAGAACAATAGAGAACCACCAATTCAAGACTGAATTGCAAGTGAGCTGAAGCCAGGCTCTCAGCTCTGTCAGTCATTGGGTATGTGCTTTTCCAGTGGTTTCACGTGCAATTAATAGTGCAACGCGCTAGAAAAAGTCATCTGCTGTGAAATAAGCATAAAGGACTTTCAGGCATTTTAACAGAAAACTCTTTTACCCTGGGACAAATGAGGACCTTTGTTATCCAGTTGCCTTAAAAAATTGCTAAAACATCTTGCCCTTGGTTGGAGTAGGAGTCGGTGGTATTGCCCAGGTTCCAGATTCTAGCAGTAGGCATTCTAAATGGTTCCTTCCCGATCTTAGACCATGAGTGGTAGTTACTCTTGGTGGTGCTCATCTTCTCCATGTGACTGATAGTCTTGAGACAAGCTCCTGGATATGTTACCCAGAACATAATCGGACCTTAGTAAACATCATTCCAGTTCTGTGGCATTGTGGGATGGGAAAGTAGAGACGACAGCACTTGCACAGAATGAGGGGAGGAAGAGAACACAGACACCCCAGACCTCATGTGCACAAGATGATGTCTTTGGAGTAGGAGAACTGGAAGTTAAGGTGGAATTTCAGGTGAGATGAAGACAGGCTTTCTTGCCTGGCAAGCATCAGATGTGTGCTTGTGAGTGACTTCATTTCACGGTCCCTCTGTGGACCACATTTCCATAGGGGATGATGTTATGTGCTTATCTTTACAAAAGGGCTGTTATGCACACCCTGAGATGGCGCATACGTGAAACTTAGGGTGGATAATAAAATGACGTAAATACAAAGGCCATGACCTCAACCACAACAAGGATAAAGAAATCCTCCCGTGTCAACTGCCTACCTGGCATTTGTCATACAGTGGCCTCACCTCTACCCTGTGGGTCATTATCTCTCTAGTTAACAGATGAGGAAATTTTTAGATAATATCATTATTAATTATATAATTACCAAACATACGCACAAAAATCCTGACATTTGCTCAGTTTTCTGGGGAGTTTCAGAGTACAGAGCTGGGGAACCCGTGATAGCTTCTCATCAGCCAAACAAGCCTTCCTAGGACATCTACTTCAGGACAGGCAGGGAACATCTGTGTAAAATTGGATCCACAGTTTCTTCAAAAGTAGAATTTGCTCTTCCAATTATGCGTCTTGCAGTACCCATGGCCCCCAGATCATGCTGGCATGGACCCACTAGGGAAGCCTGGGTTGAATCAAAGGAGCCCATTTGGATGCCAACTGGCCACAGGGTTTGGGCAACTCCATTACCTCATCCTCTTCACTGTCTTGAAGAAACAAAGATAATGACACTTTCCCAAGGCTGGGGCTGGGTAGCTCTTAATTTGTGAGTGTTTGTAAATGGCTTTGAAGATGGCAAATGTTATTTAAGTGCTAAGTATTATTATTTATTGTGGTTCCAAACACTGTTTCTCCTCCCTATTGTCAGGCTACAAAACAATAAGGGATACAGTAAAAGAGCTTCTGAAGTATCCAAACATCTATAAATTAGGTAACGTTGGCCTGAACTCTGTGATGGTATCTGCAAACCTAGCATTAGCTTTGCAGCATTTTTGTGTGGGCAGGCGGTTGCCTAATTTGCACGTAAACGTGCCAGCAGCAGGCCCTGGCACAGGCTTGGCACACACTGTGGTGCAAGTGCTCTTTGGACAGACCTGGGTGCTGACATCATGCTTTGCTGTGTTCTCTTTGAGATGCAAATGAGGTCCTGGAGGAGCCCCTTGTCCTTTCATCATTTACACTTAATGGAAGGGAATTAACATTCATTGAGCCTTCTGTGTGCCAGAGACGTTTATAAACATGATCTCATTTCTTCTCACAATTTGGTGCACTAGGTCTGCATGTTCCCATTTTATAGGTGAGGAAACTGAGGCTCTTGGAAGTTAAATAATTTGTCCCAGATGATATAACTAGTAGGAAGCTGAGCTAGGATTGGAATCCGGCACTGGCTGACTCAAAAGAGCCTTGGGCTTTTATCATACTGAAGTATAGTCAAGATGCCCTACTCCGCCTTGCTACCCTGACATCCTGCTTAAGACGCTCCTACCCTTGCCAAAATCTTTTCAGTGCCTTCTTGTTGCCTTTCAATAAACAAAGGCCATGCTCCTACTATGGCTCTGTTCAACCTGGATCTAGACCCTTTCCTGCTTCATTCAACCTCAAATTCCTTCTGTTACAGTTCCTAGACTTGCCCCAAGCTCTAACCTCTTGGCTTTTGCACAAACTGCTTGCAAATGTTTTCTCCCTTTCTGTTCTCTAGCTAATTTCTGCTAAACCTTCACCTTCACCTTGGGGATGCCTTCTTTGAAACGCCACACCAGTTGTTCTCCAAGTGTGGCCCCTGGAGCAGCAACATCATCATCCCCTGGAAATCTATGAGAAATGCAGATTCATAGGCCCCACCACCGACCTTCTGAATCAGAAGCTCTGAGCACAGGGCCCAGCTCTCCCCGTGATTCATTTCTTTCTGAAGTTTGAAAGTATCAGAGTTTCCCAGCCTTGATGCTACTGACACTTTGGATCAGATAATTCTTCAATATTGGGGACACTGTCCTGTGCATCACAACACCTGCCACTGGAAGTCAGTAGGATTCCATCCAGTTCCCTCTGCCCCTATTTTCCCACATTAACAACTGGAAGTGTCCTTAGACATTGCCTAATGTCACCTAGGAGCTAACATTTCCCCTGGTTGAGAACCACGGCCTTAATTTAAGCATGTTTCTCCATGTGGACAGTTGAGGTTAATGAATTCATAACTTTTGGAATTGTGTGTTTGAAGCATGTCTCCACTGCCACAGTTCCAGGAGCTGGTACACTCATTTCTAGTAGGTTCACCAGAAACTCGCATCTACTGGATTCCCCAGAAGCATCCTTACACTGACCCAGGGACAAGACAGCTCCCTGCTGCACCTCCTCAAAGCCAGTGCGGTATCTGAATTGTTGAGAGAAGACAAGACTTGGGGGCTGGATCTGGGTAACAGGCAAGCAGGATCCTTGAGATTCTTCGCAAACTGAAAGTAAACGTTACTCCATCAGAATGGGTGACTATAGATGTTGATAATGTAGTGTGTGTTTTTTCTATAAAAAGAAAAGAAGGAAATACTAGAAGAAAGGGTTTTGAATGTTTTCACCATGAAGAAATAAGAAATGTTAGAGGAGATAGATACGCCTATCCTGATTGAACACTACACAATGTGTACATGTATCAAAATAGCACAAGGTATCCCATAAATATGTGCACATTTTATTTGCCAATTAAGGGAAAAAATTTGAAAACAACGGGGAAATGGGATCTCCAGCTGGCCAGAATATATACCGGTTTTGTTTTGTTTTTAAGATTCACTTATTTATTTGAAAGGCAGAATGGCAGAGAAACAGGGAGGGAGAGGCAGAGAGAGATCTATATCTTCTATCTGCTGGTTCACTCACCAGATGAATGCAACATCCAGGACTGGGCCAGGCTGAAGCCAAGAGCCAGGGCCTCCATCCTGGTCTCCCACACAGACAGCAGGGTCCCAAGCACTTGGATCATCTCCTACTGTCTTCCTACATGCATCCTCAGGGAGCTGGTTTGGAAGCAGAGAAGCTGGAAGTCGAACTGGGACTCTGATATGAAATGCCGGCCTTGCAGGTGGTGGCTTAACCTGCTGCCTTACCACTTCTTTTTAAATATAATGGCAGAGCAGACTCTTAAATTCAGGGCAGAAAAGGCAAATATGTTCTCATAGAGTAACGGAGAAGCCGCCTGAGTCAAGACAGACTTAGTGCTACTGTTGCAGAAACCCAACCACATTCTGCCCATGAGGGCAGTAAAGGAGATGGCTGGCAAAGGAAGACTTGGCTTGGCTTTGTGTGGCGTAAGTCTTTTTGCCAGTAGCACATTAAATTAAAGAGAAGGAGAAAAGGCAGATGTGGATTCTTCTGCTGACCCAAATTTACTCAGACCAAGAAATTCTTCCAGAACTAGAGTGCAGGGAACTCCCAAATTGAAGAGGAAGTTAATTCTTGCTTACATCCTTCTCCAGGTTGATCATCAACATTACCATCTCAGATACCTGTCAGGTGGTTGTGGATCTGGTCCACTTAACTGAGTGCCTTGCCCCTGGTGGGGCTCACTCCAGTGGGTTTCACAGGAAATACTGCAGATGCATGGGTCAGTCCTCATCTAACACAAATGATCTTTATGACTTGAGGAGTCACAGGCAATGTTTTCCGAATCCATAGACATTTGGATGTCTTTCCTCGAAGACTATTTTAATTTTTTCTTGAAATGTTGAAAGGAGGAGAAAAAGAAAAGGGAGGCTAACACATTTTTTATTTAAGCATTTTGTTTCCATTTCTTGATAATGCACCAAGAATATTCCTTCCTGTTTTTCTCACCTAACATCATTTTTCATTGTAAAATTTCATCTTTTAACAAATTATTTATGTATTTATTTGAAAGAGCAACCGAGGGAATTAATTCTAAAGACAGAGCAACACACACACACACACACACACAGATAGACGCGGTGGGGGGGGGGGTCTTTTATTCACTGGTTCACTCCCCAAATGGCACAACGGCCAGATCTGAACCAGGCTGAAGTCATGAGCCGAGAACTCTATCCTGCCACTAGAGCTCTAGAAATGTCAGTTTAGGTATTAAATTTGCAATAACTTGGATAGGACTGGAAACAGTCCTTTGAAGTTTTCCTTTGCTATGTATGCTTACACATAACTTCAACCACTTTCATTATGTTCTTTAAATTAATTCAACCTATCCCTACTGTTGATATTTGCTGTCATAAACAGCTCTAAAACATCTTATGCATCAGACTTTTTTTTTCTGAAGTGAAGGGGACATTTCCATTGAAATGAGGTAATAAATTCAACCATTGGCTCCAAAAAATGTTAACATATCTAAACCTGAAAAAATTTCCAACAAAATTGTTTCCAAGGTTGTACTTCCATTAGCAGGGTTTGAGTTTATGTAATGCATAGTTATGGATGTCAGGTTATACTTAAAATACATGATAGAGAAGACAGCATTTGGTGTTTGCCTTTCTTGAATAATAGATCAGACAGGAGGGGACCAGGTATGTGTGAAACTGGAGCATAATCTGCTTGTGTCTTACTCTGCACACTATGACATCCAAAATGCCAATTTGGCTTTGATTGCATTTATGTGTTTTTCTTCCAGAAACTCTTTTTTCATGCTTACCTTCATAAAATACTTCAAAAAACTGGCAGAATACTTCCCTGCTCCACTTCCATCCTCAAAATAAATTCAAATTCCCATGACAGCTGAATCCCTTTTTGCAGGAGTTAAAGATGTGTGGACATACATACATATTTTCTTATAGAACCAAATTACTGAAGGGATTTGTAACCTGGTTTCAAATACTCTTGGGTTTCTTCACTGAGAGCCAGATTTTGTCATTATAATTTGACCAGTGGAACTGAGTTCTAAAGCCAGGTGTAGCTGTCCAGTGGGTGAGGATGCCTATGACACACACAGCAAGGCAATCTGCTCCCTCCCTCCTACTCAACTCCCTCCCCCTCTCCCTCCGCCCCATTTTCTTCTTTCTGCCAGAAGCATCTGTTTGGTCTGAACTAGAATATACAGTAAATTAGCATTCACTAGGATAATTAATATTACAAAATCACCAATTAATAGCTTTGCTTTATTAACTGATTAAGGTAAACCCAAATTAATTGGACTGAATGAGGAATATGATTTTTGGTAAATTGAAACTTCAAACTGATACAGGCACATCTTGATGATCTTTTCTTCTTATTCAACTCTGTTTTTTTTTTTGGACAGGCAGGGTGGACAGTGAGAGAGAGAGACAGAGAGAAAGGTCTTCCTTTACCGTTGGTTCACCCTCCAATGGTCGCCGCGGCCAGCAGGCTGTGGCCGGTGCTCCACGCTGATCCGAAGCCAGGAGCCAGGTGCTTCTCCTGGTCTCCCATGGGGTGCAGGGCCCAAGCACTTGGGCCATCCTCCACTGCTCTCCCGGGCCACAGCAGAGAGCTGGACTGGAAGAGGAGCAACCGGGACAGAATCTGGCATCCGGACCGGAACTAGAACATGGTGTGCCAGCACCGTAGGCGGAGGATTAGCCTATTGAGCCTTGGCGCCAGCCTCAACTCTGTTTTTTTAAAGATTTATTTTATTTGTAAGACAGAGTTATAGAGAGAGTGAGGGAGATAAAAAAGAGAGAGAGTATAAGGTCTTCCATTCACTTGTTCACTTCCCAAGTGGCCGTAACAGCTGGGGTTTGGCCAGGCTGATGCCAGGAGTGAGGAGATTCGTCTGGGTCTCCCATGTGGGTGGCAGGGGTCCAAGCTTTTAGGCTATCTTCTGCTGCATTCTCAGATGCATTAGCAGGTAGTTGGATTGGAAGCAGAGCAGCTAGGACTGGAAACAGCACTCATATGATATGCTGGCCTCAAAGGCCATGGCTTAACCCACTATGCCACAATCCACCCCCTCCTTCTTTGATTCTTGAAACACTTCCCCCCCTCCAAATGGGAATAGAATTTTTCTTTCCTTTCTTAGAAGAGTTTTATGATGTCAATTAAATTTCCTTACACAGAAAATCTGACAACTTCATTCTACACAGGAATTCTTGTGCAGGGGTTAACATGTCGTTATTGGAGACTGGGCTACACTTTTGCAGCCTCCAGGACATTCTGGAAACTCATTTGGTTGCTCTAGAGCTGATAGTAATGTGTGTCTGTTGCAGCAATATATCATACTACTTCCTCTCCTTCCTGGGCACATAGCCTACATCTCCCAGCATCCGTTGCATTTAAATGTGACCCTGTGACTGAATTCTTGCCGATAGAATGCGATCATAAATGAAATGGCCCACTCTCTCGGGCACATCAAGTTCTGTCATTGTCTCTGCTGTGGTTGCCCTGGTCTCCCATCTCGGTACAGGCACAGAGAAGCCGTTGTCCTTAGGAGTCCCATGTTGAATGATGGAGCCATGAGAAGGAAGAGTCAGCTTCCTAGAATCAGGAAGAGAGCCAATCGCCAACGAGAATCACGGATTTTACACTTGTAAAATTTTCTATTGTATTGAGACATCGCACTTTTTGATTCTTTTGTTTATAGTAGCAACTAAGGTTACCTTAATTAATGTCCTTACTGGCTGCTAATAAAAGCAAAGCTAAAACCCAAATTCTAATTAACATGTGTGTTAATGAATTGGCTTCCAGGGAACCAAAGTTTCCTTACAATCAACACATATAGCGTTCTTTCTCACAACATTGCCAAGGCAAAGGAGAAGATGAAGGAAATCCAAGTTCTCAAGATCCTCCCAAACCATTTTCAGCCAGACAACAAATTCCTTATTGAAGGAGAGGAGCAGAGGATCACTGTCGCTCCCCCTCTTCGCGGAGGAATGACACAGGACCCTGCGCTGTTCTTTTGTCTACTCCGCCCTCCCCGGGTTTGCTGCTGGTTCTTCCCGGGTTGGCTACCGACCCTTCCACCTCCGTGGAAGGGCGGTTTCCCCTGCCACTTTCCCCACTTCCGCGGGGGAGCGGCACACCGCCGGCCGGCTCTCTCGGGGGCTGCTCAGGTGTTCCTTCAGATAGATGTTCCTGGTGCATGTTGTCTCTCTCCTCCTTTATAGTCCTTTTCCACCAATCCCAACTCTGCTACCCACACGCCGAGTACGCTGCTCTCCTCCAATCAGGAGCAGCTCCTGCAGCTTGTTGGTTGAACTGGAGGCAGCTGTGTAGAAGCTGTTTACTCCTCTCCCAGTGCCATATTGTGGGAGAGCAGATGCATAGAATAAGTCTTAATTCGAGTAACTTAGTCTAGTCTGAGTTGCTCCCCACAGATCACCTTAGCTTACGGCCTTTAGTTCTGTTGAATTGTAAAGCCTCCACATCACACTAAGCTCTTATTAGTCATTTGAACTATTGTGAACAAGAAGGCTTGGAAATGGACAAAAATAACACTAACATCTAGACAACATCTGTGAAGCACATGGAGATTCTGGCTAAAATACATTGTCCTGTTCCAGAGTTGGGAATAAAAGGAAATTCTAAAAGAAGAGACTGACTTCAGTAGAGAACTCCAGTGTAGGAGACAGAGTGCCTTCTCCATGGTGACCACACGCTGCGTTCTCTCAGTGCAGCGGGGGTCTACTTTTGCATCACCCCTTTGGCATTTGGAGACATAATTTTAGGGGTTGAAGTCAATAACACAGTCAGTTAATTTGTATCTTCTAACGTAGGGTTTTGCTTGGGGTAGAGGTGAAGATCCAGACATATAGGAAAAAGAAATAGATGTTGCCATATTTTTCTGAGCATAGGATCCCAAAAGGGCAATGAATGACATCCTAAAATATACAATGGAATTCTTCCCTCAAAAATTGTTGCTAAATGCCACCCTGTGTTTTGTCTGGGCTAATAAGCTGCTTTCTAAACTGAGTGAATTACTTTTTCCTTACTGCTTGATTGATTGCCTTGTAGACCCTAAAATCATTCATGACATTCATAAATACTATTTGAATGGAAGTTGCATAAATTTAACTAAGACTCATAAATATTCCTTTAAAGTCCTTTTATCTTCAGTGTTTTGCTTCTTCTCTATCTTTCCTATTTCCCACAGCACTCTAACTCTTAATTTATCACTACTAATAATTGGACAGATATTTCCAAAGATTTTACTATGTGAATATATACTTTAAAAAAGGAAGGACCATGAAATTATATACTTGGCTATATAACCTGATTTTTCACATTAATAATCTTGTGAATACCTTTTGTTTTTAAAAAGATTTCTTTATTTATTTGAAAGTCAAAGTTAGAGAGAGAAATGGGGGGGGGGGAGAAACAGAGAGGTCTTTCATCTGTAGTTCACTCCTTAGCCACAACGACCAGGGCTGGGCCAAGCCGAAGCCAGAGCCAGGAGCTTTATCCAGTCTCCCATATGGCTAGCAGGGGTCCAAGCACTGGGGCCATCTTCTTCTGCTTCTCCCTGGCTATTAGCAGGGATCTGGATTGGAATTGGAGCAGCCAGAACACAAACCCGTGCCCATATGGGATGCCTGTGTTGCAGACAGCAACTTTACCTGCTATGCCACAAGGTCAGCCCCCCAATATCTTTTATTGATATTAAATTTCCACTCCCATCATTTTTGAGGACTGCAAAGCTTTTGTGATAACATATTACAGTTGGTATAGTTGATTCTGAAATTTCTTTAGGATACACAAAGTATCAGTAGACCATCCTTTAGCTACAAGGCTAGTTCCTTGTGTACCTCTGTAAGTATTTCTCCAGGGTGTAATTCTAGAGAAGAAAATACTGGGTCAAAGAACATAAACATATTTAAACTTTTTTTTCAAATTGTGTTTTTGAGCACTGTATCATGTAAACCCTGAGGGCACCGATCTTAACAGCCAGGTGAGCACTTAGTATGTGTTTTTTGAATTGGAGTCCTAAGTACTTATCAAGGAAGAAATGATAAGCTCTTTTCTTGGGGATCATCTAACCTGGAAAAAAGATGATCTCTGAGGTCATGGAACTCCTAAGTTTGCCTTTGAGTCTCGGGAAACCAAAGTGTGTTCAGAGAACAGCATCTATGGGTTACCAAGACAAGACAAGATGAAGTCGTTGGAAAGGGTTCGAGGTTTGGGACTGAGGTAACTGATTTTAGGAGTTGGTTAGTATCAGTAAGTCTCTAATAAATTTTTTATCTGTGTGAGTATCAGTAAGTCTCTAAATCATTCTGGATCTACTTTTTTTCTCATCCAAAGAGGTTAGCAATATGCTTTCTCATGTTGATAACACGAGGTGTTAACGTCTATCAAAAAATATCTAATTACATCTTCAGGATGATGGACAAATTATTAAAGTTACATACATTGAAAACATTCAAGATTAGCTAAAGTATGGCTTTGAGGAAAGTCTTCCAATAAGGAAAAATCCCAAACCATTTCCAATCTTAACTCTGATACTGACTCTCTCTCCATTGTCTATTTATAAATAAGTGTAATATTAACTTATTTAGAAATAATTTCAAGCCACAGACTTACAAAGCCCATGAATAGGGGCCTGTATTGTGGTGTAGTAAGCTAAGCCTCTGCCTGTGGCACCGGCATCCCATGTGGGTACTGGTTCCTGCTCCTCTTCTGACCCAACTTTCTGCTATGGTGTGGGAAAGCAGTGGAAGATGGCCCATGTGCTTAGGCCCCTGCACTCACATGGGAGATCCAGAGGAAGCTTCTGGCTCCTGGCTTTGGATAGGCCCAGCTCTGGCCATTGTGGCCATTTGGGAAATGAACCAGCAGTTGGAAGATCTTTCTATCTGTCTTTCTCTCTATCTATCTATAACTCTACCTCTCAAATAAATAAATTTTTTTTTTAAAAAGTACACGAATAGGCCGGCACCATGGCTCAATAGGCTAATCCTCCGCCTGCGGCGCCAGCACACCAGGTTCTAGTCCCGGTTGGGGTGCTGGATTCTGTCCCAGTTGCCCCTCTTCCAGGCCAGCTCTCTGCTGTGGCCTGGGAGTGCAGTGGAGGATGGCCCAAGTGCTTGGGCCCTGCACCCGCATGGGAGACCAGGATAAGTACCTGGCTCCTGGCTTCGGATCAGCGAGGAGCGCTGGCCGCAGCGTGCTGGCCGCGGTGGCC
This sequence comes from Oryctolagus cuniculus, assembly GCF_964237555.1. Classification (NCBI taxonomy): domain Eukaryota; kingdom Metazoa; phylum Chordata; class Mammalia; order Lagomorpha; family Leporidae; genus Oryctolagus; species Oryctolagus cuniculus. Next base: position 153,989,099 of record NC_091437.1, read on the forward strand.
ATTGGAGGGTGAACCAACGGCAAAGGAAGACCTTTCTCTGTCTCTCTCTTTCACTGTCCACTCTGCCTGTCAAAATAAAAAAGTACACGAATAGATATAGCATCTAAGTCTCTTTTTAGGAGGAATTTCTGATTATTGACAACAGATACAGGTGATAGAGAGATCTCTACCAAAAACACATGAGGTCACCTCCAGGAAGACACAGATCCCTTGGAAAGAATCCATTCTCAGTGACTGAGTCACAGATTCCAGGAAAGTGTTAGAGACCTAGACTTGGTCAACTTGCTGCAATGTGAAGTGAATTGTCAATGATAACCAACAGTTATTGTTCTCTCAGGCTATCTCCATCACCTATCTGGATCACAATCCTAGTCCCTTCAATTTTGTGTGTCCTGCTAGACTATAAATCCAGGCTAGGCACCGGGCCTTCTCAGCTTAATTTTCTCTGGAGTTAGCGTGAGACTTGGAATACAATAGCAGTTCAACAAATCTAGTTGAATGGTAAAATAGTATTTGAATAATTTGCTACAGTTAACAACACATTCATTTATTCTACTGATCCTTAATTTATTACTTACTGGTTGGACAAATATTTTTTGTGTACCTATCGGGTTTTCAGGCATATATTAAATTCTGAGGGTGCAAAGAATGACAAGCAAAGTCAGCAGACTTTTCCTAATGGCCCAGCCAGGCATTTAGATGCTAATCGAATAATTACCAGGAAGGCACACTGTGGTCAGTGACCTGAAGGAAAATTAGGGGATAGCACAGTAGAATGTAATCTGTGTCTTGTGCTACTTACAGTGGAAAATCAGAACAGGTTTCTCTGAGGAAGAGGCACATCAGCTGAACTTGAAGCAGGAGCAGGACTCACGTGGTTCACAGTGTACCCCAGACACAGGTGACTGTCAAACAGAGGCCTTGGGGTGAGAGTGGGAAAGCCTTTGAGAAATTGAATCCAAGAAGGGAGGCTGGAACACAGAGAGGGAGCCAGGAGTATCAGGAGGTGCGGCGACCAACTCTGCAATGGATGATCTTATAGTTCAGGGAACTAAAGTCAATGGGAGGCCCTCGAAGAAGTTTGCGCCCATGAGTGACACAATCAGGCTCACATTTGGAAAATCAATTGAAAGAAGAACATATCTCGTTCTCCTCTGTTTCTGCACATGAATCCTTGTGTGTGAGGTTGTGTGAATGTCTTTGCCTTGCTTATACCCTCTCTGTTTTGTCCCTGGACATTGTGTGTGTGTGTGTATGTGTGTGTGTGTGTGTGTGTGTGTGTGTGTGTGATAGGCACTGTGTTGCTCCTTTTGGAATAATGTTTGTGTTCTCAGGGGCCACTGAATATTTTTACAGGGAGAACCTGCAGGTGTCCCGTCACATCAATCTGGGTCATTCACTGTCTACCCTTTCTGCGATCTCTCTCTGACCTTATCATCTCGCTCACCTCTTACTAGAAAGATGATTTCTTTCGCAAAGGGCAGACATAGCCTTTGGTTGTGATATCCATTGAGTTGATTTAACTCACAGCAAAGCACTTGAGGTTACAAACTTTGCTCAGAGATCTGAATCTTCTTTCTGTGCCCAAGTTCCCTGTGCCCTGTCAGTCTAACCAGGCCCCCAATCTGAGATGTTGTACCAGAAGTGTGTCTGATCCCATACTTTCTATCTTCACTCCCCCCCATACACTCTGGATCACTGTAATATTTGATTCACTATTTCATAAATCATCATTTGTAAAACATCTGCACATTTTTCCTAAAAATTAGCATACCTTCTCTTATTATTTATGGAATGTTCCTCTGTAAGTGAGAGTCTCCTCTTCTACATATATACTTGATTAGAAAGGAAATTTATATATGTATATATATATATATATAGAGAGAGAGAGAGAGAGAGAGGGAGAACTGAATGTTTAATATGAATGGAAATGCATTATTATTTATTATGAATAGAGTGAAACTCAAAACAAATGTAAATCTGTAAAAACATGGACTGCACTCATAACCACCTACAGTCTTCTTGTATACAAGCAGAATTCTGTGTGCTGGGTTTTGGAACTTAATATCTATATTGATTGCCTAACATCCCACTTTTACCACCCCTTTCTTCAAAGTTCATCATGTTCCTTCAAGAAGAGTATTTTTAAAATATTTATTTTTATTCATTTAAGAGAGAAAGAGAGAGACAGACAGACAGACACCATCCTCTGGTTCATTCTCCATATACTTGCAACAGCCAAGACAGGGCCAGACCAAAGCTGGGAGACAAGAACTCAGTCCAGGTCTCTCACATGTGTGGTGCTGACTCAACCACTTGAGCCATCGTCTGCTGCCTTGCAGGGCATGCATTGACAGGAAGCTGGAAGTGGGAGTGGAGCTAAGACTCAAACTCAGGCACAATGATATGGGATGCAGGCACCCCAAGAGGCATCTTAAGCTCTGTGCAATGCCCCCCCCAAGAGGGATTTTTTGAAACATTGATTTGTACTGGAAACATTTTTGACTCTGAATTTCTAGCCTCTCCCAGACATTAGCAATGTTTTCCACTCCTGAGGGTCTTTGATGTGCAAGTGACTACGCATGCATTATCACTGATCCTTCGTGTACCTTCATTCCAGGAAACAACTTCAGACAAGTAAATTCAGTGACTCAATGTCATATAGCAATTTATGGCATTGGCTTGAATTGGATTTTGTGTAGATTCTGTATTTTACCAATGGTGTGCCAGAAGAGCTGATTGCTAGACTCTCAGAAATTTTGCACACTGGTTATTTATTTATTTTTTTTGACAGGCAGAGTTAGACAGTGAGAGAGAGAGAGAGAGAGAGAGAGGGAGAAAGGTCTCTCTTCCGTTGGTTCACCCCCCAAATGGCTGCCACAGTTGCTGCGCTGTGACCAGTGCCCTGCACCGATCCAAAGCCAGGAGCCAGGTGCTTCCTCCCGGTCTTCTTTGCGGGTGCAGGGCCCAAGCACTTGGGCCATCCTCCACTGTCTTCCCAGGCCACAGCAGAGAGCTGGACTGGAAGAGGAGCAACAGGGACAGAACCTCGCACCCCAACTGGGACTAGAACCCGGGGTCTGGCGCCGCAGGTAGAGGATTAGCCAATTGAGCTGTGGTGCCGGCTGCAAACTGGGTATTAAACAGAGGCATTCTTAAGGCATATAATATATGTATAAAACAGAGGTAACAAATAGTCAACATTCATGACTTCTAACTGTTTTACTATGTTTAAGTATCCTCTTGATGTTATTGACATTCATCACATTTGTGAAGCAGAAATACTATATGGTTGTATACTACCATGTTAAGTGATGTCATACTGGTAAGTTGAAATTGGCCAAGGTGGGAATATTTATACTATAAAACTTGGCAATACTGAGGATCAGGTCTTCCCCCACACCCACTGCCATAAAACTGGTTGCTAAACCTTTGCCAACACAGCACTGATTTCACTTTACTCACTCCTCTATTGACTGGTGGATTTCAAGGAATGCACTTTCCCATGATTAATGTAAATTAATTTCAGGATGTGTATACCAAGAAGCATTGAGAGCTTATTCCAGGGGCTGGCACGGGGGCATAGTGGGTAAAGTTGCTGCCTGCAGTGCCGGCATCCCATATGGGCGCTGACTCATGTCCCGGGTGCTCCACTTCTGATCCAGCTCTCTGCTATACCTGGGAAATCAGTGGAAGATGGCCCAAGTCCGTGGGCCCCTGTGCCCACGTAGGAGATCCAGAAGAAGCTCCTGGCTCTTGGCTTCAGATTGGTGCAGCTCCAGCTGTTGCGGCCAATTGGAGAATGAACCAGTGGATGGAAGATTGATCAATTCTCTCTCTCTGCCTTTCCTTCTCTCTGTGTAACTCCAATTTTCAAATAAATAAATAAATAAATAAATCTTAAAAAAGAACCTATTCCAGTGGAGAATGAACTTGAAATAGGTATTAAACCAAAAATAGATTAAAGTACAAATGATCTAAAGGGTCATTATTTTGAATGATTTACTGGAAGCACTATCGTCAAATCATAAAACTTTTTATGAGTAAGAAGAAAGTTACAAGAATAATATTCAAGAGTGAAGCATATCTACCTTAGCAAGTGTAGGCCCCAAAGTGACATACATGCTAATGCAGCACTCTTTAACTGACAAACAAGTATTTCAGATCTAAAAGAAACGTTTCAGAGATTCCTCAAATGTTTTTATGAATAAGAAAACAGCTTGCTTATCGGATATTTTCATCCAATCAAAATCTATCGCTAATATTACTGAATCATTTAACTTTTGGCAGTTAATATGCCAGTTGCCATATGAATTATTTTTAAAATTTTTATTTATTTTCATTTTATGTGAAAGGCAGGTAGACAGACAAATACACACACACACAGACAGAGACAGAGACAGAGACAGAGACAGAGAGATCTTCTGTTGGTTCACTTCTCAAATGCCTACAATAGCAGAGGTTGGGCCAGACTAAAGCCAGGAACCTGGAACTCAGTCAGGGTCTCCTATGTCGGTAGCAGGGACTCAATTACTTGAGTCATCACTTGCTGACTCCTAGTATGTGCATTAGCAGGAAGCAGGAATTGGGAGCAGAGCTTGGACTTGAACCCAGACACTTAGATATGAGATGCTGGTGTCCCAAGGAGCAACTTAAGGTTGCACCAACACTTTCCCACCATGCAAATTATTATCTACATTGTTTAATTAAGTAATAACTTTGTAGGGCCTAGCCCTATGGCACAGTGAGATAAAGCCTTGGTCTGCAGTGCTAGCACTCCATATGGACCCTGGTTTGAGTCACGGCTGTACCACTTCCAATCCAGCTCCCTGCTAATATGCCTAGGAAAGCAGCTGAGGGTGGCCCAAGTCCTTGGGCCCCTGAACCCACATGGGAGAACTGGAAGAAGCTCCTGGCTCCTGGTTTCAGATCAGTTCAGCTCCGACCATTGCAGCCATCTGGGTAGTAAACCAGCCAATGGAAGACCTCTCTCTCTCGCTTTCTTTCTCTGTAACTCTGTCTTTCAAATAAATAAAATCTTAAATAAATGAATAACTTTGTAATCAATGCTCCAATTTAATGCTGTAGAAAATAAGGTTCATGAAATTGAGAGAATAGCTAAAACAGATTCAAGAGTGAAACTAAGACTCTCTGACTCCAAAGCTTGAGTTTTAAGAAAAGAATTCATCAAATTGAGAAGTTTCTGTACTGCAAAAGAAACAGTCAGGAGAGTGAAGAGACAACCGTCAGAATGGGAAAAAATATTTGCAAACTATGCAACAGATAAAGGGTTAATAACCAGAATCTACAAAGAGATCAAGAAACTCCACAAAAACAAAACCAACAACCCAATTAAGAGATGGGCCAAGGACCTCAATAGACATTTTTCAAAAGAGGAAATCCAAATGGCCAACAGGCACATGAAAAAATGTTCAAGGTCATTAGCAATCAGAGAAATGCAAATCAAAACCACAATGAGGTTCCACCTCACCCCGGTTAGAATGGCTCACATTCAGAAATCTACCAACAACAGATGCTGGCGAGGATGTGGGGAAAAAGGGACACTAACCCACTGTTGGTGGGAATGCAAACTGGTCAAGCCACTATGGAAGTCAGTCTGGAGATTCCTCAGAAACCTGAAGATAACCCTACCATTCAACCCAGCCATCCCACTCCTTGGAATTTACCCAAAGGAAATGAAATTGGCAAACAAAAAAGCGGTCTGCAGCCTAATGTTTATTGCAGCACAATTCACAATAGCTAAGACCTGGAACCAACCTAAATGCCCATCAACGGTAGACTGGATAAAGAAATTATGGGATATGTACTCTTTAGAATACTATACTGCAGTAAGAAACAACGAAATCCAGTCATTTGCAACAAAATGGAGGAATCTGGAACACATCATGCTGAGTGAAATAAGCCAGTCCCAAAGGGACAAATACCATATGTTCTCCCTGATCGGTGACAACTGACTGAACACCAAAAAGGAAACTTGTTGAAGTGAAAGGGACACTATGGGAAACGGTGACTTGATCAGCATAGCCCTGACTGTTAATGAACAACTTAATACATTATCCCTCTTAGTAGTTTTTTTGTCTGTTCTACTTAATATGACTGATTTAATTCTGTAATTAATACACAGTTATTCTTAAGTGTTGAAATTTAACTGAAATGTGATCCCTGTTAAACATAAGAGTAGGAATAAGAGAGGGAAGAGATATATAATTTGAGACATGCTCAAGCTGACTTGCCCCAAATGGTAGAGTTAGAAACATACCAGGGGACTCCAATTTAATCCCATCAAGGTGGCATGTACCAATGCCATCTCACTAGTCCAAGTGATCAATTTCAGTTCGCAATTGATCATAATGAAAGGACTAAGAGTCAAAGGGAGCACATAAGCAAGTCTAGTACCTGCTAACACTAACCGATAGAATAAATAAAGGGGAGAGTGATCCAACATGGGAAGTGAGATACTCAGCAGACTCATAGAATGGCAGATGCCCTAAATAGCACTCTGGCCTCAGAATCAGCCCTAAAGGCACTCGGATCTGGCTGAAAAGCCCATGAGAGTAGTTCAGGCATGGAAAGCCAAGACACTCTGGCAAAAGATCTCTGTGAGTGAGATCTCAGTGGAAAGAACAGGTCTTCAAAGAAGGAGGTACCTTTCTCTGAAGGGAGGAGAGAACCTCCACTTTGACTATGACCTTGTCTAAACAAGATAAGAGTCGGAGAACTCAAGGGGCTTCCATAGCCTTGGAAACTCATGACTGGAGCATAGGGAGATTACTGATGCCATAGACAGGAGTGTCAATTGGTAAAGTCAACAACAGGAGTCACTGTGCACTTACTCCTCATGTAGGATCTCTGTCCTTAATGTGCTGTGCATTGAGATTTAATGCTATAACGAGTACTCAAATAGTATATTTCACTTTGTGTTTCTATGGGGGTGCAAACTGTTGAAATCTTTACTTAATGCATACTAAACTGATCCTCTGTAAAAAAAAAAAAAAAAAAAAAAAAAAAAAGAAAAGAAAAGAAACTATCAACTCCCAACTTGACTCTCACTGGGATTAAACATGACAATAGGTCTGATCTGATTTCATCATCATTAAAAAAAATCATCTATTATTTTTCACTTTATGTTTCTGTGTGGGAGCAAACTGTTGAAATCCTTACTTAATGTATACTAAGCTGATCTTCTGTATATTAAGATAATCGAAAATGAATCTTGATGTGAATGGAAGGGGAGAGGGAGTGGGAAAGGGGAGGGTTGTGGGTGGGAGGGACGGTATGGGGGGGAAGCCATAGTAATCCATTATTCGTACTTTGGAAACGTATATTCATTAAATAAAAGTTAAAAAAAAAATAAAAAATAAATAAAAAAAAAATAAAATGTAAATGCTATGAAAATAAAAAAAAATAAAAATATTAATAAATGGAAAACTTCTTACCCATTTTAATTAAAATTTTTAAGCACTTTAAAAAAAAAAAAAGAAAAAAGAAAAGAATTCATTGCTACTGCTGCCGTGTTACAAGGATAAATGCTATATTGGATGCACAAACTATAAAAACTATTTAATCAACATATCATGCAGATGAATCCTAATAATTTGTAATTGACCAGAAAACCACAGCTTTTTCCAGTTCCCCCATCAAATGAGATAGTTTATTACACATAATAAATTCTCTGACTCAACTACATTTCCAGTTTTTTTTTCAATCAGCTAAGATCTCCTGTGTATAATGAGACTGAGTGAGAAATAATTGAATACAATTTCTTTCAATACATGTTCCTTTTCAAGTTATCATCCAGATGTCAAGCCACAGATCCTTCCTTCCCAAAATTTTCTGTCCAGGGGTTAAATGAATGGTTTCCCCCAAAGTCTTGTGAGCAGCACCAGGTTGGAGCCAAGAAATTACAATGTCCCTCAAGGCAGCCTTGTCTGTGGAATCACTTACTTAACTTGATCCCAAGAGTATTGATTCAAAGATGGCAAAGTAGGGTTTTGGGAGCTTTTTTGCCTTCTTTTGACTCAGAATAAAAACAACAACGAGAATCCCACTAAAATACTGGTAAAAACTTCAGTGACCCTAGGTCATTATCTTAAATCAACTGTGAAATACAGTGTTGGCCAGGCTAAGGGCAACCTCATGCCTTGGCCTAATCAGGATAACAATTACCCCTGAGAAAACTGGCAATGTCCTGAAAGGCCCATTCCAACCAGCCTTTGAATAGAACCACAGATGTTACTCTGGAACCCGAGTTCATCTTTGCAGAACAGCAAGAAAGCAAACCACGCTGATGAGCCATTTCCATTGCCCATGATCCTCCTAGCTGCAAGAGTCCGACGGTGACCTTTTGTGTTCTCAATCTCTACCATAGTACGTTGATCATGGTAGGTTGTAATGATCTGAAGGAATCAATTGTTTAAGTGCAGCAAGCAGTGCTGAAGGAGCTACAAGGACATTGATAGTTTGTGCTGGAGATGGAACTCTGGTCTTGTCAAATGATATTCTGAGGTTTGAATCCCTTCTAAAGCAGAGTAATTAGGGTTATTAAGAGTGGAGTTCACTATCTATAAAATCTAGAGTTCTTGTTCTCTTCAAAGAGTGGCTAAGATAGTGATCTCTTGCCCAACTTGCAGGTATAAATATTGGCTTTGTTGTGGATGAACATGGGTAGTTAGTTCAACTCCCAATCAATGGGACAGTGAAGACTAATGATGCAATGGAGACTCACTGGACTTCCTATCATGCCTCTTTCTGGGTCCAGGGATGTCCAGAATTCATTGTTATGAGATCTAGTAGGGCTTGTTGGAAAACCTGTGGGGTCCAAGACCTCTACAGTGATCCCCAGGTGACCAGTGTTGTCCATTGTGTTGATTCCCATAGAGCATGACACACTTCTCCTTAGTTTGTCCTTCTTATCCATGGGCTGGGACATGATGTTTGAGTTCAGCTCAGGGCACAATTCAGCCTGTATTCTGATCCTATATTCACTGATGGTAGCTAAAGGGATCATCCTTTCCAGAAATGAAAACCTCAATGTAACAATAGCCAACTTTACCTGATGCACTATTTGTCAGGAGCTCTGTTAAGGGTTTTATACTCATTATCACATTTAACTCTACAAGGAAGATAACCTCTTTCTTCTTTAGGATGAATGAGGTGTAGACAGCATAAATACCTAGCTGACGGTCACAAAGATAAAGAGGTGTTGAGCTAATAAATGAACCCTGATCTATTTAATTCTACAACTTTAACCTATACTCTCACTACTCTGAATAACTAACGGTGAATGTTCATTAAGTTGGAGGATTTGTGGTTCTTTGTGCTTTCTCAACACCATTAGAGACAAGAAACCTGAGTTTGAAGTCTATGTTCCCATAGTATGTAATGTGGGAGGATGCCCCTTTCTTCCTTCTTTCCCCTTTTCTTCCTTCTCTTCCTCCTTCTCTTTCACATCTATTTCTCTGAATATATTCTGCTATTTTCTCTATTGCTCCTTTTCTCTTTCTCTTGATTTTTGAGTTTATTTCTTTACATCCAAGTTGCAGAACAAAAATGAGTACACTTATACCATTGTCATAGGAATTAAATGAATGAATAAATGTGTAAAAGGGACCTCAAGGGGTTCAAAATTCGGAAGAGGTAACAAAAACCCTCACAGCTACTTCTTAAAAAGACAAACTATTACAGTGGCACAAATGGATACACTATTTCCTGAAATTGGCTATTTTCTTTTCAATGACTGTATGAATGAAAGGGGTGGCCTGATCTTATCAATAATGTTCAGTATGCCCTTGAGGGTGAGTCAATCCACAAATTGAATCTGGATCTTGACCACTGAAAAGTGACCATGGCTGCAATTTTTAAGGGGTATTTCTGTGGTGGCATGGGTGAATTTCTTATCTACAGTGATCAGGGCCTGGAAAGAAATTGCTTGCTAGATGGATTTGAGTAGAGACATGAAAGACAAAGAAGAGGATTCAAACTTAGAAGTCTGGGAAAGATGATTGGGGAAGGCTAAAAGAGAACACAGGAGCTAAGGAGAAAGAGAAGATGGGGAGACTACAGGAAGAAGAGAAGAAATGAAGGGGAGAAGAAATTACAGAAGAGAGGGACTTGCTGCAGGAGAATTTGAACAAGTATAGAAGGAAGAAATGGTGGAGGGAGAAAGAAAGAGGAGAGGAGGGAGCTGATGGGGGATTGAGAAAGGAAAAGGGAGGCAATGAGTGTACAGTTGTGTAAAGGACATACTCTGCTCTAAGCACTGTGCAAGGGCAAGTAGTGCTTTAGCCAAGGTTGACCGTACTTGAAGCCCCTGAAAGAGAAAGCTGAACCTTGAGTCCGTGAGTCTAGAATCTTTTTCTTGCAATTGATTTCTTGAAATGCATCCTAACCCTAACCTTATGTGTGCTCTATAGATGATTCATTTCCAGACACGTTTGTTTGAACTGGGTTGCATCTATTGGGTTCCATTCTAACAATTCTCCTCAATCTGCATTATTTACTAATTTAATATTTATGAATACTACCTAGGAATCAAATGTTGTTCTAGTGATCAGTAACAAGACTCCTAAGTTGTTTTTTTAGTGTATGTGTGTATAAATCATTATTTTTTAAAAGATTTTTTTATTTGAAAGGCAGGAAGAGAGAGGGAGAGAGAGTGAGAGAGAGAGAGAGAGAAACTTCCAACCACTGGTTCACTCCCCGAATGGCTGCAATGGTTGGAGCTGGGCCAGGCCAAAGCCATGAGCCAGGAGCTTCTTCCAGGTCTCCCACAAGGATGCAGGGGCCCAAGCACTTGGCCCATCTTCTGCTGCTTTCCTAGGCTTGTTAGCAGGGAGCTGGATAGGAAGTAGAGCAGCCAAGATATGAATCTGCACCAGTATTGAATGTTGGTGTTGCCAGCAGTGGCTTTACCTGCTATGCCACAGCACTGGCTCCATAATTTTTTTTAAAAGAAATATATTTATTTATTTGAAAGTCAGAGCTTTGGAGGTTGCGGGAGACACACACACATACCTGTGCACACACAAGATCTTGCATCAGCTGGTACATTTGCCAGATGGCTGCAATGACCAGTACTGAGCAAGACTGAAACCAGGAGCCAGGAATTTCATCTGGGCCTCCCATGTGGGTGGCAGGGGTCCAATCACTTGGACCACCTTCTGCTGTAGTAGGGAGCTGGATCTGAAGTGGAGCACCTGGGAGATGAACCTGCACCCTATGGGATGCTGGTGTTTTAGGTGGTGGTTTTACCTGCTATGCCACAGCCCCAGCTCTATCATCATCATCATCATCATCATCATCTTTTTCCTCCCTTGGGAATTGAAAATGATTTTTTCTGCCAGCTAAAGTTCTTGCTCCCTATATGTCAATGAGGTAGAGATTATTTGCTTTACTCTGTAGATAGGAGGGTCTGGCACTGTGGCATATTGGGTAAAGCCACCCTCGGTGGTGCTGGCAATCCATATAGGTGCCCATTAGTGCTCTGGCTATTCCAATCCAGCTGTCTGCTCAGGCACCTGGGAAAGCAGTAGAAGACGGCTCAAGTCCTTGGGCCCCTACACCCATGTGGTAGACCCAGAAGAAGCTCCTGCCTCCTGGCTTCAGTCTGGCCCAGCCCTGGGCATTGCAGCCAGTTGGGAAGTGAAAGAGTGGATGAAAGATCTCTCTCTCTGTTTCTCTCTCTCCTCTCTCTCTCTGTCTGTCTGTATTTCTGTTCCTTTCTCTCTGCAACTCTGTCTTTAAAACAAATAAATAAATCTGAAACAAAACACACAGAACTTTGGAGATAGTTAAACCTAGATTCAGGTAATGCAAATGACTTCCTACAGGCCACATAATTTTTTTTTTACAGGCAGAGTTAGACAGTGAGAGAGAGAGAGAGACAGAGAGAAAGGTTTTCCTTTTTCTGTTGGTTCACCCCCCGAATGGCCACTACGGCTGGCTCGCTGCACCATTCCAAAGCCAGGAGCCAGGTGCTTACTCCTGGTCTCCCATGCAGATGCAGGACCCAAGCACTTGGGCCATCCTCCACTGCTCTCCCAGGCCACAGCAGAGAGCTGGACTGGAAGAGGAACAACTGGGACAGAATCTGGCGTCCGGACCGGGACTAGAACTCGGGGTGCCAGTTAATTCTTAACTAACAGATATAAGAATGGATGTTACCCAATCATTCATGTAGGGCTCTTCCCACTATATGCATGGAAGAGGTTGGTGTGGCTGACACAGATTAAAACAGTTCACACACTCCACTGTGCAGTGTGCCCAAAGTCGACCTTAAATCTCAGTCACTTCTTAGTTGTTTAGCCTTAGGCCATGACCAACCTCCATATGAGTTTTCTCATATGCAACTTGGAAATTATAATAGCATAATCCCCAGCAGATTGCTGGAAGGATTAAATAAGATAATGTACAGAAAGTGCTTGTCCACGGGATACACAGCAGACTCATAGAATGGCAGATGTCCTAAATAGCACTCTGGCCTCAGAATCAGCCCTTAAGGCATTCAGATATGGCTGAAGAGCCCATGAGAGTATTTTAGGCATGGAAAGCCAAGACAGTCTGGCCAAAAAAAAAAAAAAAAAAAAGGACCTAAATGAAAGATCTCTGCGAGTGAGATCCCAGTGGAAAGAATGGGGCCATCAAAGAAGGAGGTACTTTTCTCTGAAGGGAGGAGAGAACTTCCACTTTGACTATGACCCTGTCAGAATAAGATCGAAGTCGGCGAACTCAAAAGGCTTCCATAGCCTTGGCAACTCATGACTAGAGCCTAGGGAGATCACTGATGCCATAAACAAGAGTGTCAAATTGTTAAGTCAACAACAGGAGTCACTGTGTACTTACTTCTCATGTGAGATCTGTCCTAAGTGTGTTGTCCAATGTGAAGTAATGCTATAACTAGTACTGAAACAATATTTTACACTTTGTGTTTCTGTGTGGGTGCAAACTGATGAAATCTTTACTTAATATATAGTGAATCAATCTTCTGTATATAAAGATAATTGAAAATGAATCTTGATGTGAATGGAATGGGAGAGGGAGCAGGAGATGGGAGGGGTACGAGTGGGAGGGAAATTATGGGGGGGGGAAGCCAATGTAATCCATAAACTGTACTTTGGAAATTTATATTTACTAAATAAAAAAAAAAGGAAAAAAAAAGAAAGTGTTTGTCCAAGCAACTGGCATAGAATAAACACTCAATAAATGTTAGCTATTATTATTGCAGGCTCTGCCACTCTCTCTTTTTTGGGCAATGGCATGTGGCTGAGAAGGCAGCTTGGGGAGTGTGCATGTTGATGTCCTGAAGTACCCCATTGACTGAAGATTCTCTTGCCTGCCACTCACCCACTGGGCACCAGCCCCAGGCTTTAGAGAAGCAGCTATCCGTTCCAGCCAAGGAGAACCAGCTGCCACTTTATGTGATGGCTTGATCCATGCCAGCCACAACTCCCTAGAGTCGTGTGCTCCCAGGTCAGGATTTTGAAAATAATTTCTTCCTTGGGGACTTGAATTCCAATTCAGCAGCCATGAGAAATGACCCTCATGTGTGTGTGCTATGTAAAAACATGTTGGAGATGGAGTTTTTCCAGGAGGGATCAGGAGAAAGAAATAGTTTCGGTGAAACCACAGAACAGCAAGATCTTTCTTTGCAGTTAATTAGCCCTGTTCCTTGAGAATTTCTAAATTTCATGTTGTTGTCCTTGATGGGCCTATGATATAAATTTGGAATGGACTGTGCATTTGGGGTCCGACAGATTGGGACTTAAATGTGAGTGGAATTTAATTTGTAAAATCTCTCTGTGCATGGCGGTGGGGAGTGTCTGTTAATTGTATTTATAAATGTGTCTGTTAATTGTATTTATAAATGAATGAACTTGGGCTCATAATGTCCATTTTGGCATGACTGGGCCCTTGTTTTCCTCTTCTTTCTTTCTCTGTGTGGTCTCACCCAGTTACATGCCTGACTTATTATCTACCTGGGGAAAATCTCTCTGTCCATTCACAGCCTCATCCTCGCCTCTGTTCACTGTACTAACATATTTAATGTCTACTTGTCATTTCTCTATGGATGTCTAATAACAATGTTTAACCAATTACATCCAAATAGAAGCCTTGAGCTCCCATTCCAACACCCCTAGAGGCTTGTTCTGCACCAGACCTCCTTTCATTGATTATTGCCATCCTATTACAAGATCCTTAAGCCAAAATCAATTATCTTCCTTGATTTCACAAATGCCCTCACTTACCATGCTTGCTCTGTCAGCATTGTAACTTAAGAACATTTTTTTCATATCTGTCTGCTCTGCTCCAAATAAATGGAAACCATCCTAGACCACACTCCATGCTCACCACCTGGATCACAGGGACACCTCCCTAACTGGTGTCATGCCTTCCTTTGCCCAACCACCCCTTCTCTGCACGACTGCCAAGAAAATGCTTTCCCCATGAAAATAAGCTCCTTGTCTCATCCACTTACCACCTTCAAATGGCTTTAACAGTACTTAAAGTAAAATCTAAGCTTCTTACATTGATTTTACAAGCTCCTTTCTGATTTGGTCCTTGATTATATCCAAGACTTCATCTCTCTACTACTCTTTCCCTGGCACACTGTGATCCGGATCTCCTTGTGTTGTTGAAACACCCCAAGTTCTCGTCTCTGCTGGGCTCTTTGCAATAACTCTTCCCTCCACCTGGCTCCCTCTAGGCTTAGCTCTTCACAGTGTGGGCTTCTTCTTATGTTCATTCTCTGTTCATTTTGTTTACTTAGTTTAACTTAGTTTAAATTCTTCAGATAAATAGCTCTCTTTCATGTCACTCTATTTTATATTTGATCAAACATGTGTCTCAATCTCATCTTATTTGATTTTTCATATATTTCCTGTCTCAACTATCACCCAACTAGAATATGAATCCCCAGGGAACAAGGACTGTGCTTCTTCCAATTCACTGCCATGTCTACAGTGTTGAACACTGTAAGATGTGCTGATGTGATGCAGAATATAAGTGTTTAATAAATATTTGTAAATTGAATAAATGACTGCTATTCTGAGTTTCTTATAGCTTCTTCAGTTGAGAATCAATTCTAGAAAGTTTTAATTAGGGAGGGGGATCAGGTGGGTATATCAACCCTAAATATTGTCCCAAATCCGAAGTAACATACTTTTAGAAGCTGTATTACTTCAGAAGAAATTAAAATAAAAAGTTGTTTTCTTTTGGTATTCCGATGATAGTATTTCCTTTTTTACAGATGTTTTAAAATTCATTTCACTTATTTGAAAGGCAGTCGGGGATGGGGAGAGAGAGAGAGAGACAGAGAAACACACAGAGAGAGATAGCCCATCAACTGGTTCACTCTCCAAATGCCCACAATTGCTAATGCTGGGCCAGATTTAATTCAGCAGCTGGAAACTCAACCTGGGTCTCCCACAAAAGCAGTAAGGACCCAACTACTTGAGCCATCACCTGCTGCCTTTCAGGGAGTGTATTGATTATCAGGAATCATCAGGCACAGAGCCAGGTCTCTCACCCAGGTACTCTGATATGGGATACTGGTGTCCCAAGAGGCTTTTAACCACTACCCAAACTGTTGCCACTTATCTTGGGTTTTCTTGCAAGACCTTGGTACAGATGACAAAAACAAATCCAACTTTAAAACAAAGAATTCTAGACAGCTCTGCCACTCTGGTGTGTGATTTTTCCTGGGTGGGGAGTTGTGGATGGGCAGGGCCCAGGCTGGTGCCTGACAGCTGGACTAGCTGGCTTCTCCTGCCCTCAGGCCAAGAGGCCTCTTCTACTATGTTTCTACTTTTATAGTCCTCTTCTCAGCAGGCCTTGCCTTTGCTTCTTCCCTTGTCTGGGTCTGATCCACTTTCAGCAGGGTCGATGGGTGCTTTACCTCCATTCTAGCAGCCAGATGAGCAGAATTGATCATCCTGAGTTATAATTCTGAGTTTGCTACTTACTGGACATGGAAGTTTGAGCAAAGCGTTTGCCTTCTTTGAAACCCAGTGTTCTCATTTGAGGAATGGGACAATACAGTGTCTACCTCACGGAGCAGTTGGAAGGAACAGCTGCCTGGGTGCTTGTACATTGCTTTAAGCAGTGCCTCGCGAATTCCTAGTATGCTTGTAAGGCCTAACCATCACACCACTCTGTGTTAACTCTAGAAGATAACCTTTTTCTAAATCAAAGGGTTCTTGGAAATTCAGCTACTCAGTATGAACCATGTGGGGTGGTTCGTCTACATCGTCATTGTTTAATGTGCACCAGTCTTCTGGTTCAGCAAGTAGATTTCCTGAGAGCAGGACACAGGCTGCAGGAAAACAGGACTCATTCTGGCTTCCTTCATGAAGGGTGCTCCTAAGCCAGGCTAACAACTGGCAGAGGTCGTGGAGAGCTGTCCATTTTCTTGCTGCTGCTACTGTTATTACTGTCACCACTATGACTATTACTGCTGCTTCTATTATTACTATTCTGTTACTACTTCTGCTATTACTCTGACTGCTGTTGCTACTACTGCTATTAGTAACCTCAGCGAACATTTGGTGATCACTTGCTATGTGACAGGCAATGCTCTATGCTCTTCATATTTGTTACCTCCCGTGACAAACACGGCAGCCACTGTAAGTAGCAGTGTGATAGCAGTCAGAAATGCCAACTGAAAATCAGACACCCTGGCTTTGAACCTTGGTTCTGGTGATCACTGACTGTGCTATTCTAAGAAAGTTATTCAATTGCTCTGTCTCAATTATCTTAAAATAGGGATATTAATAACATAACCAATGACATAATGCAAGTGAAAATTTTGAAAATCTCCCATTCACGGCTGCACTGCTGTAGCTATGTCACCTAACACAGATCTGGCACATCCCAAGTCCCCAAGTAAGCTTGCTGAGTGAATGCAGGGCTGAATTTGTGTGTGTGTGTATTTTGAAACAAGTCTTGTGCCAACTTGTTACAACACTGAGCGCTCATAATAGCCTTGGAAGGGGGAACACACTCCTGCTCCCTGTTCCTCCCTTTCTTCCCGTGTTCCATAAACCCCAAATGTCTTACTTGCCCCATTTCGTGGGTGAGAAGATTGAGGCCCATGTTGGAAAGTAACCTATCTGAGTCTGTGTGGAAGACTGGGGATCTGGCATTTTGAACTTTACATTCCTCCATCTGTAGGATTGGCTTATTAAATACTGCATAGACTGAACTGCAGTTTGATAAACAGTATTCTTGACTGATGATGTCTCTCCTATCCCTTTACTTGAAAACGGTGTCTTGGTCTCACCAAAGCAGGAAGAATTTAGAGTCCCCCAAGAGTCTGTGGATATGCCCAGTGGTCTGAATTAGTATTTACCTAACTGTAAGATAAGAAAATACCTGAGTCCATGCATTTGGGCTTCTGGCTACTGAGTGAGTTGTCTGCATGGCTGACCCACATCAATGTAAGGAAATTGCCTGTTAATCTTTTATTACCATGTTCTTGTTCAAAGAACACTGTTTCCAATTTGCCTGCAGTGTACAGACCCAGTAATTGAAAGAACATAAAGTATTATTTCTAGTCAGAGAACAATTGCCTAGTTTAAACATCTAAGAGATTAAACATACATACATACTCTCGTCTTCATTATAAAAGGTAATAAAATAAACCATATGGCAGAAATTCAGAAAAGCAGGAGAAAATATCATCCTAATCCCATGACTTCAGCACACTCTCAACATGTTGGCAACTGACCTTCCACATTTCTTCCTATTTATTTTTACAATTTCATTGTTAAAATAGTGTTCACATAAAGCTATTTCTGCACTTCCACTTAGCAAGTTTATCATGACATTTTTTATGATTTTAATACAGTAGTTATGGCCGTAACATTTAAATGGTTGAATACTATTTCTGCGGACTATTGTTGGTTTTCATTATAAGAATCGCTGATTATATCTAATTTTTTTTTCAGAGCAAATGGTGACAAAGTAGAAAATGTAGGTACTCCTCTGCCATTAGTCAGTGCGATGATATTGTGCCATTGTTAGGTGAGGGGTTTCATGGTCTTCATCATTTGAAGATAAAAATAGTTATAAAACCCCTTGGGGGGTGTTAGAGACTGATGAATTTAATTATCTAATTTCATAGTTAAAGAGATTGAGGTTCATCATATATGTGCAGATGGGCCCAGATGGGAAGCTGAGGTGGTTTTTGGAAACAGAAAGGACAGTAGTTGGTAAGAGTGAGATGCAAGGATGCGTGGATTGAGAAACAAGGTGCATGTGTCTGTGGGGGCAGCCTCTGAAGCTTTATGGTTCCTAGTAAGGACTTGGGCCTTTACTCCAATGAGCTGGAAGCTACTGACACCCCTCTGGCCTCTGTGATGGGATTAGAATGCAGGGTCAAAGATGGGAAGCGGAGAGAGAGTAGGAGAAGATTTCAGAAACAGAAACAGGCAAGTGACGGTGGAGAGCATAAAACTGGCCAGAGGTGGGCAGTTTCCACGTACACTTTACAGGTGGATATGATAGCATTTGCTGGTGGATTCTAGATGAAGCACAAGCAGACAGAGAAGTCAAGGGTTGATTCTAAGTTCTTTCTGCCTAAATGACGGAGCACCTGTCTTTCCATTAATGGAACCTGTGAAGGCTTCAGGAGAAACAAATCATAGGCTTTGAGAGGAGGCGGGAAGAGGCAAAAATCAACAATTCGGTAATTTTTCCACTTGGAACACATTAAGTTTGAGCTGTTTATGACACTTGAGTAGAGATGTCAAGCTCACAGTGGTATGTACAAGTCCGGAATGAGTAAGAGGGATAAGTTTGGAGGTTTTGAGCATTGAGTGGTGTTAAAACTACTGAGAATAGGTGAGAGTACCTTGGGGTGAGAATAGATTAGGGAGAGAACAGGGCCAAGCACTCTTTTGAGAGAGGAGGAAAAGCCAGAAAAGGAAACCAACCAAAAGCAGTTTCTCTGAGGTTTATTAGCTGCACAATATCCCACCATGCAGAGGAACTTTAAAAATTTGTGCTTTTTTTTTCCTTTTGAGAAGGAGGGATTGAGAGAGGAAAAAAAAAAAAGCAGGCAGGGAGGGAGGGAGAGAGAGAAGATAGAAGTAGGAGCATGAAAGAAAGCTCCCATCTGCTGGATCTCTCCTGAGATATCCATAATGGTGCCCGGGCAAGGGTCAACAGTGGGGAGACAGGATCTGAAACCAAGGGTTCCACAGGAACACAGGTGGCAGGAACTCAGTCACTTGACTCGTTGCCATTGCCTCCCAGAGTCTGCACTGGCAGGAAGGTGGAGCCAGCAGCAGGACCCAGGGGATGAACTCAGGCACACCCATGTGAGCATACAGGTGTTGTAACTGCTAGGCAGAATGCCTGCCCCAAATGGAGGAATTTCAATTGGCTTAGCTATTCCATTGTATGGGAGGGGACGTTGCATTGTTTTCTGTAAGCACTCAGAAATCTGAAACCTACATTCTTTTTATTTCCCTGGCCTTTTGCACAGATATCAGTTAGTATCTAGTAGGCAGGTGCTCTTAATCAAAGGCCTCTGGATAGATCATTAGGTCTCTAGTTCAATATTTTGTATAATTTATTACAATTAGATTTGAACTGGGCTAAAGTTAACCTTTACACGGTCTCTTTCAAGAGAGAAACTCATTCAATTCAATCTGATAACCTTTATTAATTGTTTAAATTAATTATAAGTTAACTGCAAATTAGTTCATCTATACTAGGTAATGAATAGTATAAGCAGTATTGGCAGTGAGTATATTTAATCTACTTAGAGAAGTGAACTGGTTGCAAAGGGTTTCATGCATCCATTCTTTAGCTACAATGATAGGACTTCTGGTATTGTACTGTTGTAATCTTACCATGCTTTGCAGGGTCTGTAGGATGACAGAGGGTAAGAATGTGCAGGCTTTAGGGTCATCTGGTTTCATGCTAGAATACAACTTTCCACTCATTGGTTTTGTGGTCTTGAGAAAAATGCCTCTGGATCTCTATAATGGGAATATAGTACCCTGGCTACCTTGGGAGTTGCAAGAGTACTTGAAATGTGGTATACTGAACACATGGCACAGAGGTGGTTCTCCATCTAGATGAGAACTTTTCTTTCCTTTGAGTTTAGTCCTTAAGGGCCAGCTAAAATCTCATCTTGTTTACAGGAGGAAATTTTTATTTATCTGCAGTGATTGTTCCCTTTTGAAAGCTCATAAAAGTTTGACTTCATTTTGTGTCATTTTGCTCCTTGAAGTGAAACCAGGTATTTGCAGGTCTTCCCTAGCAGTTTTCATTCATTGGTATATTTCTCCTTGAGGCCCTGGAGCGGTAGATAGTCCAGAGTGTGTGCTCAGTACTCCTATTGATTTCATCAATTACACACAGAGACTGTGAATTTTTATTTTCTTCAAATTTGATTATTCGTTTGAAAATCAGAGTTACACAGAGATAGGAAGAGAGAGAGAGAGAGAGAGAGAACTTCCAACTACTGGTTCACTCCCCAAATGGCTGTAATGGCTGGGGCTGGGCCAGGCCAAAGCTAGGAGTCAGGAGCTTCTTCCAGATCTCACTCACGGGTACAGGGGCCCAAGCACTTGGTCCATGCTCTGTTGTTTTCTCAGGTGCATCAGCAGGGAGTTGGACTGGAAGTGGAACAGCTGGGTGGGATGCAGGCATCACAGGTATCAGCTTTATCTGCTGTGCCACAGCACTGGCCCAGAGACTATGAATTTCATTCTGCTCATATGTAGTTAATTAGCTAAAGACACCATGTATGTTTGCTGAAAATGGCAGTTTTTGAATTCATGATCTAGATTCTACTAGACTGAATAATGGAGGGCTGGTTTGGAAACTTTTGGGGGTTTAATTTCTTACTAGGCCTGACTTAAAAAAAAAAAAACAAGTCCAAAAAACTTTTTTCCCTTCACTGGTTAAGAGACACCCGCAACCCCCTCCCCTCTGCTACTTGACAACAAGGAATCACTCACTAGGTTTACTTGTAAAGTCATTGACAAACTCTGGACAAGGTGGTATATGATTAAGCACTAGCTTTTTCAACCTCAGCTACTGTTTCTTTATGAGTTGTTGGGCAGAACAAAAAACTACCTTGCCAGAAAAAAGTGAAGTCTATGGTACAGTCTTAATTGATATGATCATCCTTGTATGCATATGTAAGGTCTAAAATACGGTGGTTCAAGTACTGAGTGTCCGCATGGGACTTTGCTTGTGTGCAGAGCTAAGAAGTATGTAAAAGAAAACCTTAGTCAATGACCATGTATTAGAGATACAAAGGTACTGCCATGTGCAGAGCTCTTATTGTGTACCAAGAACAATGCTAAGTATTGTACATTTTGGTAATTATTTCTGTACTCATAATGGCCCTGTTAGGTAGATCAAAGTTTTTTTCTGAAACATATTGAAACACAGTCTTGGGAGGTAATTTAACTAGTGCAATCAAGGTCATTTGGCTCATAGTTGGAGCTAGATTTTTAATTCACATTTGTCCATCCCCCTCTATGCTAATGTTCACCATGGAGTAGTTATCTTGTAAAATATGTTCAAAGGTGAAATAGCTTCAAATATTATCTTGCATGGGCTATCACTGTTGTAGGGGATATAAGAGAGATGAAAAGAAAACCTCCAATATAGTGGAGAATGAGGTTTTAAGAAAGACCTAGCAAAATGCTATGGATGTCCAGAGTGAGGAGAGATTATTTACAAAAAGCTATCTTTTCCTTCAGTTTCAATGAAGCCATTGCCTCCTCTCAAAAGGAATTCCTGAAAGTCCAGTGTCCTCCTCTGTGATCTTTTTGCCTCTGTCCTTATCTTGTCAGAGCCCATACCACGTCGTAAGTGCTGAATTGCACAAAAGGCTAAGCTGCTTGGCGTATGGTGGACACTAAATCAATGCACGGAATGAAGCAGTGAACGGGATGAATGCTTCATGGTTTGTGCTGTGCAAGGGATGAGCTTTAGGGGCTGGGAGGGCCTGAGTGCATGACGAGAGGAGGTGGCAGCCCTGAGATCATTCTCAACAGAGGGACGGATCTCAGCAAGCTGCATAATGCCAGGCTTGAATGAGACACAGTGCAGAATTGTTTTGTTTGCCCTGTCACGTTCTTGAAGGGCAGCAGTGAAGTAGGACTTGAGTTGTAGGTTGGAGTCAGATACAAAAAACTTTAAATTCTAGACCAAGGATTTCACATTTTCAGTTCTCAAATCAAAAGGAGTCCTTACAGGTTTTAGAGCTGATCTGTTAGGCAGTAGACAGCAAGATACTGTTGGGATGGAGAAAAGCATACAGAAAGAGGCTTGCAGAGAAACGGACCTGGATTTAAACCCTAACCTGGTGATTCATTGTGTAGCCTTGGACATAGAGTTTAATTTCTCTCAGCCTCACTCAGCTTCCTTATCTACAAGTCAGAATAGTAGAAAAAACTCATAGGCTTGTTATGAAGATTAAAAAAAGCGAATATGTCATGTGCTTCTCACAGTCCTTAGGAAATAATGAGTTGAAAAAAGATTAGTTATTAATATTGCCATATGTCAGAGAGGGAAGAGACTGGAAAAGAGGGACCTCTAGTTAGGAGATTCAGGCAAGAGTTTGGGTGAGATTGCAAGAATCCAGGACATAGAAGTGGCAGTGATGGTGAGGAGGAAGTGAAAGGTTGCAGCTGATTGGGAGTTGGCATGACGAGAGCAGAAGTTGGCTCTGAGAGTCATGAACACAAGTGGGTCAAAAAGTTAGAATGTGGAGTGGGTGTTTGACGTAATAGCTGAAACGCTGCTTGGAATGCCTGGGTTAGAGTGCCAGCTCTACTCCCTGCCACTCCTGTGTGAGATCTGGACTGAAATCTCAACTTCTGACTTCAACGTGACCAGTTCCAGCTATCAGGGACATTTCAGGAGTGATCCAGGAGATGGAAGCTCTCTATCTGCCTGTTTGTCTTCTCTGTGTTTCTCAAGTTAATAGAATACATTTTTTAAATTTAAAAATCCTAGAGTCTTGTTTGAAAGATGTATTTTATGCACATGAGTCAGAGCACAGAGCACAGAGCCCAAAGTGAAGGAGGATGTGGTGGAACTACAAATGCAAGCGAGACCACTGCTAATTCAGAGCTACAGCTACCTGCTTTGTGCCTGGAAGTGTGCTGGAAGCCAGCATATATTTTCTTATTTAACATTAATTTTATTGATCAGAAGACTAAGCTTTTGAGGGATTCAATAATCCCTCAAGGATTGTTCTCTGGCAGTCGACCAAAGTGTACTCCAAGCCCATATCCATCTACCTGTCATGTGCTTACTCCTGTTCATTCTGCAAGTATACAGAGTGGACCATGCATGTTAAATGAAGGAAGTTGGGTCCTGAAGTATAGCATCGGTTATCATAGGGAGAAGAGGAAGGGGCATTTGAAGCACAGAGTTCATGATTGACATGCTGGAATCAGTTTTATTGGAAAAGGAGGAAGCTAATAACATAGACCAGGTCAAAAGAAGAATGTGATCCTTATCTTTCCAGAATAAAACTAACTACAAGACAAATGTGTTTCCTAGTAGAACCCAATAAATGACATGTGTTCATACTGAAAGAAAACAACAATAAATTTGAGTTCAAAATTTTACAAAAGTGTTTAAAGCGTGTGGCAAGTGTTAGAAGTGTGTTCTGCTTCCAGAATTTAGGATTATTTTCTACACTCAGCTGTCTTCCCACTGTTGGTACTATCACTTTCCATTCCCTTGTACATTAGAATTTCTTCCAGGCTCTGTAGCTTTTTTTGGCTCTTTCCTTACGTGAGTCTTCAGTCTCCCACATTACCAATCTCCCACCCTGTCCCCACTCCCATGCCCATCCCTGATATTTACAGTGTCTAGCAGAGCTGAGTTACAATACCGTACTCCATCACCACCTACTGCCGTCCAACACATGAACTATTTCGACACTGGATTACCTCCAAGTTCTTTAAAATGAACAAAGGCTCTTTTTGACCAAGCCTTTTGGGTACTCAATTAAAATAGCAAGCTAACTTGATATCAATGGATCTTTTTTCAAAGTGAGTGAGGATACAATGAGAGAAAACACTTTTTTTTTTCCTACTAACACTTTTTTTTTTTAAACTAACAGTCTAGGCACCAGAAGTCAGAGATGTGTTGCAGTGAATGTTTTCATCACTGGCAATGAATTGACACGTGCACATGAAAATAGTCTGGAAAAATGGAAATAATTAGATGCAAGAGTGAAACATCCAGGGAAGGTTTCTTCCAGGAGACTTAACTTACCAGGATCTTTGAAAATCAACCATGACCATCTAGTGCCAGGAATGGCTTTCTTGTTAGGCCACAAGGGACGTTCAACAGAAGCCCTGTGGGTTGTCTGTGAAGACATCGTCCAAGGACTGGAAAGTCCAGATTCACCCTGAAAGCAGACACATTTGTTTAGTGATTTGTTTGCTGGGTAAAAATGATCTCTGTAGAACTATTTATAGCTGTTCCTAGTGGAGGGACAGTCCTGCTGGTTTAATGGCCTCCAATGTCCTTTTTATCTTCTTCCATAGTTCAGGAGTCTTTAGAAGCTTCCTGAGGTTCTCATCAGAGCCCACCCTAGATACAGACGCAGAATGACCTTGGCCTATTTTCACATCACCTGTCCTTTCTCATTGTAGCCTCAGATAGGTCTACCTATATCACCACTAAACAAACATTGCAAATCAGTCCCCATATTTTCATACTCCCTAATTAACACAGACGTATTTGCTTCTGTTTTTGCCATCTGATTAGGCACACCCATCTTTCCATTCTTTAAGGTGCAGCTTAAGTTTCAACCATAGAGCAGTTCTTTCTGAACTTCTGACCACATAGAGAATTGTCTGTCCCTGATAATGACTAGATGCATTTGGGGTCCTTCCAGTCCTGAAATTTCAAGTTTGGGAAGCGTAATCTGTCATTCACATTTCTTCCTCCTGGTTATCAGTTAAAAGTATTTGTACAGTATTGACTTCATTTTGAGTTCTCCTATATGATCAGACTGGAATTTCTTCTGTGGGCCAAACTGTATATTGGATTAGGTATGTGATCTTATTTAAGTTATCTAATTCCTATTTTCCTGGATTTCCTGTTGTAGCAACACAAGGGCTATAGCAGGAACTTCATTGGAGGCTTGTCATAAAGATTAAATGAGGATATAAGGGGAGTGGCTGTTTAACCTAACGATTAAAACATCAATATCCTCCATCAGAGGGCCTGGGATCAATTCCAATCCCCAGCTCCTGGCTCCAGCTTCCTGCTAATACTGACCCTGGGAGGCAGCAGTGATGGCATGAGCAGTTTGGTTTCTGCCACACACAGGAGAGTCCTGGATTGTGTTGCTGGCTTCTGTCTCTGGCCCCAGCCCAACCTGGATTTTACAAGCATTTCGGGAGTGAATCAGCAGATGGGATATCTCTCCTCTCTGTATGTTTCTCTCTCTCTCTCTCTCTCTCTAACTCTCAAATAGATATAAAAAGCAACAACAAATGAGATAATATACTAAAAAGTACATAGAGGAGAGCTGTGGATAGGTAATGTGTCTTATTCATTATTATTAGTCATTTAATGCAACATAGGATTTACTACATCTAGGACAGTAATATATACACTCAGCACCTGTTTAGAATGAAGTTTTCTCCTAAGTTTGATTAACTCACGCAAATTTGACCACCCATTTATATATAATTATAATACTACAAAATTATGTTTGTGAATATGCACTAATTGCTGTTTATTTATTTGTTGTATAATTACCAATTATATATTTACATGTATATATTTACATGTACTTGGATTACTACTGCAAGTTTTCTATATAAAATGTATTTATGACTTTTCTGGGCAATTTAAGATATTCTCGAGGGTAATTTCAGCTATCAATACGTGTTGTGTGAAATGGAGTTCCATATTACCAAACTCTTTTAAACACTAGATGCTTTACATACATGATCTCATGTAATCTTTATGCCCATTCATTTTACAGAAGAGGAATCTAAAGTTCAGGGAAATTAGTTAACTTGTTCAAGATCACCCAGCTGGAGAAATCAAGATTTTTACAGCACAACAACCTGATTCCCCATACTTTGGCTGTTTATCTTATTCATTTTGACTGACCTGAGTACAGCATTTGAGACCATGCCATAGGCATGCACTCATGTGACAAGTGATCAGTGGTCACCAAGTTAGACACACAGCTAGCTATCCCTGAAATACGGCCTTGTCAGTTGGCTCCATGGAAGCTTTATCCAGCCCCCATGACCTAGAATATGCATTCTAGGCTGGGGACAACTCTTGCAGTCTGCTCCCGTATGTCCTGCAGTAAATGCAAACAGCAATAAATGGAAGCTAGTCCCTGACTGAACTACCCAAGGCTCTGATTTCATTGGAAGAGCTCCCCTTATTGATTCTTTCACTGCCTCTGTCTTTCTCTCTCTCGTTTTAAAATATTTTTATTGATTTTTTTTGAAAGGCAGAATTAGAGAGAGAGAGAGAGAGAGAATGAGAGAGAGAGCTTCCACCCACTGGTTCACTCTCCAAATGGCCAAAATTGCCAGGGCTGGGCCAGGCCAAAGCCAGGAGCCAGGAGTTTCCCCCCAGGTCTTCCATGTGGGTGGCAGGGGCCCAGGCACACTAGTGGGGAGAAGTATTGGAAGTTTAGCAGCCAGGACTCAAACCAGTGCCCAGATGGGATGATGGCATTATAGACAGCTGTTTAACCCGCTATGCCACAGTGCTGACCCCTCACTGCCTCTCTTGATAGCACCTGATGACAATGTTTTATGAGAAAAGTCTCAAGGAATCCTGATCAGGAACACTTTTAGCACAAATATAAGCTCTTGGCTTGATTTGACTTGATCGTAATTCATTGGAAGAAAGTTGTGGCTCAGGACTTCCTTACACACTTGTTATCTGAATAAGACGGCAACATCATAGTTGCTGAATTCAACAAATGTTTTCTCTGTGCTAAGCATCATGACGAGAATATGTTAATAAGATATGATGTTTTTTTTTTTTTTGAGTTTCCATCACTTTATTTTGCAAAAATAGAAAACTCAGCGATATGCAGTAGAGCGGGGTGGAGGGGAGATGTAAACAGAAGGGAGGGGACAGCACCCTGACCCCCCAGAGAAAAAGGGGGAGCCCGTGGGAATCTTACTTGGCAGCTAAATACAAACTGGGGCTTGGAGGAAGAAGGGAGGGATCTCAGAGGCCCTGGGCTCCCCCTCCCAAGACCCCTGGAGGAAGGGGTCGATTCCAGGGTGTAAACAAAAGCTAATAAATAAATAGAGGCTTCCTCTGGGACAGGGCGGGGTCAGCTAAGCAGCATCCCCCCTCCCTGGGCCAAGCTGCCCTGGGGATCAAGGGTAAAAGGCACTGGGGAGAGGGATCCCCTGGCCCCTGTGTAGTGTAGGAGGGTCCCTGCCTGAGAGCTGAGATGGCAGGCAGGAGGAGCCCAAGGCACATGACAGGGCCACGAGAGGGGCTTGTAACGGAGGGTACCCGGTCAACGCTGCACCCAGCAGAGGTGCAGAAGGCACCGGAATCTGTCCCTTTCACCTGCTGGCCCGGCCCCCGAAATGCAGGGCCAGCCTGCCCCTCCACACACCCGGACCTGGGCACAGAGGGCGGCGTGCACCCGGCAGGTGCATCAGCCAGCATGAGGCACCAAGGGTAGGAGCAAGAGGGCGGGTTCAGCCCTTTCGCTTTTGGTCTCTAGTGTTCCTGTTTGCTCCCAGAGGCCCGAGCACCTGGCAGTAGAAGGGTTGTGGAAGGAGAGAATCCTCCTCCTGCCTGGATAGCCTGGGACCCTGGTATCAGAGGGGCAGTGCTGAGACCGTTAGAGTCCATACCCAGGCTCACCCCTCCGGCCTCTCTCCTGGTGGGAGCAGGGCAGGCCCCCCAGGGCTGGAGACGGAGCCGCTTCGAGCGGGAAGGGGTGAACAGAGGCACCCCTGGAAACTTTGGCAAAAACAAGGAGCTCTTTGGAAGGGGTGGAAAAGGGCAGAACAGGTCCTCCCCCGGTCACTGGTGGTGCCTGGGAGATGGTCAGGCTGCTGCCTGGAGCCCAACCCCACGGTTGGGGAGGTCAGGGACCCTGGTCCGGCTGGGGACTTCGACCCCGCTTGCCCTGGCCCCCAGGAGCCTCATCCTCGCTCGAGGCCTTCGGGTGGGAGTCAGGCTGCGAGGAGTCGTCCTCAAACATTTCGGGGTTCTCCAGCATCTCTCGGATCAGGGGGGGTATCGGGCCTGGAATCTCCATCTTCAGGGTAATGGCCCTTTCTGCTCCCTTGGTGCTGATGCCCCGCAGGTCGGTGATTTTCATGAGCATCCTCGGGAACATGTAGGGCTGGCTGGGCCGCCGGCGCCGGGCGTACAGCCTCAGGGCCTCCAGCAGCGGCTCCTGCAGCTTGTCCACTTTTTCAGGCTCCTCCAGGTCCATGCGATCTCCACAGATGAGGCAGATGGCACTGAGCAGCCCCGTCTCCGTGTCGTCCATCTCCAGCGGCAGGAGCTGCCCGGCAAAGGTAAACACGAGGTCTGTGAGGGGCCCGAAGCCTGCGTTGTGCATCTGGGTGCGGTTCAGGGTGAGCCCGTCGGAGAAGGTCATGGTGTCCTGCTCCGGAGTGTACCTCGTGCAGATCCGCAGCATCAGGATGTCCAGGCAGGCGGCCTTGAGCAGAGTGATCTGGTCGGCGATGCTGAGCCCAGTGAAGCCGGGCAGCCGCTTGGCAAACTCCACGATCTTGATGATGCACTTGGTGGCCAACTCACTGAACTTGTCCCACAGCCCCAGGTCCAGCTGCACCCGGTGGTCTGCGCTGGAGTTCGTGGTGTACTTGCCCAGCTGGCAGAGCGAGGGGAAGGTCTCCTGGTGGGCTTTGCTGACCTTGCTGATGAGTTCCTCTAACTGGGGGCTCAGCTCATAGCTGTCGGGTGAGCCTTCTTCCTTCACCTCTTTGGTGTTCTGGCACCCAGCTGCCCTCCAAGCCGGGTCGCGATGTACGACTGCATGGAAGCGTTTGCCCCGGGTCCGCGACGGCTGTACGGGGCGGCCGGGCCCGGGGCCGGCTTGCTGCGCAGAGCCACCGGCAGCTCCTGTTTCACCGGACTTGAGTCTTTTGCCTGGCCACAACCCGCCAGTCTGCAATCGGTGGAAACGCAAAGCACCAGCTCAGAGGAGATGGTGCCCAGCTCACCCTCGCCCCCTCCACCCCCTCGGGTCTACAAGCCCTGCTTTGTGTGCAGTGACAAGTCCTCTGGCTACCACTACGGGGTCAGCTCTTGTGAGGGCTGCAAGGGCTTCTTCCGCCGTAGCATCCAGAAAAACATGGTGTACACGTGTCACCGTGACAAGAACTGCATCATCAACAAGGTGACCCGGAACCGCTGCCAGTACTGCTGGCTGCAGAAGTGCTTCGAAGTGGGCATGTCCAAGGAAGCTGTGCGCAATGACCAGAACAATAAGATATGATGTTGAAATTATGGGCTTATAACCATCTGTATTTCATAATATATTCCACATTTCTTATGTACTAAAATAATTTACTGACTATACTTCTGTAAGTTTTGCCCATTGTTCATAGATTCTTTGTGTGAGCTTGTCTAGAAAGGAAGAGCAACAAAATAGTGTGGGACAAGGACAGGTGGTGAATGCTGAGTGCTTAGAAACACAGCTCACCTTCTAGCCTCATTCTCTCTTTGTCATATGACCTGGGACACATAATTAAATATCTCCAAGTTTTTCTATCTCCAAGGCAGATTGTGCTACTATTTTCCTCATGTATCATATTTGGGAATCCTCTTCCCAGCATACTGTGAGGCATGCGTACTTCATATGAGGTTAAATGTATTGTGTTATATTATCATGAACATTTTGGGAATCTATGAGTCTGTCTGTTGTTAGCTGTAATCTTATTTAATTTACCATAATAATGTAATGAGACCATTCAATCCCCTGACTTTTTGATAAATAGGAGTTAATAATCATATTTCCTATCTTTCAAGAGCTAGCAATTAGTTAACAACACAGTGATTAAATCGTCTGATCTGGATCAGGTACCTAACTGAGTTTCAGGCAGTCATTGGGTTCCATGATTATTCTTTCCAAAACAAAGACTTGTAACCTCCAGTAAGTGAGAAGATCTGAGGGGCATTTTGGATAAAGAGGGGCAACTTACAGAATTAATTGGATTTATGTGAAAATTAAGAAGTTCATCAGACTTGTAAGATGCTGTATTTGGAATTTGTTTAAACTGACTTTATAACTTCTGAAATCTAGCTCTGCACGCTGTCTTCTATGCAACAGCAGTCACTCATTTTGGAAAATACAACCCAAATCACTGTTGATTCAAGGTGTAGATTCAGGAGTGTTGTTAACTACTTCTAGGAATCTAGGTTTGATATAAAATGTATTTCTTGTTAGTGATGACTCTAATAGGCTACTATTTGGGATAGAGGGAGTGTTGGCATGAAGGTTTCAAGATCCCAAATGTTAGCAAAATCAGCCACAGTCTTACCTGTGATGTGATCTATGACCTGGACACCATCCTAGGCTCTAGCCCCTGCTGCCATTCGTTGCTGGAAGCCAGGTGACCAGATGGTCCAACCACCGGTGTCAGCTCCACCCCCACTCTAATGAGATTCACTACTCCTACATCTCTGCCCCCCCCCCCCAGGCAAAGGAATATAGCACCTGTTTCCCGGATATGTGTCCACTTTTCCTTCTTTGCCCCTTCCTTCTGATCTGTTGGATTTCCCAGTCAATAAACCCTTTCCCTTACTCTGGTGTTTGGTGTGTTTTGTGGCAGACTTACACTAAATAAGAGGAATGGCTGTCAGAATAAGCAATGATTAGCTTAATGAGTTTTGGGTCTGCAGTTGGTTTAAGTCCTGGCTCTACTAATTACGAGTTGTATGAGCAAATTAACCTTTCTGAGTTTTATTTTCTTTGTCTGTAAACAGGGATAGAAATGGCACACACCTTATATATAGGGTTGCTGTGAGGAGTGAATAAGGTAATGTGTGAAAGATTCTTGGCACACGTTGAGATGTCACCACTGCTATCAACATCAGCATCACTTGTGTTCATCATGATCAACATGGTCCTTATTATCACCCTCCTCTCCATCAACTGCATTGACTTCTCTTCTTCCCAGGGTTCTCAGTAAGTAACTTCCATTCCAATTTATCCATTCCACCCTAGTCTGTCTTCTTTCATATCAAATAATGAGTTCTTTTCTTTTCTTAAAAAAAGTTCTTTTCATGTCTTCTGAAAACTACTCTGGCCCCCGACCTGAAGTTCGTCTATAGTTCTCTTTCTCTGTTGTATCTTTCTATGACTTAGGAATTAAGGTGATGCAGGCTTCGTAGAAGAAGTTTGGAGGATTCCCTCCATTTCAATTGTTTTGCAGAGCTTGAGAAGAATTGGATTAGTTCTTCTTTAAATGTCTGATAGAACTCAGCAGTGAATACATCTGGTCCTGGGCTTTTCAATTTTGGGAGGGTCTTTATTACTGATTCAACCTCTGTCTTGGTTATTGGTCTGTTTAGGTTTTCTATGTCTTCATGACTCAGTTTTGGTAGGCTGTTCGTGTCTAGGAATCTATCTATTTCTTCTGAGTTTCCCAATTTATTGCCATCCAGTAATTTGTAGTAGTTCCTGATGATTCTTTTTATTTCTGTGGTATTTGTTGTTACATTTCCTTTTTAATCTCTGATTTTATTGATTTGGGTCTTCTATTTCTTTTCTTTTTTTTTTTTTTTTTTTGGTTAGTTGAGCCAATGGTGTATCAATTTTGTTTATTTTTTTCAAAAAACCAGCTTTTCCAATTTCTTGACGTAGGCACCAATTACTATAAACTTCTCTCTTAACACTGTCTTTGCTGTATCCAATAAGTTTTGGTAAGATGTATTGTTGTCTTCATTTGTTTCCAGAAATGGTTTGATTTCTCTTTTGATTTCTTCTATGACCCACTGTTTATTCAGGAACATCCTTCGCTTGAAGTTAACTGTTAAAGGTAGGAATTTATTACACCCTTTAATTCTAATGGAAAATTGGTGAAAAGCTTCCATGGCTTTTCAAATTCCAGCAGTTGGGGGATAAAATATGGTCCTAAGAGAGTTGTATTAGCGTACTTCTTTTTCTTTGTTCCTCCCTCCCCTTTAAAATGGTCCCATGAGGGGTAGGTGTTTTGTGCATCAGTTAAGATGCCCCCTTGGGACACCTGCATCCTTCTTTGGACACCAGGGTTTGAGTCTTAGTTCTGTTCACAATTTCAGCTTCCTGCTAATTTGCACCGAGAGGCAGTGGTGATGGCTTAAGTACCTGGGTCCCGGCCACCAGTGTGGGAAACCTGGATTGAATTTCCAGCTTCTGGTTTTTACTTGATCCATCCCTGGCTGTTGTGGGCATGTGGAGGGTAAACTGGTTAATGGAAGCTATCTCTGTCTCTGTCTATGTCTCTGTCTCTCTCTCTCTTTTGTCTCTAATAATGGTGCCTAAATCCCAAGGGTTATGTCATTTAGGCTGGGAGGGACTAATGTTCTTGCCTACTCCGGGTGTTTGTCATTTGCTTACTCTCTGCTGTCATCCATTCTCTCATTTTCTGTTTGCTTGTTCACTTACTCATATTCAACACTTTGTCCTCATTATGTAATATATTAGGGGTATCAAGTAGCAGCATGATGCCTGTCCTAGTGAGACTTACAGTCCAAAGAGGGTGTGAGAAGGTAGACAATTATAGTTTCACATGATGAACGCTACAAGGAAACACACAGAATGTCGGACATAGACCCTAGGTCTCTGTTCTGTATCTGTGGATTGGGGAAGCAAGGTAGAAGTAGTTGATACTAAAGCTGGTTATGTACATTAAACAAGGGAGGTTAGAAGTGACCTGGTCAGAGGGGACAGTGTAAGCCTACGGGAGAACCATGTTGCTTGCCTGAGATTGGCTGCTCTTGGTTGTCCTGCCCTCTTTGTCTTTACCCCCTCTTTGCTTGAGAACTTGACAGTAAATCTCAGGCTTGAGGCTATGTGAATGACATTCACCAGCTTACCTGGGAGTCCTTCCTCCATAGTCTTTTAGTCAAACAAGTGTGTTCTCAGGGAGAATTGCCTAGAGGTTGTAACAACACTAAGATTCTCTCTGATGAGCAATTCTGTAGCTCTTCTTAACTGGCACAGAGACAAGTGTTTCTTTCTCTCTCTCTCTCTCTCTCTCTCTCTCTCTGTGCACCTTCAATGTACATGAACTACCCTGGAGATTATAAATTGGAGAAGTAAACGGGGAAGTCTACAGTCATGAAGCAAGTGGATGGCAGGACAGAGTGAATTTCCAAGCTTCCACACATTCACTCATGCTCTTCCAACCCAGAATGCCAGTCCACTTCTCACAATTTCCCATCCCTTCCACCCTCCACCACTACTCCAAGTCTAGGAATAAGTAACCACTTGTCCTTCTGTGTTTTCCAGCATTTGCTGAGGCCTGTTTCAGAGTTCACCTCTCATGTTGTACTCATGTCTGTTGGTCTCTTCCTCCAGTTATAAGTTGTGTGAAACCTGGAGTTTTTTCTTAGTCATCTGCGTAGCCTTAGCATGCAACAGACACTTGGTAAATCTCGCTAAATGATTAAACAAATCCAAGAGACACCAAGTTTTAAGAATTAAGGTACATTTTAGTTTAAAAACATGTGAGGTTTTTGTTGTTGTTGTTTTATTTCTTTTAAACCCCAGAGAAAGCCATATTGCTCCAAATAAGCTTTTATCTTGACAGTACTCTTGAAGCTGGGAAGTTTGCATGGTCTTGCTATTGGGCAATATGCAAACAGTGATCGATGGGCATGAGATTGCCATCAAGTACACGGACTTGATAAACCAGTATTTTCACAGAAGCAAACACAAACCGTGGCTACCCAAGCAGATCAATCCAGGCAATCCTCCCTCTGTCTTAAACAGGATTTTCTCAGTGAACTCTTTTCTGCTCCTGTAAATATCATCATGGTCTCTGCTGCCTTCAACGACAGTTTTTAAAGTCAGGGGTCTGAGGCTGAACTCCCAGGTGCTTGTTCAACAGTGAATGATCTCAGAGTCTGAGGACAGCTCACGCTGTACTCCTGTGCTGCACAAAGTAAGCAAGTCAGCACAGCACACACAGATTTGTAACCTGGGAGAACTGGTTCAAACCCTGTGTCCAACCTTGTGTACCTTTGCTCAAGTTCTAAGCCTCAGCTTCCACATCTGCAGAGTGGACTATTTACCAGAAAGTCTTTGTGTGTGATAACAAAGAAGGTCCTAAGAAGAACCTGGTGTATTTTTGGCACCTGGTGGGGATGAGACCCATCTCCTTCCAGGGGTATGGGGAAGCTGGGGCTGATAGGAGATGATGAGATAGTCTCTTCTCAGGATGTGAAAAGCTAATAAAGGAAGAAGCATTTTGCACTGAAGGCCATTTGTTTTGCACCTTTTTATTTCCTTTTTTGGAGAGAGGCAAGGGTCAGTGTTTCCCCACTACAGGCTATCTCATTTCCCTCCTGCTCTCAGCTCAGCTGCCTGAAACCACCAATTGTTTTTTTCTTGAATGGGGCCCCCCTGTGGGGCCCCCCTTCCCACCATAGTGGTTGGTTGTGCCCTGCCCCCAATTCTTTCGCCCTTGCCTTGTCCCCACCCCTGCTGCTGCTATTCAGTGACCATTTCCCAAATACCGGGAACTCAAAGGGTTGTACCAAGAAAGGCAACTTTTCTACTACTTTTGGCCCGGGGCTTTGACCCCAAGCAGCACATCCTGTTAGAACAAAATAGGTACTGAAAGTGGCAATGACAACACCACCCCAGCACCCCTCCCTGTCACATCCCCACTCTGCCACACTCCTCAAGAGGTGTTACAGGGGTGAGACTTGATCAAAGGTGTTCAGATCAGGCCCTTTGCCTTTCCCTGGCGCTTGTTCATATTTTGAAAAAGACGTTTTGGCTCTGCCTTGGATTAGGAATCCTATCCACACAGAGCAAAAGTAAACAAGTTCATGGAGGTTAAAGTCTCCCTCGCATCCAGGCCACCGTGCCTAAATTCTCCATCTGGGAGCCCAGCTACCATTACTCATTTATGGTGTATTCCTGGAGCACCTCGATCTTGTACTCAGTGCTATATCCTGCAACTCATCTCCCCATCAGTACATACAAATAGAGAATTCTCTCCTTCTAAAACAAGGAATAATCTTCACTCACACGCATCTATCAGAGTTTATTCAGAAAGTCTGCTAGTGGGCATTTAGATGGTCTGCCGAAGTGCAATGAATTACTTCGTACATACTTCATTTCCTTTGACTTGGTTCTAAATGCATTAAGAAAATATGAAGGTTGCAGGTCCTGCAGTCTGGCCCAGGAACACCTGGAGTTCCTGGAATGCTCCCGCTGGCTCTTGTTGTCCTCTCGGGGAACTCTCACTCCTTTGAGGATGGAGCTCCTAGGTCACTTCCTGCCGTAAGCATTTTCAGACCAGCAGCTGTCAGGGGAAGTGGTTCCTACATCTCCACGGCTTCTAGGCGGGTGTTCACAACCCAGCTGGTG
The DNA here is from genome assembly GCF_964237555.1 of Oryctolagus cuniculus. NCBI lineage: Eukaryota > Metazoa > Chordata > Mammalia > Lagomorpha > Leporidae > Oryctolagus > Oryctolagus cuniculus. The sequence goes on from NC_091437.1 coordinate 154,024,686, forward strand.
TGGGATTCCCCAGAGTTTGTTAAAATCCAGCTTACTGGGCCCTGCCACCCCTGCCACCTGCCCGGTAGCTTCTCCTTCTCAGAAGGTGCGTGTCTAATAAGGTCCCAGCTGTTGCTCCTGCTGCTGGGCAAGCCCATCTCTGTGACCACTGCTTAGCACATCTCTCACAGAGACCCCTGCTCAGCCCCACACCCACCATGTCCCCAACCCTTGCCCCAGGCTGAGTTAGTTTTTCTTGAGATACTCACCCATCTTTTCTCTTTAGGCTGAAACTACCTTGAGGATAGGGACTGGCTCTATGTTTATTCCACATTTTATCTGCAGGACTTGGCAAGAAGATAACAGGTAGGCAATAAACGTGTGTGAAATGGATGAACACACTGAAATAATTAGTTTATTTTGATTCTTCTGTCAGAGTTAAATTTCTCAAGGTCAAGGTCTCTGGGTCCTTACATACCTCTGTCCCCCTTTTCCTTGCTACCAGCCCTATCTTAGCTGGTGAGTTGCTCTGTATCACCCTCCTCTGATCTACCATCCCAATGCAGACAGAATGATATTTCAGCAATTTAAATTATAAAAGATTGCAACTGTCTTTACTCCCGTCAATAGAGAATTCTTTAAATAGATGATCCAATATCCATGTCAGTACATAAAGGATTTGCTAATTTTTTTTCTTAAGGCTGCCTACCCTCTCTAGACCCCATGCAACTCCATTAGCTAAGTGCCCTGGCATTGTAGGGCCAATGTGTTCTGTTAGGACCGAATGATGTGTTCCAAGTCTACCACACAGATCTCTTCCACAGAGGCTTCCATTGAGGTGCTATCCTTGGTGATATTGTATTAGAAGATTTCTTATTGGAAATGGGTAAAGTTATAACAGGGTTAGGTCAAGAAGTCCCTCATTGGCTATGCCTAAGAAATTGATACATTATATGCAACACATTATGTAGAGCTATGATTGTGCCGGCGCCGTGGCTCAATAGGCTAATCCTCTGCCTTGAGGTGCAGGCACACCGGGTTCTAGTACCAGTCGGGGTGCCGGATTCTGTCCTGGTTGCCTCTCTTCCAGGCCAGCTCTCTGCTGTGGCCCGGGAGTGCAGTGGAGGATGGCCCAAGTCCTTGGGCCCTGCACCCGCATGGGAGACCAGGAGAAGCACCTGGCTCCTGGCTTCGGATCAGCTCAATGCACTGGCCATGGCGGCCATTAGAGGGTGAACCAACGGCAAAGGAAGACCTTTCTCTCTGTCTCTCTCTCTCTCACTGTCCACTCTGCCTGTCAAAAAAAAAAAAAAAAAAAAAAAAAAAAGAAAGAAAAAGAAAAAGAAATTCCTCTGGTTGCACTGATGAGCTTGGATTTAAAGGGGCCAGGGCTAGAGGCAAAGAGAACAGTAGGAGAATTCCCCAGTTGATAGGTGAGCAATCAGGAGTCTCAGAACAATAGCAATGAGAATAGTTTAGAGAGGGAAGCAAGATCCAGAGGCAAAATTGGTAGGAACTGACAGCACTTGGAGTGTGTGTGTGTGTGTGTATGTGTGTGTGTGTGTGTTACAACATGGGATGTTACTGCTGAGACTTGGTGAGAATTAACCACAACTTCTTAGTGTCCAGCTCAGGTAACCTAATTGGTGATTTATACTGAGTCTTCTACCATAGAGGGGGCATATTTTTAGAGAAGAGGGAAGGTGACTTGGCTTTACTTAAACTCAGATGTAGTTTAAGATTCTTAGGAGGGAAATCTTGAAGGCATTGGATACTTCAGTCTGGGGCTCTGAAAAGATGTCCAAGTGGGATAAATATAGCTTTGCATTATTGGTGTGCTCAAATGGGATCTTCCAGGGAGACAGTCGACCTGGTCAGAGATCAGCAATGGTTGGGAGCTGGGAAGAGGATATGGATACTAGGGGCAGATGGAGAAGGAATGTTGACAAAGGAAGGTAAGAGAAGAGTTCAGAGCCTGTAGAGGGTTGGGCAGGGGGTTGCTGGTGGTGACTGCTAGAGAGAGATCACATGGACAGGGGAAGAAACTTGAATAGAAAGTGCAGAGGGAGGCGATGGCAGGCAGGGTTGCCAGTCCTATCAGTGATTTCAGATGCAGGGCAGAGAGCAACAAGGCTGCAAACAGATGCTTTCATCCTATCTTCACTGAGCATTGCTTGATTTTTGTTTGCTTTGAAAACTGAAGGAATTAGTAAGTACTTTAATATAGTATCACTTTACCACCAAAAAAAAAGTAAAAACAAGGCAACAAACCCAAAGCTGAAAAAATAGAAAAAAAGTTGCAAGATTAGCACTTGATTTTTGTGGCATTTTCCCCCCAAGTTGTATGATAGTGTGTGTAGTCAGGTGGGAAAAGCTGTTTTAAGCATCTGCCAAAATCACCTGGCAGTGAGATTCATGAAATACTGGTGGGACGGGAGCTGCATGAGTTGCCTGTCCCAGCCTCGCTCTGTAGCCAGGTGTCCTGGGGTAAATCACTCTACCCAAGAGAAGCTGATGCTGTTTCTGAGCAGTACAACCAGCCCCTTGGGTTAGCTCATCTCTCACATGGCTTACTGTGCCTTGCGACTGGAGTGGACTCCGCTTTGTATAATCCTACCTGGACATAGCACAAAAAGAAAGTCATGACAACTTGGAAAATTCTCTCTCCTCCACACTTTCCTACTTCAAGTGGCAACCTGCTGTTTAGCACCAGGAACAAAAAATGCTAGCATCACACGTTGTATGGCTAATTAGATTTCTAAAAGTTTTCTGGAGTCTCATCTTTGCAATAGATTTATACAAGGTCAAAATAAAAATGCTTCCAGTACAGTCTTTACTCAGAACGACAACCATTTACAATGTATGCATTCATAGCTATACTTCATTATTAACCGTTTGCAGCTCTCAATCCATAGCTCAACAGAATCACCAGGGGGCATGCTGGGTCCCAACACCACAGTTTCTGATTCAGTAGGTCTTGGGTAGAGCTTGAAGACACGTATGTCTCACAGGTTCCCAAATGAGATCGATACTGCTGGTCCTATGACCACACTTCTGAGAATCACTGGTGTGGAGGAAGATGTCTGGCCTTCAAGTCACAAGCGCTTAATGATTCAGCTTTTTCATCGGTTAAATGGAGATGTACACATCCAACAAACCCAGCATTTAGATTAACGAAAAGAAAGAAAGAAAAGCAAAACAAAATGGAAGAAAAAAAATGGAGAGCCAAAGTTATTCTTTCTTTTCAGTGTCATCATATACTTTTTATTTTTATTTATTTATTTTTTGTTTTTGACAGGCAGAGTGGACAGTGAGGGAGACAGACAGAGTGAAAGGTCTTCCTTTTCCATTGGTTCACCCCCCAATGGCCTCTGTGGCAGGCATGCTGTGGCCAGCGCACCGTGCTGATCCGAAGCCAGGAACCAGGTGCTTCTCCTGGTCTCCATGCAGGTGCAGGGCCCAAGGACTTGGGCCATCCTCCACTGCACTCCCGGGCCACAGCAGAGAGCTGGACAGGAAGAGGAGCAACAGGGACAGAATCCGGCGCCCTGACCAGGACTAGAACCCCGGGGTACCGGCGCCACAGGCGGAGGATTAGCCTGTTGAGCCGTGGCTCCGGCAAGTGTCATCATATACTAAACTGCGCATAGGAGGCAGGGGGCATGATCATTTTAAAGATTGTTCCAAGCATTTTTTTAGGTGACCCAGCAGTCACAATTCCTGAATCTCTGTGATGGACGGAACTGTGTTGGTAATTTCCTCCAACTGCCACTTCCAGCTGGGTGGCCTTGGGCAAGGCGCGTCAGTTCATGGAAGCTCCTTCTGTTTGCATCTCATTGGTCAGAAATGGATCACATGGCCATGCCTTGGACCTCCTCATTTAAGGTTTCCATCTCCTTCCTTAAGACTTTGAGGGTACCGAAGACTTATGGCTGCCTTTTATCTGTTTTTTTTTGGTGGTGGTGGGAAATTGACAGCTCACAACTTGGATATGACATGTGTTATTTGGTGAACTTGGGCAAGTGACTGGACCTCACTGAGATCCAACATCTCATCTCTAATAATGAAATAATAAAACTTTCCCCTCAGGATGGTTATGGGAGGAAACGAAGTCAGAGATACACATGCCTGACATGCTGTGGGACACGTAGTACAGAAGCACTCAGGGGCCTGTGATGTACTACAGTGGGTTAAACCACTGCCTGTGACTGCAGGCACTGCATATGAACACTGGTTCAGTGCTGGCTGCTCTGCTTCTGCTCCAGCTCCCTGTTAGTGCACCTTGGAAAGCAGTGAAAGATGGCCCAAGTAGTCGGGGCCCTGCCACCCATGTGGGCGACCCAGATGGAGTACCAGGCTCCTGGTTTCAGCCTGGACCAGCCCTGGCCATTGTGGCCATTTGTGAAGTGAACCAGCAGATGGAATCTCTCTTCTTTCTCTCTCTCCCTCTTTCTCTCCCTCTCTCTCTGCTTCTCTCTCTGTAACTCTGCCTTTCAAATAATTGAACAAATAAATCTTTTCTAAAAAAGAATTAATTAGTAGTCATTAGTGTGTCCTTGGTCATGTCTGGCGTAACTAGTCTTGGAACCATATGAACTGACTCAGGCCCAACCAGTTAATTAGGACAGTAAGCGAATAACCCAAACAACCAAGCCAAAGAACAATGACAGCAGAAAAACAGCCCATCTTTTTTTTTTTTTTTCCCTCCCTCTTTTTTTTAAGAATAAAATCAATACCTCTGAATTTCTCTGTGCCAGCTGCAAAGGGTGGATACTATGCTGCCCTGGGAAGACGTGGCCAACCATCCGGTCCATGGTGTCCCCAGAGGCACCAGCCCAAGCCATCCTGTCTGTCGCAGCAGTTTGTGCAGCAGGCCCTTGCTAGATCTTAGAGACAGAAGTGAAGTCAGAGGAGCCAGGAAGGGAGGGAGCCAGGAGGGAGCAAAGAAGGCTTTGCAATTATCTCCCAGAGACTGTTTAGAATGTAATGTTCCTCTCCACCCCCTTGCCTTTTCACGTTGTAATTTTCTTCAGAGAAAGAACACAATGGAGAACATATTCCAGACTGCCAAGCTTGCTGTGAGCTCCACTCCAACGACCCGACCCAGACGTGGGAACAGATAAGGAAAAAACAGAGGCGATTTTTCTTCCCCGCAGAGATTCCAGACATTGAAACTGAGAAACCCAGTTACATTGTATTACCAGCCCACGTAGTGGTTTCCATATGATCTGTCCTTGTCCTTGATGCTCAACCCATTTCCATAGCTGTTTTCTATCCCTGGGTGGTTGAGAAGGGACTGTTTCTACCACGGGTTTGCCTCCAACCCCAACCCATCGAGAGCTGGGGGCATCAACCTGGGTTGAATGGTATCCTCCATCTGGATTCTCATATCTTTATTTTCTTCTCTAAGAAGTAGGGAGAAGCCGGCGCCGTAGCTCACTGGGCTAATCCTCTGCCTGCGGCGCCGGCACACCGGGTTCTAGTCCCGGTTGGGGCGCTGGATTCTGTCCTGGTTGCCCCTCTTCCAGGCCAGCTCTCTGCTGTAACCTGGCAGTGCAGTAGAGGATGGCCCAAGTGCTTGGGCCCTGTACCCGCATGGGAGACCAGGAGAAGCACCTGGCTCCTGGCTTCGGCTCAGCGCGGCGCGCCGTCCGCAGTGCGCTGTCCGCAGCGGCCATTGGGGAATGAACCAACAGCAAAGGAAGACCTTTCTCTCTGTCTCTCTCACTGTCCACTCTGCCAGTCAAAAAACAAAGCCAAACAAACAAACAAACAAACAAAAAACCAAAAAGAAGTAGGGAGAGATTCTGGACCCCTGGCTCAGTCTCAGGATGGATGCCAAGTGATCCTCGACAGAGCACAGGGCAGAGCTGTGAGGGCGTCAGTCTTACTGTTTCCATCTCTTCTCCCTCTCCCGTTCCCATTGCATTCTTGTCCCTGACAGCCTGTGTGGAACCTGATCATCCCCACTCTCCAACTCCTCTGAGCAGGCAGGTGGCATTTTAACACAGGCCACCAAGTTGGTTGGATATTTTCTCCCATAGCTTCTAAATGTGGAATAAAATTTTTTAATCTTATTCTCTATTTTTGTGCCACTAGATCTGTCTGATGGAATGGCTTTCACAAGATACCTTTTGGTTCTGTTAAATAAAATGCTGTCCTACTAAACCTCTCTTTTCTAGATGACTCATTCTCTCTGGGGGCCATGTGGAGCAAAATCCAGTTGTTTTAACCAAGGCCATCCTAGACCAGCCAGCCCCAAGCCAATCCACTTGCTGATCAGCCATGCATCAAAAGTGAGTCCGGCAAAATCAGGTAAGCCTAGTTCATATCAAAATCACAATCCAACCTATGGACTTGATAAATAAGACATATTTATTGTGTTAAGATGTTGCCATTGGGCTGGTGCTGTGATGCAGTGGGCTGGGCCTCTGCCTTTGGTGCTGGCATCCCATATGGATGCCAGTTCATGTTCCAGCTGCTCCTCTTGCTATCCAACTGATGACTTGGGAAAACAGCAGAGGGTGGCCCAAATGCTTGGGCCCTTGCACCCACATGGGAAACCCAGAGGAAGCTCCTGGCTCCTGGCTCTGATCTGCCCAGCTCCGACAATTGCAGGCATTTGGGAAGTGGACCAACAGATGGAAGACCTTTCTCTTTCTCTCCCTCTCTCTGTCTGTGACTCTAAATCTCAAGTAAATAAATAATATCTTTAAAAAGTGTTGCCATTTATTAATCATATGCTGTGTATCAGAAATCTAAAGATGCAGTGCTGAATAAAATATAATTCCTGCCCTTGAACGTATCTTGAGCATTCAGGATAAGACATTAAACTGAGTGTACATACTACTTTCTATTTTACAGATAGAAAAGCTGAGGTATGCCAACATGCTATGGTTTGCTTGAAAAGGTACTGTGACATTGTGGCCATAGTAAATGGAGAATCCCAGAACCTGGCCATCCTGAATTTAACTATCAGAGGAAAATTATCCATTGATGTAAAAATGGAAATACCATTTATTTTCCTACTCCCATTTTTCCTTCAAATAATTTAAAAATTAGCATTTATTTGGCAATGTGAATGGTATAAAAATCCCTTACCCTACCTAAGCTTATAGTTTATTTAGAGAGACAGAATGTAAATGCTCAAAATTTTAATAACTTTATAAGGGCAATGTTTATTAGCTAAAATGCAACTGTACTTTCAAAAGCTTCTTCATTAGATAATAATCATATTCACTATAGTTTACTTTCTTAAGTCTAGGGCCCATGTGTTAGTCCAAATTACATCCTAGCACTACCAGAAGACCTGGAAGATACTAGGAGTTCAGTACATAATTCATTCAAAGTATAAATAACAGGGTGGTCTAGACAAGTAGGTACACAATTAGATTTTGCTTTGACTTTAAGAAGATTATTTCTAAAGGATATTCCTTTTATATTTTCTTCTTCTCTTTCCCTTTTTTTTTTATTTTTTATTTTTTTGACAGGCAGAGTGGACAGTGAGAGAGAGAGAGACAGAGAGAAAGGTCTTCCTTTGCCGTTGGTTCACCTTCCAATGGCCGCCACGGCCGGCGCACCGCGCTGATCCGAAGCCAGGAGCCAGGTGTTTCTCCTGGTCTCCCATGGGGTGCAGGGCCCAAGCACTTGGGCCATCCTCCACTGCACTCCCTGGCCACAGCAGAGAGCTGGCCTGGAAGAGGGGCAACAGGGACAGAATCCGGCGCCCCAACCGGGACTAGAACCCGGTGTGCTGGCACCGTTAGGCGGAGGATTAGCCTGTTGAGCTGTGGCGCCGGCCCTCTTTCCCTTTTTAAAATTTTAACTTTATTTGACAAGTGGAAGTAGAGCATTTTGTGTCTCAAGGGGAGGAGAACTGGCATTTGTCAACCTCTTGCCGCATTTCATGCACCACAGTAGGCTTGTTGTGTTCTCACTGATATTAATTTTCACAGTGGCCGGAGGAGCTGGATTTTATTACTGACATTGACAGGTGTGAATACTGAGTTTCAGAGAGGTTAAGTAACTTGACAAAGATTACACAGTGAGTATGTGGAACAGACTTTTTTTTTTTTTTTTTTTTTGACAGGCAGAGTAGACAGTGAGAGAGAGAGAGAGAGAGACAGAGAGGAAGGTCCTCCTTTTGCCATTGGTTCACCCTCCAATGGCCGCCGCGGCCGGCGCGCTGCGGCCGGCACACCGCGCTGATCCGATGGCAGGAGCCAGGCGCTTCTCCTGGTCTCCCATGGGGTGCAGGGCCCAAGCACTTGGGCCATCCTCCACTGCACTCCCTGGCCACAGCAGAGAGCTGGCCTGGAAGAGGGGCAACCGGGACAGAATCCGGCGCCCCGACCGGGACTAGAACCCGGTGTGCCGGCTCCGCATGCAGAGGATTAGCCTAGTGAGCCGCGGCGCCGGCCCAGACAATGTTTTCTATTGTAACCCCTCACCCCTTCAATGCTCACGTTCTATTTCAACTACCACCTAGGTAAACTCCTCATCCAGTGACTTGGAAATAGATATTTTCAATTTGGTGATGATTTGAAAAGACCTCCAATGGGGGGGGGGGGAAGAGAGAGAGAGAGAGAGAGAGAGAGAGAGACAGGAAAGCCGCTGTCTGGAGGAGGACTCAGGTTCTTTTTAGAAAAGCTAGAGTCACAGAGTTTACCAAGCCCCAAGCCCCCGTGGGACAGATTAGTATGTGGAGGATGTAATGACAGGGTCCCAAACATTCCCAGATTGAAGAGTTTGCACATGTCTTCTGCTTCCACCAGCTGTGCTTGCTCCTGATTTAATTATATGCTCAGGGTGCAGATGCCTCTGGAATTGCAGGCCATATCTTGCTTCCCAGGAAGAGTTCTTGGTTAGATGACACTGGGCTCATGGAATGCAGGGAAACAAGGATATTTGCTTTGTCATTTAGCAGTGGGGATAGATTTGAATCATTGTGAGCCAAGTACTTTCATTGATTTATTCAAAAATATTATTGATTACTGTAGTAGACAAATATGTCTATTGTCTTTGTTTATCTTAACAGAAACATGACCAGAGTACACAGTTCTCCTGGACATAACCATTGGTTTGGTATAACTTTAGCTGAGCAAGAGTTGAATTTAGGAAATGAACATGGACCTTCAGAGACTGCATCTCAGATCGCCAGGGGAAAGGATTTTGAAACTGGAGTTGCCAGGGGCTATTTTTGCCCTCATGCTGAGACAGTTTGTCTGAGAAGGACACCAATGCAGAGGAATGCAGAACTGAACCATGGAGAGAGCAAGAGCGAGAGCAAGAGAGAGAGGAATATTTGAACATCCAAGTCCTGCCATTCCTGCATCCCTACACTATTGAATGTTAAACAGTTATCCTCGCAGCACTCAACACTACTGTTGGGAACTGGAAATGCAAGGATCAGAATTGCTTTTCCTTTACCTGGATGTATGAACTGGCTTCAGTTTATAACTGAAACTCCAGAGAAAGCAGAGGGATTGGTTTCAGAGATGTAGGACTGAATCCTACTCCTGTTGTTTGTTCCTTTAATGTCTAAATGTGGGATCCATTGTTCTGGTGTCAGGAGGTAGCACAGCAGAAGTTTCTCTTCTCAGCCAACAGTAAGTTCCCAGTGGGTCATGCCGTCTTACTAGCTGGCTGCATGAAAGTTTGAAAAATTAATTGATCTCTATGAAAGCCAATATCCTTTTCTGTAAATAGTGGGTTCTGAACATTAGATGATCAAAACAAAAATTACTTGTTGAAAAATAATTTGTTATTTATAAAATCTTCATCAGTGTGACATTCAAAATTCCTTTTTGTTCCATTTTTAATATCTAACTTAAAATGTGTCACTAAGAATGGTCTAGCTTCATTTTATCATTGTATTAGTTTGCATTGGTATCACAAAGTACCAGAGGCTGACTAACATGTAAAGAAAAGTGGTTGACTTGGTTCACAATTCTGGAAGTTCAACGGTATGGCACCAGCATTGGCCCAGCTCTAGTACTGACCTCATGGTGGGTGACATCATTTCTGAGGTGCTGTGAGAGGTAGAGATCACATAGTGGGACAGGAAGACAGGGAGCCTGGGGAGGGGCTGTCCTGCTCTTTTATTTGTTTTCAGTTACGTGAACATTTATTTGTAGCATTTTCCATTATGGATTGCCATGTATGGTAGGGTAAATCTTTCATTTTCCCTATACAGATGCTCCAGTTTTATATGCTTTCTGCTATTCTTCTTTTTGCATTAGATATCTTTTTTAATTTATTTTTTAAGTAATGCAAGTTTCATAAGCACAACTTTAGGAATATAGTGATTCTTCCCACCATACTCTCCCTCCCACCCACACTCCAACCCCTCCATCTCCTCCCTCTCCCCTTGCCAGTCCCATTCTCCATTAAATTCATTTTCAATTAACTTTGTACACATAAGACCAATTCTATACTAAGTAAAAATTTCAACAATTTGTGCACACACACAAACACACACACACACAAACTGAGAACTAGTTTTACAGTTAACTCTCATAACACAACTCACTGAGGACAGAGGTCCTGCATGGGGAGTTAGTGCACAATAACTCCTGTTGTTAATTTAATAATTAACACTCTTATGTATATTGTCAGTGATCACCTGAGGCTCTTGACATGAGCTGCCTAGCTATGGAAACCTTTTGAGCCCACAAACTCCACCAGCATTTGACAAGGCCATAAGCAAAATGGAAGTTCTCTCCTCCCTTTAGAGTAAAATACATCCTTCTTTATTGGCCACTCTTTCTGCTGGGCCTCACTCACAGAGATCCTTCGTGTAGAATATTTTTTGCCACAGCGTCTTGGCTTTCTATGCCTGAAATGCTCTCACAGGCTTTTTAGCCAGACCAGGAAGCTTTAAGAGCTGATAGCTGATTTTGAGGTCAGAGTGTTACTTAAAGTGATTGTCCCTTTGGGAATTAAGCATCTCACACATGAACCCTGGAGACACACTCAACCATATCCAAACCATAGAAATCATGAGAACTTGAAATCTAGAGGTTCTTCAGGGTCATTTAAGTTCTACCTGTAGCAATAAGCTATCATTATGTGATAAATCGCTATAATATTTAGATGCTAGATATATATGGGATTTTTTCTTTCAGTGTGTAGTTGAGCTGAACCCAGACAATCTCGATAGATCTCATCTTTTCTTGCATATCAGATGTCTACTAACAGGCCAGCCGGGGACTGGCTGGTGTAGGATGGCCTCAGATGGGATGTGTCCCATGGACTAGCTTGAGCTTGCCTGCCTTCCTGGCATTTTCTAAAGGACTACAGAATTGTTCAAGGCCTCTTGAGGCCTAGGCTCAGAACTGGTCTACTTCCTCCACACTGTAATTCCAGAGTAAGGCAGAAGGCCAGCCCAGATGCGCAGGGACAGTGGCACGGACTTCAATTCCTGATGGAGGAGCTACAAAGTCATATAACCCAAGAGGAGATTCAGGGAGGCTAGGAAATGGAGCACAATGCAATTAATCTATCACATAACCTTTGTGCTAAAGTGGGAAAGTGATTTAATGGTGTAAACTCAGAAAAAGAAAAATGTGAGCTCTCTCTTCTCTTATCTCTTTGTCTGACCTCTGCTCTTTTTGCCTCTTGACACTGCCTGGGAAGACTTTAATGATTTCTGCTGCCTAGACAACCAGTATAGCTACAAACTGATCTTTTTAACCTGCAAACCAATTTGAAGATATTTACTTAGCATCTACTACTTTTCTTTTTCTAGTGCTGTGTGAAGCTCAGAGGGAACAAAAGGATGTTCTAAGAACAGAGTCTGCCCTGGGCCTCAGCCCAATAGGGCATACAGAAGTACACACCACTACCTGTAAGGCAGATGGATCAATGCTTCTATGCCTTCTCACTGCATGTCACTTTCCATCCCGGCGCTAGGGTTATTTTAACAAAGTTCTTCTTCCTGCCTTCAAAATAATGCCCTATTTCTTAAACTGCTATGCAAGGCTTCCATGAATCTCTCTGAAACACTTTCCAGGCTCCTGCCCTGTTACTCTGGGAGAGAATCCAACACTACTATTGCATCAGACTCTTCTGCATTTCCTACAGTTCCCTTACTTGTGTTTCTGTATTTGTAACACTGACCATTTTCTCTACCTATATACCTTCTCTCTCTCTCATCCCTGGCTATTGAAATCTTACTCACACTATTAAGACCCTCTTCCATTTTCAACCTCCTCCTCAAAATCTCCCTAACCTACTTACCATTAATCATTTCTTTTCTGTTTCCTTAGTCTTTGTTAAATTCAGGTATGATTATTTTCTTGTATTCCCTGATGCACTAGATTAGAGTTTCCCAAGGGCAGGCCTCCGTCTCCCTCAGCCTGTGTCCATCAGCTTACCTGGGATGCCTGGCTGATGGTCAGTGCTGAGTCAGTGCTATTAATCTGACTCTCCCTTTTCTACTTCTGCTCTGCAATGCTGCCTCCAATCTTGGAGCTGGTGAGAGTCACAGTCTCTTTGCATGATTCTTCAGCCAGCAATGTAAGTTGAACTTGAGTTGGGCTGTGCCGGAGGCCACTGAATTGGCATGAGCTGTCAGCCTAAAACAGAAACCTGCTCTATAACAGGGGCCAGATGCCTGCTGCAATTCCTCCTCTGGCTACTTTACAAAGACATGAACTCACATTGCCTCATTGGCTTTATTTTTAGATGTCTGACGGTTTAAAGAGAAATGACCATCTTTGGCTCATTATTGTACTGATGAACACCCCTAGGAAGCTCTGCTCTATATGATAACACAGGCGATCCTAGGAAGGATTCTCCTTTATTCCGAGTTTGAAACCCCTTGATTTAGACCAGTGGCTTCCAAATGTCCACACAAGTAAGGATCATCTGAGGCATTCAGAAGATGAGAATTCCTGGGATTTATCTCCAGAGTTTCTGAATTCCAAGGTCTGGGCAGGGCTCAAGACTATGCAATTTTCTCAGATTTCCCAGGGGATTTGGCTGCTGGCAGAGCATACTTTGAGAAAAGCTACTGCAAAATTATAAGCCTCAGACAATGAAGAAAAATGTTGGCTACAGCCTGGCAACTGATGTGACGCCAGAGTTGCCATCACACCCCAGGGACCAGAGAGGTCTCCAGAGCCTTCTCCCTTGGCCATTCTTCTCCTCTGCTGAAGAGCACGCAGTGACTCCTTCTTACCTCGTGCCGATCACACCCAGACTGCTGCCACGCAATTCCAGTCCCAGCCTGTCCGAGTCCACCCTGTCTCCTCAGCCTGCTGGATCCACACTTGCTGCTGAGTCAGGTGAATCCCAGGCTGTGTCCATCACTACTTCTGTTACTGGCTGATCATCGATGCTTCCTTGTGCCGGTGATAACTCTTTATCATCTCCACTGCTTTGCTTTCGGCTTTTTTAGTATCCCAACTCTACTTGTTCAGTGCAGAGCAGCTCAATTCACCATAGCAAAGATACAGAATCAGTATAGATGCCCATGAATTGATGAGTGGATATAGAAGATATGGTATATAGACTCGATAGGATATTATTTAGTTGTACAAAAAGGAGGAAATACTGACATTTGCCAACAATTTGGATGGAACTGGAGATCATTATGCTAAATGAAATAAGCCAAACTCAGAAAGACAAACACTATACATTTTCTCTTATTTGTAGGAGTTAACATATGGAGAGTATAAAAGTTGTGTTGATGTCATATCATTGTGTGTTTAGTTATAAGCAATGTGCCAGTGATTCATGCCATGTAAATGACAATACATTCTTCCTTCTCCATGTTATAATCATTGTCATGAATCCTTTGTGATAGCAATATCTTCAAGAAAAAACAGTATATATGTGTACATATACAGTGTAAACATTTGAAGTGAATGTGGCAAAAGGTTTTAAAAAAAGGAAAATTTACAAAGTAAAAAAAAAAAAAGAATCATCAAACTTTCATTGAATGCCTTCCACATGGCAGCTTTATCCCATGGAAGGACATTAGTTTATTTCATCATCAGGTAAGTCTTAGGATCAAGACATTATCACCGTGTCCATTACTGCCTACAAGCTTCAGTGGCCACTCATTGTCACACAGCTGGAACAGGTTGACTTCAAACCCAGAGTGACCCATCTAAATGCCACTGTGACTTATATGATGTCATGCCACTTACACGAAGCCCATTTAACCCACTCTTATTTCAAGGTTCCATCTTCAGAACTAAGAGCACTGCCATTTTCCTCTTCTGTAAATTGGCTGGCCATGCCTAGCTCCAAGTTCACTGTGATGCAACAGGGATGTAACCTGCTGTGCATGGCATCTGGCACAATCTGGGTGATTTAGTGCCTGCTACTGTCCACCCACCGTTCACCTGGAAACCCACAAAGTCTCTTCTGGCTCAGGAGATGAAAATCATGTGGCTTTTGAGGAATGATAAGATTTAATTATCAGAATAAACTCTCTGGCATGAAAGCAAGATTTACCCTTTTCCTGCGGGTCAGTGGTATCATTCAAGGATAAAGATATTAGGAAGCAACCTTCCAGCTGGAACATTTTTTATCTCCTCTTCAAAGAGTAATCTGAGGACAGCCACAGCCATGGAAACAGAATGTGGCAGGTGGAACTGTGCTCTGGATTAGAGGCCCATATTCCCCAGCGGGAAGGAGAAAGGCTGCGGTCAGGGAAGATGAATGGACCAGGCCGCTTTGTCACGGTCTGCAAAGAGCACATTCTCCCAGAGCCTCCATCAATCAAGGCCTCGTATTGAAGGCTCTCGGCTATCACTTTTGAGTGACTTGCAGCCCTTTTGTGTCACCAACCAGGGACTTTTCATCTGCCTGGGTGACCCAAAAGTGTGATGCGGCTTGCGGCAGGCCCACAATGAAGAGTAGATTTACTTGTCTCTTTGTTCCTTTGCCGCGGCTGGGGGTGAAGGATGCTTGAAGTTTTCCCTAAAAGGGGCTCCTTGGACTGCATTTTCACAGCTTTGCTTGTTCAGTCAAGTGTGGAAGGAGCTGTTCCGTGTGGTCTCTCATGAGGAAAGCATGTAGGGGGAACACTGGGGGACAGAGCTGCCCCCGGCTTTCGCCAGTCGTCAGCGTGCTGTGAAATCAGGGTTGTTAGCTTCGAAGTCAGGCCAGTGTGGACTCAGATCCTGGCTCTGTGGCAGACCAGTTATCTGTCTCTTAGCAAAGGACTGACTGCCTCAATTTCTCCCTACTGTAAAATGAGGGTGCTCATGCCTATCTCTTAAGGTTGTTGTGAACATGAAAAATAACTCAGTGACACTCCAGTGTCAGCAAAAAACATGAACTGGTTCACTCTGTCGGCGTTTACAGGAGCCTGCCAGGGTAAGGTGGGCTTTCCTTGTTTTCAGGGCAGCCAGAGTTTGTGGAAAGCCTTGTGCTCTTTGGACTACAAGGTGCGCCTCTGAGAACACCAATACAGCAGCACATCCATCTTCCTAAGAAGTTCCTGGTGGCTGGCGCTGCGGCTTACTAGGCTAATCCTCCGCCTTGCGGCGCTGGCACACCGGGTTCGAGTCCCGGTCGGGGCACCGGATTCTGTCCCGGTTGCCCCTCTTCCAGGCCAGCTCTCTGCTGTGGCCAGGGAGTGCAGTGGAGGATGGCCCAAGTGCTTGGGCCCTGCACCCCATGGGAGACCAGGATAAGTACCTGGCTCCTGCCATCGGATCAGAGCGGTGCGCCGGCCGGAGCGTGCCGGCCGCGATGGCCATTGGAGGGTGAACCAATGGCAAAGGAAGACCTTTCTCTCTGTCTCTCTCACTGTCCACCCTGCCTGTCAAAAAAAAAAAAAAAAAGTTCTACAACCGGTGTTTATAGACAACCTGTATGCTTGGAAAAAACCTGAGCCCGTATCATCTGAGGGACTCAGACCCTCGTTGTTCCCCAAATCCATACTCAGGCGTCCTGATGGACATTCCATCCAGGACTTTTCCCACTGACTGACAGCTCTTGTTTTAAGCAAACAGAAGGGCCAGTTACATCATTCTGAACAAAGGCCCCACCAGAGCTGAGCTACCCAGAGATCAGATCAGAGTGGATTATTAAATATAAGTAACCAAATAACAGCTAACAGAAGGACAAAATGTGATCACTCTGGAGAATGGAATCATCACTTCCCAGGCTCTTGTCTGTTGGCTCCCGGAGCTCTTGACAGCCTCCTCTTCCAGGCGCTGCAATCAGGTTATCCTGCTGATCCCAGAGATGTGCTTCTGGTGACATCAGCCTCCCCTAGGCACCAAGGCCCATTATCATGCACTTGACCTTCACTCCTGTTGCTGGTGGATTTCAGCATGAGAGTGACTCAGCGAGGAGGAGCCATGGGCCCTCCTTCAGAGAAGGGTCTGGTTTTCCTCCAGGCAGATGGTGCTGGCTGCATCCCATTGTCTGTCCAGTTATATGAAGTTATACCTTTCAGCCATCTCAGACCCAGTTTTTACTTCGCTGGCACCCAAGGGCAGATGATAGTTCACTAAATGTGTTTCCTTAAGGGAACTAGCATGAGATTTCTTTTATATTTGCTCCTGTGGTTTTATTTTGTTTCCTCCTTAATTTCACCATGAAAATGTTCAAACATGGGAAAGCTGAAAACATCTGTATACCTCCCACTACATTTCCATCATTATCATTTCACTGTAACTTGTGTTATTGGTATTGTTCCATCTATCCATTGGTCTATCCACTCCTCTCCTCTCCTCTCCTCTCCCCTCCCCTCCCCTCCCCTCCCCTCCCCTCCCCTCTTCTTTCTTTCTTTCTTTCTTTCTTTCTTTCTTTCTTTCTTTCAGATTTTACTTGTTTATTTGGTAGAGTTACAGACAGTGAGAGGGAGAGACAGAGAGAAAGGTCTTCCATCCGCTGTTTCACTCCCAAAATGGCTGCAACTACTGGAACTGGGCTGATCCAAAGCCAGAAGCCAGGAGCCTCCTCTGGGTCTTCCACATGGGTGCAGGGGCTGAAGCACTTGGGCCATCTTCTACTGCTCTCCTAGGCTATAGCAGAGAGCTGGATCAGAAATGAAGCAGCCGGGAATCGAACCAGTGCCCAAATGGGATGTTGGCACTGCAGACAGTGGCTTTACCCAATAAGCCACAATGAGATTTGTACTTCTGTTTATTTATTTGAGTGATACGAGAGAAAGAGAGAGGAAGACAGAGAGAGAACAAGCAGTTCCGTATGTTGATTCACTCTCAAAATGCCTGCAATGCCAAAGCCAGTAGCCCAAGGAACTCAATCCAGTTCTCCCAAGTGGGTAGCAGGAACTCAAATACTTGAGCCCCACAGGGTCTGCACTGTTGAGGAGATGGAGACAGGATCTGTAGCTGGGTGTCGAACCCAGACACTGATGTGGGAGGTGAGAGTTTAACCAGCGGCTTAAGCCCTAGGCCAAATGTCTGTTCCCAAAATGTATGCATTTTATGCCTTCCATTGATGATTTTGGGAAATGCACTTGCTTGCCTAATGAAAACACCTATGAAGGCATTACTGAGATTCCCAAATTTCCTTCAAGTGTCCGTCTCTGCTCCCAGACCCAACCTCCACCAGAAGCAAACACTACTTTTATGCTTTTAGGAAAACAGTAGATTAATTTGTCCTATTCTAGAATGTTGTATGAACTGAATTATGCTCTATAGTCTTTCTTTTGTATAAGATTCTTTCATTCTAGGTATATTTTGAGATTCAATTCATATGTATTTAGGCTAGAATTTAACTGCTTTGAGAACTGAGGTTGCTGGGAAGATTAAAGAAGACTCCACAGCTAAAATGTTTAAATACAATGCTTAAAACCCAGTGGGCATGCCATAGATGTCCACAACTGATCCTGTAAATTATTACTGATAGTTGTTTTTGTTTCCATATGAACAGATGTGCTTGTATAGACTGTAATTTGAACCCTTTCACCAAATCAAGCTGCTTATCTCCAATTTTCTTCTGGGGAAAGAATATTAAGAATATTCCTAACACTCTATGGTTCAGGGATTCTTGGAATTATTTGCTAATATGATCCCCACCCCCATATATTTGCTTTCCCAAGTAGATTATACGCCTTTAAGAAGCAGCTGCTAGGCCATTCTCTGATTTTGTTTTGTGCTAAGTGGTAACAGATAACTGGTGTACACTATGAGGTAAAGGTAAGGCTTTTCTTGCACAGGCACAGCTTGCTTAGGAGACGGCAGGGAGATTCTGAATTCATGGGCTAGATGGTTCTGGAACAGTGGCACCTCTCATGTTCAAATCCCTGGCTTGGGTGTCAAGAGGCCTAGGACTGAATTCTGCCATGAAGTTGTATTTCTGGGGGTGAGTTACACCGCACCTTTGTGTCTTGATTCTTATTACAAGTGGACACCATAGCTATGATAGCCTCTGCTTTATAGATGAACAGACCAAGCCTCAGGAAAGCAACCCATGAATAGTGGAACGTGGATCTGGACCTGGAGCTGTCTGACAAGTGAGTTCTGTATTACCTTTGCAGTCTGTGATCTTTCCATTTATCTTAAGTCCATATGGAAGAGAGCAGTGAGGCCAAAAGTTGGACAGCGGATAATGCTGCAAGTATGACTAGTGAACAAGATTAATTAAAAATAGTCCCAACTTGCACACTTGGTGTGATAAATCTGTGTCCCACATTTTCACATTGAGTGTTTCTTTTGGTCCACAGGCATCCCTGTTAAATAGGTGGGCAAAGATCATTGTTACAATTTTATAGGTCATGAAGCTGAGGATCAGAAAAGTGAGAAACTTACACAGGGTCACAAAAGTAGTAAATGACAGAGTGGTTAGTGGAGGTGAGAGGTGAAAAGGGGATTTAAAAACAGTCTCATGAGGTTAAAGACTTTCTGGAGCTTTGGAGGCAAGATAGGCTGACAGAAGATATCTGTGAGCACATATATTTGAAATAAGAATACATTTATTCATTGCCATTTCAAGTGAAGTTGTCAAGATAGTTTCGAAATTCAACACGTTAAATGTATTTATTGAGTGCTTTCTCTGTTCCAGGTTTGGCCTACTGAACATGCATTTTAAGCAGAGTTGACAAAATGAACTCTCCCCAGGAGCGCCACCATTTCATCACACATCCTTGTGAACAGTTCAGAAGGCTGATGCTATATTTTCTTTATTATCCCAAGAATTCTGTTTACTTTCTTTATTTTCTCCAGATCAGGCCTGAGTCATTTCATTGTGTTCTGCTTGTCCCTTCCCCAGCCAGCAGCTGCAGGTACCACCCTGGTATGAAGCAGGTGGATGAAGTCAGCTTAAATTGAGTATCATGGAAATTTGCTCCTCACGGGCTCGTGGAGACCACTCAGCATCCTCAGGCCATGAGAGTCACCTACATAGTTACTACTCTGGAGTGGGAAATCTTTCAAAGGATGGCAAGGAGAGTGTGGCTTTCCTCTACCTATCATTTGCTTTGTTGATTATAAAACAACCTAGAAGCCACTGGGGAGACACAGAGAGGCACTGTAGAGAATAGAAAGGAATGGGAACATGCACTTTGAATATATGAGAGGTCTTTGAAAAGTTCATGGAGAATGTGTATTACAAAAAAATTGTGTGTATTTCAAAGTGTATTTCAAATTTTTCATCGTACAGATAACTTCAATTTTTTTCCCATTAACTTTACAAATATTTATTTATTTTCATTTTATTTGAAAGGAAGGGCATCAGAAAGGGAGGGGGAGCGGAAGAGAGAGAGAGAGAAAGAGAGAGATTGATTCCATCCCCTCGTTCACTTCCCAAATGCCCATAACAGTCAAGACTAGACCAAGTCAAAGCCAATAGCTAGGAATCAGTATGAGCCCCCCATGTGAATGGTAAGGACCCAAGTTTTGAGTCATCATGCTCTGTTTTCCAGAGTGTGCATTAGCAGGAAGTTGGAATCAGGAACAGAGCTACAATTTGAACCTAGGCACTCTGGTGTTGGAAGCTGGCATTCCAAGTATGTCTTAATCACTATGCCAAATGCCTGCTCCTTCCTCAGACTTGCTTTTCTTTTAAAAAATAGATTTATTTGAGAGCACAGTTACAAACAGAGAGAGGGAGGGACATAGAGAGTGGTCTTCCATCCACTGGTTCACTCCCCAATTGGCTGCAATGGCCAGAGGTGGGCTGATCTGAAGCCAGGAGCCAGGAGCTTCTTCCAGGTCTCCCGTGAGGGTTCAGGGACACAAGTACATGGTTCATTTTTCACTGCTTTCCCAGGCCAGTATCAGGAAGCTGTATCAGAAGTGGAGCATCCAGGACTCAAACAGGTATCTCAGTGCCATATGTGAAGGCTTAAACTACTACACCACAGTACTAGCCCCCTTCAAACTTTCTGAAGTTCTGTCACATGGTCCTAGAATTCCATAGCCATCCAGTTCACTGTGGGATAGATGACTAGGTTGACCAACTTACACTGATTGGTCTGAGAGTGTTCCAAATTTTATACCCAATTTGCATACTACAGGGAATCCCTCAGTTATGGAGAAAGTGGGAAAGGTAGACCTCAGGTGGAAGTGAAATTCCAACTTACTGAAAAGATCTTTTTCCTAAACTTTGCCCTCTCCTGCATCTCATCTGTGAAGTCATCGTATCCTCCTACCACTTTATAATTCAGAGATTGATGTACCCATTTTACTGAAGCAGAAGCAGAAGCTGAGAGAGGTTAATGATGTGGTATGCAGGGTTAGTGACAAGGCAGTGAAGGAGGCAGATTTGGAATTCAGCTCTTACTGGCTCTAAGGCCCTTTTATACAACTCTCCTAAATCGGTTGAAAGGTCAAGACTGACAGGTGTCAAACTGAGTCAGCAGCTTATCGAAGACTCCACCAACTGGCCCCTCGGAGCCCCAGGACCAATCCATGTTCAGGATTTTAACATTTTATTTCTAAAAGCCTTTATGACTTTCTGATTGTAGGTGGGTTGTGGAGTAGCTGGCAAGGTATGTAGTGAAGAACACCAGTAAGAACAGCTGGATTCTAGGAGAGGAAGGGTGCACGCTACAGAGCCAGCAGAAGTAAGGTCATTATCCTCGGCAGCCCAGCAGATGACCTGTGAGTACCAGCTCACAGAGGGCCAGTGGCCAGCGAGGTGAGGCCAGAGGGGCGGGCTGGGCCTCTTCTTAGACACAAAGTCTATCTGAGGGAAGAACCTTTATATGAGTTTGATCTGATCTGACAGCTCAGACCGCCAGCAGCAGCTGCACACACTGGGAATGTCCTATGTCCCCAGAATGTCCTTCCCTCATGCATCTCCTGCCTTCTTCTTCTTGAGGCATTTGAGCAAACCACATTTGAAATGGGTTAGCATGTGCTGTGTTATCCATCCTACACCCAGCATTTCCTGAGTGTCCCGTGTGTGTCACATGGGTTTGTTGGGGAGTTGGAGATGGATAAAGCTTGGCTTTTCCCCTAAGGAGTGACAATTCACTGAGAAGACCTTTAAGGAGATAACTAACCTTGCAGAAACAAGTAATAATGTACTGAGTAAGAGCAATAATGAGTTCCCGTTCTGGCTCTGTGACCTCAGGCAAGTTACTGTAAACCTTCTCTGAGCCTCAGGCTTGCTACCTGTAAAATGAGGCTAACAATCCTCCCTCATATTTTCAGTGAGGATGAAGTACAATAATATATGTCTAGTGTTTAGCCCAGTACATAATGATTACTCAATTAAAAATAGTTATTTTTCCAGTTCTATCACTAACCAGTTTTGTATGCTTGGACAAGTCAGTTCTTCTTTCTATGCACCAGTCTTGCTTCTAAAAAATGGGTATAAGTAACTACCTCATTAGATTTTGGGAGAATTAAATCAGAGATCCCATGCAAAACACTGTTAGCAATATAATGAAATTGAACATATACTATAATACATATAATATAAACTGAACATAGAGTAATTATTATTACCAATACTAGTGGTAACACGACTACAACAGCTGTGAGTATAAAGATATTCTAGGAGGGAATGCCACGAAAAGGATGAGAAGGCATCACAGTGGGATAGGCAGCCCACATAAGGCATGGGAGTGTGAGATGTGAGATGCACACCATTCCAATGAACTGGCTCGAATCTAGAGGTCAAGGTCATATAATGATCAGAGGTGAATGAGCCTCAGAATGAACCAGGATCCAGGTGATCAGCTAGGTGAGCTTTGGAAGGTGACTTCAACTCTGAGTCTTCTTACCAGTCCCAGACAGCCAACGGGTTCTACTTTTCACTGTCAGTTTGAAAATGAGTGACATGGCTTCTCTCATCACTCAGCCAGTGCTGCCACAAAGAAGGAGCTCAATAGGTGGCACCTGATGCTGATGACTTTTTATTAGAGGAAATGATAAGGGATGGGAGGGAACCGATAGAAGGGGACTACACTGTGGAGGTGTGTTGTGACCAGGTTGGGAGGAGCAATCTAGGGAATTTAAAGCCGGGAGTCTTTTCTGTTTTTTTTTTTTTTTTTTTTTTTTTTTTTTTTTCATCTGGAAGCAGTGGGGAAGCTCTTTCCTGATGCTGTTCTGTCTCCACCTCTCTGAGCCTTAGCCCTGAATCCCACATCCCTCAGTTCCGTCAGAGTCTAAAATTACCCTCAACGTAATTATTCACACTGTGTCTCATAAGCTTGTGAGCAGAAGAGCTAGCAGAGGCCAAAACTCAGGGGTGGGGGAGGAAAGGAAAGAGAAGAAAGCAAACGTCAGGCGGTAGAGCCACCCAGTGTTGACTGCAAGTGCGGGTGTTGGCCAGTTCCCTTGAAATAACTCCTAGGGTACTGAGTGGGCTCATGTGTCTCTGAACATTAAAATTAGAGTGAACCAAGATTAAATGCTCCCGAGAAACTGACTGGCCTAACATTTTTCTCTTCCCTCTCTCTTTTTATAACTATGACCACAGTAGTAATTCAATTGGAAACATATTCTGTCCCTGATTGCTCCAGCACTGGCACTAGATCATTCCCAGGGCTTGATTTTTTTTTTTTTTTATTAAATGCACACTGCCGTTATTTTCTGCTAGGGCTAAAAATACATCTGACTGAGCAGCAGAGGCTCAGCCAGGGGCTCCTCCCTGTTCCCTCGGAGGCCAGGACGAGGCAGAAACAACAGATTGATGGGTCTTCCAATTTAGGCAGCACATGGTTTCCAAGGAAAACTGCCCCAGATACTGATATAATAGTGAGAATAAAGAGGGCACTACAGCTTGTAAGGGTGAATAAGGCGAGCCCACATACCTCACCTCACTGACCACAATCTTTTCTTCACCTCCAGCTACTACACTTCACCTTTCAAAACTTTTTTATACACTTTCAAAGCCTTTGGTCTCTGCAGATGCTTTTTCCTGGCCTGAAATGCTTTATCTTTCTCTCCTTCCCTGAGTTTAGGATTGTTTCTTATTGTCAGCTCAAGTCCGCTCCATTTTATCAGTCTGTGAGAGGATTGAGGCACTCCTCAGATGCCCCGGGCCCCTCTGCTTCTCCTGCCAGAGCCCATCTTCTGCTTTATAATCCCTGGCTCTAGATCTCTCTGTCTAGAAGACCTTGATATTCTTTTGGACAATGTAGCGTCCTATCAACTCTTATAGCCCAAGGGTGCTAGGTCCAAAAGGAATGTCCTCAAGGTGGAGCAAACAGAGCACTGAGGACATAGAAGTGAAGGAGGCACCACCCTTCAGGTGTGGACTCAGAACCTGCACCATCCTCAGAATGAGTGCCTCCTTCAGGTCGCCATCTGAAGCTCCTACTTTGTCTCATCACAACCCTGGAGCTTGGGCTCCAAATGGTAAGTGGTTGATCAACAAGTGATTCTCCAGAGAAGTCATCTCAGTCGCCTTTCCTTTTTGGAAATTCTCCATTTGGATGGCTTACAGGATAGCTCATCCTGCTGGTTTTCCTCTTACCTCTCTGAGGAGTACTTTTCTGCATCTTTCTTGATTCTTCTTCCTCCTCCACCTATTCTTAAAGTATGGGATGGTAGCTACCCCTCTGGACTCCCACAGTCTTGCCAACATCCTAACCATTTGTTCATCCAGTCCCTCAATGTTTCCTCAAATACTGTGGAGTGCTCATTAGGTGTCAGTCACTGCTCTAGGTGTTTTAAGATAGCAGAGAGTTGGAGAATACTGTTGCTTTCGGGAAGCTTACTTGCTAGTGGTGCATGCAGAGATTAGAATAGAAAGACATAGGACACAGTTTTACTTGTCACATTGATCTGTCATTGCTGAGATCAAGGGCCCTGCTTTGTTCAATTTTGTCTTATCTATTTACCATAATACCTGTTTACAAATCCTAGGTTCTATACATGAATAGAAGGTTCTATACATGAATGAAGCTACAGCTTCAATGATAACTTTTCTATAAAAGCTTCCATAAATTTCCTCAAGCAAAATCTGGCTCATTAATTATTTAATTAGTTGATTCAACCAGTATTTATTCAGAGTAACCTCTGTGACTAAACCTGTTTAACACATCTTATGAACAGGTTTATAGTGCCTTTTAGTTCATTACCTGTACCTATTTTCATGCTTCTCTAACACTGCCCAAGGGCGGAAGCCTTGTCGAATCGTCTATGGATCTTCCAACCTAACACAGCATTGGCATCTTGTAGGTGCCAAACATCAAAGTTACTTGAATGAGAAATAAGTTTTCAATAGTTAGCAAAGAAATGAAATTACCAAACTACACTGTGAAGGGTAGGTAATCCTCACTTCTCTGAAAATTCTAGGGTTAATGATTATTTTATCTTAAAGTACAATGAAATAAGTGCAGAGAGAACACCTAATTTTGAAAGCGATTTCCATCCTTTTTCTAAATTTCTTCCATCAACTTTTTGCTTCCTGTGACTTTGAAGCACTATTTTGTTTTCTGGAGTTATATGGATTTTACAGAGAACCATCAATCAAAATTGTTTCTAATGCAATAGTTTAGTGAGAGCTTCTCTCTAATATTAAACAATGAAGTTTTCAAAAGAACAGTTAATACGTCCTTTGAGCAGATTTTCACCCTACTGGTGAAGACTTAGGTCCATTCTTAAAGCTGGCCATGACTCGGAGTTGACCTTGGGCAAACCACCCTTCTCCTTTCTTTGCCTTTCTGCAACAGGAGGTTGGGCTGTTTGGTTCCACTGCACCAAAATCCTCTCCTTTGGAGGAGTCCATTAACCTGCTCCAATGAGAAGGAGGGCTCAAATTCATAAGAACCCTCTTTCCTCCTGATTGATCAATGGGCACAAAAGTGATATTCAGAGGAGTTATTTCTTTTTTTTAATACTGGTATTTTTAAGGTTCATTTATTTCTACTTACGAGAGAGAGAGGAACAGAGAGAAACTCTGAATCTGTTGAGGACAAACAATACACAAAGCAGAAACTCTGTGAAAGCTCTAGAGATGCTACACTCCACAAGTCTCCACTCTGAAAGAGACCAAAATCCACTACATAGGAATCAAAGGGGATCACAAAAATCACTGGGAATTTAAATAATTAGAAGAATGGCTCATGACAAGGTAGAGCATTAATTGGACCTTGCAGAATGTGTGATACAGAGTAGGAGGTGGAAGAAATTCTCCCGATAATAGCCAGATATAGACACTTCTTTCCAACCTTAAGTTCTATTCCCTGGTGTATTTGTTCATTCTATCAACTATTCAGAAGCACAGACCTTCAGTGAATTCTTGGTAGATCCAAATCTGGGATCTGGAGCCTGAATCCAGGATTGGCTGACAGCAGAACCAGATGTTTCCTTATCAGAATGATGTGTTCCTATGTGTGGCATCCATCAGTGTCCTGTGTGGTCAGATGGCCTACAAGAACTTTCTCTTCCTTCCCTCTGCCTTTTAAGTGACTTGTACCAAAATGAGGTCTTTTTTAGGAGGGACAGAGAAACACCCCTGTCCCTTTGAGATCAGGAAAAATACTCAACATTCACTATTGCTCTGTACCACACAGTTAATCTTGTTTCTGCTCTTTGTATCTTTGGTGCTCAAAAGTGTGGCAGATTTTCAAGAGTAAGTCTTTTGTAGTAAAGAGTAAATGGCCCACTTGGAGCAAATTGTTTAATAGGTGTTGAAGGTAAGAGAATTTCTCTTCTATTAGTTTGTGTGTGTGTGCTTGTGGCTGAGCTGTTTGTGTGTATTTATGTGTGTGGTTGTATGTATTTTTGTGGTTATTAGCCATGGTTTTCTAAAAGTGATGATGAGAAGAGACAACCAAAGTGACAAACCTCTAGTAAATTAGATTCGGATTTACTAATTTTTGAAGATTTTACTCAGAAGATATTTTTTCATTGTGCTAAAATAAGACATCATTTCAGCATTTTTAAGGACATGATTTGATGGCCTTAAGTATATTCACATGTTTGTGCAACTGTCAATCACCACCAAACTTTATCTTCCCAAACCAAAACTGCTTTTCTTTTTTTTTAAACTTTTATTTAATGAATATAAATTTCCAAAGTACAGCTTATGGATTACAATGGCTTCCCCCCCATAACGTCCTTCCCACCTGCAACCCTCCCCTTTCCCACTCCCTCTCCCCTTCCATTCACATCAAGATTCACTTTCCATTCTCTTTATATACAGAAGATCAGTTTAGCATACATTAAGTAAAGATTTCAACAGTTTGCTCCCACACAGAAACATAAAGTGAAAAATACTGTTTGAGTACTAGTTATAGTGTTAAATCTCAATGTACAGCACACTAAGGACAAAGATCCTGCATGAGGAGTAAGTGCACAGGGACTCCTATTGTTGACTTAACAAATTGACACTCTTGTTTATGGCATCAGTAATCAACCTAGGCTCTTGTCATGAGCTGCCAAGGCTATGGAAGCCCCCTGAGTTCACTGACTCTGATAATTTTTAGAGAAGGCCATGGTCAAAGTGGAAAAGTGGAAGTTCTCTCCTCCCTTCAGAGAAAGGTACCTCCTTCTTTGATGACCCGTTCTTTCCACTGGGATCTCACTCGCAGAGATCTTTCATTTAGGTTTTTTTTTTTTTTCCAGAGTGTCTTGGCTTTCCATGCCTGAAATACTCTCATGGGCTTTTCAGCCGGATCCGCATGCCTTAAGGGCTGATTCTGAGGCCAGAGTGCTGTTTAGGACATCTGCCATTCTATGGGTCTGCTGTGTATCTCACTTCCCATGTTGGATCACTCTCTCCCTTTTTTTATTCTATCAGCTAGTATTTGCAGACACTATTCTTGTTTATGTGATCCCTTTGGTTCTTAGTCCTATCATTATGATCAATTGTGAACAGAAATTGATCACTGGGACTAGTGAGATGGCATTGGTACATGCCACCTTGATGGGATTGAATTGGAATCCCCTGGTATGTTTCTAACTCTACCGTTTGAGGTAAGTCAGCTTGAGCATGTCCCGAATTGCACATCTCTTTCCATGAACCAAGAACTTTCTGTTTCCTCCTACCCCCCACCAGCACCACTCTTCTTTTTGTCTCTATGACTTTGACAACTCTGGCTGCCTCCTGTAAATGGAATCAAACAGTATTTGTCCTTTTACAAATGGCTTATTTCACTGAGCCTAGCGTCCTCAAGGTTCACCCATGTTGTAGCATGGATCAGAATTTCCTCCCTTTTTGAGGGATTCTACTTGTATGCCACATTCTGTTTGTTCATTCAGTTGTCAATAGACACGAGGGTTGCTTCTCCATTTTTGCTACTGTGAATAATGTTGCTATCAACATGAGTGTTAAATAGTTATTCAAATTCCTGCTTTTACTTTTTTTTTGAGTGTATTACAAGAAATGGAATTTCTGCATTGTCTGGTACTATTATTTTTATGTTTTTGAGGAAACACCATAGTATTTCTTTTAATATTTATTTATTTATTTGAAAATCAGAGTTACACAGAGAGAGGAGAGGCAGAGAGAGAAAGAGAGAGAGAGAGAGAGGTCTTCCATCCGATGGTTCACTCCCCATTTGGCCACAACGGCTGGAGCTGCACAGATCCGAAGCCAGGAGCCAGGAGCCAGGAGCCAGGAGCCAGGAGCCAGGAGCTTCTTCTGGGTCTCCCACGCTGGTTCATGGGCCCAAGGACTTGGGCCAGCTTCTACTGCTTTCCCAGGCCATGGCTGAGAGCTGGATTAGAAGTGGAGCAGCCTGGTCTCGAACCAGCGCTGATAGGAGATGCCGGCACTTCAGGCCAGGGCATTGATCCGCTGTGCCACAGTGCCAGCCAACACCATAGTATTGTCCACAGCAGCTGTGCCACTTACATTTCCATCAACAATGCCTAGGGATCCAATTTTTCTATATCCTTACCAATAACTGTTATTTTTCTCTTTTAATGATGACAGCCATTCTGAAAGTTGTGAAGTGGCCTCTCAGTGTGGTTTTGATTGGATTTTCCTAATGATGGATGATGTTAAGCATCATTTCATGTGCTCTTCAAATTTATTGTTTTGATGTCTGTTCCTTGTCTTCATTTAAAACTAATCTTTTCTTCTGGATCATTGTGCTGATCCAACCTTAAAAGGAATTTAGTTAAATCCAGTACCATTCAGTGCCGCTCCACAGGCATTCATGGAGCACTTGCTTTCTGCAAGAGACGGTGTTCTGCTCTCAGCTAGGAGAAGGCAATGATTGAATGGAGCAGGCCCTCAGAGAAGTGACTTGCCAACAAAGCAGTCTATGAGAGCCGCTGCAATAGCAGATGAACAACTAACTAGGTAAGTAAGTCAAGCATTCTTGTTGGAATACATAAGTCAACTCCTAGAAATCTTTTTGATTAATTCATTCATTCACTCAATCACTTCTCAAAAACAGTTATCAAATATCTGATTTTTGTGTGCCAGGTATAAGTGATATAAAAAGAAACAGTCTATAGGACAATCCTATTCTTTTATGATGGAAAACATTTTCATTTAATTCTAACCCATCATCAGAAGCCCTAAAATCTCGGGACATGGCCCTCTTTCCCCTGACTCCACCTCATCTCTGATCTAAGCCTTTCTACATCATCCCACTTCACACTTTCCTACCTGTTACTCATCACCCTTGGCCTAGTACACCTGTCTTCCTCCTTTACTCCTGAATGTGCTCTTTCTCTTTGGAACCAAAAAAAGGTCATGCTCTTCACAGGAACATTCCTTGGCTCTGATGTGCTTTCTCTCAATCTCAGTAGTGTTTGCTCTGGATAACTGCCTGCACTACAATAGCTCTCAAGGAGCAGGGGAGCTACTCTAAGGCTGGCTGCTCTGACCAAGTTTCCTCTATCCCAACAAAGAGATTTTGATAATTCTTACCTATAATTCTAACACCGTAGCTTGGTGTGGTTGACTTGTCAACACATGCATAATGTGCCAAGTACTGGGACAGATGACTTGATTGCGAAGCAATTTGGGAACTTAGGAGCTAATCAGGAACGTTCTTACAAAGAAGACCTTTATGCTAAGTTTTAAAGTGGAAGGTGAAAGGTAGACAAAGAATGAAGTGGAGCTGTGAATGCAGATGGAGCAATGTGTGAAAGGCATGGGGCCGGGAAGAAACTGTTGAGTGTATAACTGGCTGGCGATGTTGCTAAAGCCAGGGATGCTTCATGCTAGTTGCAGTACTCAGAGGACTCTTATTCAATGAAGAGTTCCTACTTTTTAGTGGAACTTACAAAGTCATTAATCCAGGAATACCTTCTGACCCCCAAGCAAGACCAACTCATTTGGTATTATTTTGGGCCTGTGTTTGATGACTTCTGCTGATAGGGATCAAGAGGCATGAACCTATGATCTATATTTAGATATGTGCTCCACAGCACAGGATTGCCCTTTAAGGGCACAAGATTCTGGGTCAGCAGAGGGTGTACTGATGTCAGGACGAGATCCCCTGATGATTCTATACACAGCCTGGAAATTTTTGTTACAAAAATGCAAAGCCTATTATACTGTTTCTGCAGCAATTCCGGTTGGCTGATTAGAAGATGCAAGGAAAACGCTGTGAACTAAAAAAGCACCACTTCAAATATTTGCATGTGGGTTGCTGTATAAGATTTTCTATATTTAATGCCAAAATTAAACAAAGTCATTAGAATGTTATCTGACTCATTTGGAAAGTGAACTCTACGGATTTGCCACATGCCAGTAAACACCCATGCATTCTCCTACCTCTTTAAATAGATGCTTCAGTACTTGCTCTCATCTTAGCATTACTGCTTAGTTGGCACACTTTAGTGGGGGTGGAAAAAATTTCATGAGTGTTAGTAGACAGTATGCTGTGGGTGAATGAACCTATTTTCCTGATCTTTTTCTCTTCTTGGCTGGCTTGGCTATGTGAATGTAGAAAAATCCCTATGGGTGGACACTCAGAATGAGTTGGTATTGCCTTTTTTTCCACTCTGTTGCTAGAAAATGGAAATTGAATTAGAGTAGAAAGAAGGAGGCTGAGCACAAATAGGTCTTGAATGTCACCAAAAGTTAAATCTCTGAAGTAGGAAAGCATGCAGAGAAGCGTTGTGGTTTAATGGGTAAAGCTGCCACCTGTGACTTTGGTTCATGCTGTGCTTGATCCACTTCCAACTCAGCTTGCTGCTGATGGCCTGGGAAAACCAGTGCAAGATGGCCCAGGTACTTGGGCCCCTGTTACCCTCATGGGAAACCTAGAGGAAGTTACTGGCTCCTGGATTTGGCTTGGCCCAGCCCTGGCCTTTGCTGCCATATGGGGAATGAACCAGCAAATGGATGATTCTCCCTGTCTTTCTCTGTCTCTGTATCTCTCTGTAAGTGACTTTTAAAATAAATAAATAAATCTTGAAAAAATGAAAAAAAAGAAATTGAGCACTCAAATGGAACAAAATATTAATGAAAGGAACAAAAATGTTAACTCTAATTTACAGTGTCTCCTCAAAGTATCCTTCATAATCTTACAAGAAGACTGAGGAATTAGCATTTTTAAACATGGTGCATCCACTCACATAACAAGGACTGATTGAGGGGATAAAATGTTAACTGTGATTTCAGGCCCAATGGTAGTAGATAGTATGGTTAGACTGTTTACTGTGGTGAGATACTTTGTATATAGTTGACACTCACTATCAAAATTAATTTTCACTACCAGCCTTATGAGGTGGTGCTATTATTATCCCTATTTTGCAATGGAGGAAATTGAGGTTTGGTTAGGCTAAGTAACTTGCCCTAAATCTCACGCCTGTTAAGCAGCAGAGACTTAAATATTGATTTGTCTGATGTCATCGTTGCTGTTCTCAAACATTTTCTTTTGACTTCTTGAATATTCAGAACCCTGAAGCATTCATGTGTCTGTGTATGTGTGTGTGTCTGTGTGTGTGTTGGGAGGGTATCCAAAGGCTTCAGGTTTGAGAAGGATCTTTTCATTAATATCCAACCAATTAACATTTTTCTTCTTATAATCTGCGTTGGGACATCTTTATTTCTAAAAATGGCTTTCATGTACTACTGCTCAGGTCAAAGGTCTCCTCTAGTAGTTTTCTTTTGGCTTTAAGGATAAAATTCTAGTTATAACATAGCATCTACTGTTCTTCTAAACCTCTTCCCCATATAACTGTACTGTGTGGACACTGGGTCCCAACTCGGGTTCTCTATTCACATAACTCAGGTTCAGTCATTATTCTTGAAACACTTTCCTCCTCTTGCCACCCTACTTACTTACAGGGTCTCATCGACTCAGATCATGCATCTGGAACATGCTCGTTTGGAACTGATCCACTGAAAGGTACCTCTCAATTCCTAGTTCTTTGTGAAACCTACCTTGATATATCAAGCGGTCCACTCAAATGCTACCTCTATTCATTCATTGTTATCCATTTATTCATTCATTTGACATTTACAGAGCATCTGCCCTGTGGCAGACTTTGTGGTAAGAGTGTCCCAATAAACTAGATAACATACTTCCATAGTTATTTTTCTTTTAAAATATGATTCATATTTATAAAGAGACAGCATATTGCTATTTATTTGACCTAGTATCACAGTTTCTTGACTGCAGATCATTTTGTTTTTCAGCTTATAGAACTGGATCTTGTGTACCTTCAATGCTGGCACATAGTAAGTGGTCACTAAATGTTTTTCTGAATAAATTTCTGAATCAGATACCTGTCTATCTTATCTATTTCTATAACAGCTGTGAAATTCAAAACATGTAAATCAATAACAAGAACTTTATACTCAAAAAAGTATTATTTGTAGGAAAGTCACCAAGATTTGAAAAGGCAGGTTTTTGTTCATTATCTTCATCACTCGAATGCAGAATACGCAAAGACAACTTAGATGAAGGTAGTGCTTAGGAGGCATTTCTGGTGCCCTTTGCTTACCTGTAAATGGGAACAGTAGGAGGTGGGTGACTCTACATAGCTGCTTACTTTTTCTCGTGGGTAATGTGTGCAGGAGGTTTCCAGGTCAAAGCCCAGATGGATTCTGCATGATGTCAGAGGAAGAACTTCTGCATTGTGGGAGGGCCAGCCTCACATGTGACCTGAAGCAGTTGTATGCCTAACTCAACTCATCTATCTCTGGTAGCTCTTACTGCCTTGCACATGAGATTTATAACTCAGACACGGCAGACAACCTACTCTCTGTAAATGCACTCACCCTTGCAAATGGCTTGTTGAAGACACCCTAAAGCCGCACCTGCTTGTCAGCATTTCTGTGAGGCAGAAGTGGCATTTCATAGACAAGTAAATGGGGAAGTGATTCTTAATACTTAATAAATATCACCTTCTTGCCTATTTACTAAACATATCGTAGTGCAAACATCTTGAAATGTGACTCTGTTTCTCCCCATAACTTCAAGTCTTTATTCATTCATCAAGGCACACTTACATTGCCCAACACTGCACTAGACATTGGTGAGTGAGACATAGTTTTTGTCTTCAACGTCTGATAATCTGTTGGGAAAGTAGATCAGTGAATTATGGGCGTCCAGAACTGTGTGAGATCTATAAAGGATGCACTTTCTCAGAGCTAGGAAGCAGCAACCTTTTGCAGGAAGGTAAGAGAGAAGGAATCTTGAACCAAGTTTTCAAGAATTAGAAATTGAGCAGGCTAATCAATAGTCAAGAAAATGAGATTTCAAGAAACAGGACATGTGTGAAATTTACCACGTAAGGCACAATGACCGCTTTCACCTGTTCAGCATTCAGGAGTTGAGCAGAGCATACCAGGACTATGATATGAGTGAAGAAACAAGTCAAGATCATGAATAACCTTTTTTTCTGATCAAGGTTTGTCTGTCTCCTTCTTGTCCAGAACTGATCCTAAGATGGGACCTGGAAGGCTTTTTTTAACTTTTCATGCCCTCTTACCAGCAGCAGAGAGGGTAGGCACAATGGTTGATTCAGAGTATGGGAAACCAGACTCCAGAATTGTACCTGAATTGTACTTGGTCAGAAGCAGAAGCAGTACGGATGTCTGTGAAAACTCCACACAGAATGATGAGTGCCTGGAGAACACATTTTTTCTCTCTCAGTGATTTGTATATAGCCAAGCAATGCATGCTTTCCTACCAACAATGCCCAGGACTGTTTCATACGTGGTCTCTGTGCCTACTATGAACCTGCCACCTGATTGGAAATTGTTTGTAACTTGATTTCTGTAAGATGAACTGTCATCATTGACAAATGGTGAAATTTAACCTTGAATGACTTTTCTCCCTTGTTGCATAATAATTTCCCTTCAAATAATTTTTTTATATTTTCCCTTAGCTATGTATATATGTGTGTATGTATTTGGAAGGTAATATGTGAAATAAAATATTGTTTCAATGTTATTATATGTTATCAGGTTTGGCCAAAAAAAGAAACCCTACAAAAGTTCAGCAAAATGATCTTAAAAAAGGAAAACTCTACAAACTTTGTATTCCCTCGTCTGTAAAGCAATGGTGTTGGGCAAGTTGGTCTCTGAGGCCCTTTGTAACATTAATGCGATGTTCTTGGATTCTGTGGGATTTGTAGACAATTGCAGACAGCAGCTGTGGCATATAATTGCCTCAACAGGGTGTTTGTCTCACACAGAGTCTTTGGGAAATGGTAGACATGTATTTTATTTGTTGTTATGACTGGAAAATATGAGAAATAATTATGATAACATCCATAGAGTTTCCCTTGTGGTGTAAAATACAGATAAAACTCTTAGAATCTTATTCCTTGATGACCAGTATTTATGATTGCTGGAATTCTATATGTTTCCCCTTAAAGTGAAGCTGTGCTGCTTGTCACCTGGATCTATGTTTATTAGGAGGATGATCAAACCATGTGGTTGCTTCCAGTGACACATTCATTCATCCATGTGACAAGTATTTACTGGGCAGTAGCTGCGGGTTGGGCATTGTTCTGGGGGCTGGGGAAGAGGATAAATAAGAGCCACAGTTTAGAGGGGAGCACAGAGGCAGTCCATTCAACAGATGTGTGTCTCTTGATAAACAGAGACCAACAGTAAAGAGAAAACGAAAATTGGCTCATGTGTTCAAGTTCTGAGATGGTTAAGACACAGAAGCTTTAGAGAATATAGCATAAAACAGGATTAATAGTAAAGAATAAGGTCTTAGCATGTGGCTTAGATGAAGGCCCCCCTGTGCAGTTGTAAGGGCATATTCAAAAGTACAGGAACATGAAGAAGAAGGTGAGGTGAGAACTTGTGAGTTGCTGTGATGGTCTCAGTATGGCTGAGATAGGATTCAGAACATTAAAAGTGACTTAAGAAATGTGGCATAATTGAGAAGTGTCAAAATAGAAGCTAGGCAGCCTGGACCCAGATTCATGATCTCTGTTATAGTATCTTATATTTTATTATTTATTTATTACTTATTTTAAACTTGAGAAGTTGAACAATAAAACATATGTAGAGAAGTACACAAATTCTAAATATTTATTTATTACTTATTTTAAACTTGAGAAGTTGAACAATAAAACACATGTAGAGAAGTACACAAATTCTAAATATACATCTCAGTATATTATCACAGGGGTTGCCAAAGTACAGGCCATAGGCCAATTCCAACTTGCCATCTGTTTTTTGCAAACAAGATTTTCCTAGAATGCAGTCATTCATTTATGAATCTTTGGACATCTCTGTGCTATAATGTCAGGGTTGAGTAATTGAGACAGGAATATAGGGCCCCTACAGTTTGAACTATTTATTATCTCTTCTATAGACAAAGTTTTCCAATCCCTGCCTTATGACATAGTGAATGCTACTAGGACATGACCTACCTAGGTTAGAAAATAGGACAAAACCAGCACCCAGGGGTCCCTAGGTGCTTGATGCCAAACTCCACTTCTTTGTTCCTTCTCAAAGGCAAATCCTAACCACGACTTCTGATTGTGAACTTTAGATTATTGTAGTCATTCAATATGTGAGCTCTTCCCTTTTCACCTCTTGTGCTTCTGTTTTCCTTTTTGAAGATTTATTTCTTTATTTGAAGGTCAGAGTTATACACAGAGAGGAGAGGCAGAAAGAGAGAGGTCTTTCATCTGCTGGTTCACTCCCCAGTTGGCCGCAGTGGCCAGAGCTGCACGGATCCAAAGCCAGGAAGCAGGAACTTCCTCCGGGTCTCCCACGTGGGTGCAGGGGTCCAAGGACTTGGGCCATCTTCCACTGCTTTCCCAGGCCATAGCAGAGAGCTGGATCAGAAATGGAGCAGCCAGGACTAGAACCGGCGCCATATGAGATGCTGACACTGGAGGCGGCGGCTTAACCCACCATGCCACAGCGCCGGCCCCCTCTTGTGCTTCTTTTGAGGAGTTTAGCCTAGGTCAACAACAAATGGGAGGCCCGTCTCCATTTTCTCTGACCATGTAGTATGTGAGCACCTAGGAGACAAGCTATGAGCACCGGTGCCTTGCTTCTTGAAAAAAGACCTTTATGTTTCACCTTTTTCTTTTTTTTTTAACTTTTATTTAATGAATATAAATTTCCAAAGTACAGCTTATGGATTACAATGGCTTTTTCCAATGTGAAGGTGAGTTATGTCCCTCTGTATCTATTTGTACTTGTTTCCCGTAATTTCTGTGGCATTTTCCCACAAATGTAATATCATCAAAACATTCCATTCTGTGCAGTTCTAGAGGTCAGAAGTCAGAAAAGGGTCTCAGTGGACCCACCGCAGTATGTGTGCAGCATTGAGTGTCTGTGGGAGGCTCCTTGAGTCTCACTTTACACTTTTTCCTTGGATTATCTCTTGGACTTTCATAACCTCAGTAACTGCCTTTGTACTAATGACTTCCAAATCTTTCTCTCTGGCCTGCTTCCTCTTCTGAACTTCAGAAATAAATCCCCAACTCCTCAGGCATCAGCTGATGTCTTTTCTTCGGGATCCTCCGACACGTCTTGAATCTACTGTCTCCCATCATGTCTTTGTCATGCTCCATTGATCACCTGTCTCGCTGAAATCGCTTCCTATCTAATTGCCGAAAGTGAAAATCCTAGAAGACTTTCTTGCTCTTTATTTGTCATTTGATTTCTAAATTACCCTGCTTATCTCATAGTGCCCATTCTCTATCTTAACATCTTTCTTAAGCATAGCTACTTCTCTCCATCTCTGGAGTCACTGGTAGAGGCTAGGCCTTCAGAATTTGTGTCTAGATGATTCTCCCTCTGTTCTAGTCATATTCTTTCTCCTTCCACAAAGTAGCCCAAATCATCTTCCTAAAGCAAAGTCAGACCCCTCCTTTTTTTCTGACTTAGAAGATAAGCACTTTCCTCACCATTGTATTTCTGGCAAAAGGCCTAGTATCAGTAGATCCTCAATAAATATAATATGTAATTAAATAGAACTTATACATCTCCATCCATTTCTTATTCTTCTACCTCCTCAGGTAACTCCAGCTTGACCCAGGATTCTCACCATGCTTCATCCACAGCAGACTCTTACAAGTGTTAATGAGTACATGAATTCTCACATGAAGAAATAAGTGGATTCATGAGGTTCTCAAGGAATATTTACCAGACCATGGAGATAGGATCAGCCTATTTGTAGTTTCCATTTGACCTTTGTATGGCAGAAAGCCAACAGCTGATTTTGGCCAAAAGGGATTTGGGAAGTTTATCTAGTCCTTTTCCCTGACTCCAGGTAGCATTCTCAAAAGTGTGGCAAGTCCTGTGAGATGCTCTAGAAATTTAACGAATTTGGGCAATGCCTCTCCTTCTCCCGGAGATTGAAAATGCACATTAGCACTAAGGATGAAATAGCTTGACAGCAAAAATAGTGCTTCAACTTTTACCTGCTATAGTCTTTCCCAAACCTGGGTACCACGGATCCCTTTCTTCCTGGAAATATTCACTAACATTCTGCAGAGCCAGTGCCCTAATTGACACCCTGTAGGAAATGTTAGCCTAAGCAAACATTTACTTTTTGTGCAATTAAGATTTTACAAGGTGAAGAAAATTCATGGCTGTGAATATTTTTCCGGCAGCACTAGCTGGTCATGTTTAGGAGAGTCTTCACAATGACATTTTTTTAACCTGCAGAGCAGAAGCAGATTTTAATGTTCCCTTTGTCAAAGAAAGCCTTTCCTTTACTTAGAGGGGAGGAAGAAAATGGAGGTAATTACATAGTGACAGGAACTTTTCTTTTTTCTCCCATTGAGCACCAGTGTTGGTCTTTTTGAACAAAGGTGCTATTGAAATTGTTAATCATAAAGTTGATTTTTCCAACCCCTCAGCACCAGCTGGGCTCGATAGGGAAGGGTTGCTGGTATGGGGTAAGTCATTTTTAGCCAGAGGTCTCTTATTGTATCCTTCAAGGACTTCACACAACTATTTTGCCTACTATCGGGTCATTCCACAGATCTTCTTAGAAACTATTCTACCAGGTGCTGGCTCCATCCAAATTAACAAGTTCTATCTGTACATACCCCATCCCAATGAGTAAACACTAGAATAAATTAGCCATTCCTGTGTTCCAGATTTAAACATTCTTAGGGCACTCATTATACATCCCACATACCATGTATGTGAGAATAAATCTTCAACGATACCTGGGAGATGGTTTTCACACCCAGATCAAACTTTGGGTCCTATGAGTTACTGTCGTTTGGGAACATGTCGACATTTGAATCCGTGGTATATCCACATCGTGGTCCGTTGCGCTCCCAATTGGACAAGGTGATGTCAATGGTAAAAGTTTGAAGGCTGAATTTCTGCAGAGGCTCTAGGATGGGCTGTTATGGAACAAACAGAGCCAAGTCCTTTGTGCTTGTTTTTCAGGAGCTATCACTCGACTGCAGCAGCAGCAGCAAAGCTTTTCCATCCTACCTCGGGCCTCCTGTGAATTCCCTCGTAGCAACAGTGGGTTTGTGAAGAATTACATTTCCTGCTGCAGTGATTAGATAGACGAGCGCATTGCAGTTCTATCAACCAGAACTAGGCCTGTGTTTCTGCAAGTGTGTCAATAAGCTCTTCATGCCCGCTTTCTCCCTGTTTATAGCAAGACAATAATTTGGGGCCCTTTGTTTTCCATTTACTTTCATTGAATTGATCACCTTTGAGATATTTGCCCTGTAAGCCAGGCAGGTGGTATTATTCCCATTTACAGCAGCAGAACAGAGGCCTGGAGAGGCCAGGCATGTGGCTAAAGGTCACACAGGTTAGCATCTCATAAGCACCTCTATCCTAGAATCTACACATAGCGTGATAGACTTTTCTGTTTATCTGCCTCTGTTATCCATGGCAATGAGAGTATCTTGAGGGCAGAAAGTATGACCTTTATTTGTTTTTCCTAGAATGCAGCGGAGAGTCTGCAACATGTCAGTTGTACAAAAAAAGTTAAAGAAATGGATCCCTGACTGGAATTGGAGATACAGATACCTGCTGAATTTTTATCTCCAGCACTGAACACATCCTGGAAACCCCAGCTTGCATACCTAGGTGTCAGCTTGCCATCTCCACATGGATGCTCTGCATCACAACAATGACACGGTCACGGCAGAACCCTCCAGTTCCCTTTGCGAAAGTGTCTTCCCTGACGTTTTCCATCCCAGTTAGCAGCATCATAGTTTTTCATGTCAGAGCTCTGTGTTGATTCTTTTCTTTTTGCCCACTTTCACATCCACTGGGTACCAAGACCTCTTGACTTCACGTTCAGATTCTACCAGTAGTTGTGCCTTCCTCCAAATCCCTCACTTCTACTCTAGTCCAAGCCACCGAGATTAAAAACAAAGCAAAGCAAAACAAAACAAAACAAAACAAACAAAACACTGAGTTCCTTTCCTGGGCTTGCAAAGCACTCTGTACTATCCCTGCTCCCCTTCTAACAGAGTCCTCTCCTCGCATGCTCCTTGTCCCACCGCTGCTGGCCTTCTCAATATTGCTTAACCTGCCCAAGTTCACTCAGGCCTAAGGGCCTTCATACTATTGCTTCGGCTTGGAGAACCTGGTTTCTCCATCCTATTTACATGACTGGCTGCTGCTTCTCATTCAAAATCAGCCTCAGTGTGACCTCAACAGAGAGCCCATTCCCTATCACCCACCACATGTCCGTTCTGTCAAATCATTTTGTTTTAAGCCTCTCTTTGCATGGGTCTTGTCATGACTTGAAATTCTTATGATTTTTTTGTCTATTCCTTTCTCCTCCACTCACAAGATCTATGAAAGCAGGGAACTCCCAATGCTTTTCACTGATATTTCCCTGAATAGTATCTGGGATACATCCTGGTCCTTGTGGATATTTTATGTAATGGGTCTCAAAGATATCACTTCTTATGTGGTAGAGCATTTTTGGTATTTTTAGCAGAAGGGATGATCAAGGACTCAAAGGGTATTGCCTTTAATTCTTGAACAATCTGGAATGAAATATGGTACCACTCCTTATTTTTCACTCAAGAAAACTGATACTCAGGAGGTTAAGCTACTTGCTTAAGATCAATAGTACTTAGTCATCAATTAGACCTGGAGGGTGAGGGAAAGAAAGGAATTGAGGATAATTCAGACTTCCAGTGTGAGAAGTTATGGAGCTATTTTCTGAGATGGGAAAACCAGGGAAATGAAATTTGCAAGAGAAAATCTAGTGTTCTTCTTTGGCCAATTATTCTTACGATGGTCATAAACACTGTCTTCATCCTAGTAGGAGGTTCAGAATTTCAGCTTCTGTCTTTGAACTCCACACGCTGTGCTGCCTTCCCCAACAGTGCATTGAACTTTCACATCCTCTCTCTTTCTCCACAGCTAGGAGGTACCATCTAAGTAGTTTTCCATACAACATAGCTAGGTAGTAGGCAATGCATTTCTGCAGTCTGGAGATAAGAGGGATAATACTCCAATGGGGAAGTGTAAGTGATACCCCTTAAAGGGAGGCCAAGAATGCTATTTGCTTTGTATTCTGACGGTTGATAAATGAGGCCTTTGAAGGTTCTGGGGAAAGAAGTCAATTTCATGGTCAGAATGGGAAGAGGGGCTCTGCACAGGAAGAACAATCTTCTGTGTCCAGGCTCAGGTCTCTGATAGTAATGTTACCCACCAATGTGGGCAGGGCCTTGTATTTTCCAAGCATGCCACATAGTGTTTTATACATGAACTGTACAACAACCTGCTAGGTGGCATGCTTTATCCCTTATAAACTAAAACTAAAACCAAGGACCAAGGGAATTAAGATATTGTCCAAGGTCATAGAGTTATAAGCAAGATGGGCGACAGCCATCTAGCTAAGGCTTCACAGGTTGGCCTTCTCACAAAAACCAGTCTGTGGCCATTTTGCTCAGTTCCCTTGCAGATGACCACTCCCCGCCTCTTTTCTAATTAATTTCCACATTCTCCTCACAGGGTTGAAGGTCACTTTCCTGGTCACTAACTGCAAAGCTGAGTTTGTTAGTCACAGGGCTCTGGCTGGAGAGCAGAAGATCAGTCAGTTTTAGGAATGTCATGAAGAAAGTAGGCTATTTCAAGGAAAGTGTAAGATAGCTGGTAGCGCCATTCAGAGCTGCTTCCATGGTTTTCCAGCTCTAATCAGAATAGGAATGATATGCGGAGCTTGTTAATCCCAGCACTGGGTCCCAACTACCCGAGCTGCACAT
The DNA here is from genome assembly GCF_964237555.1 of Oryctolagus cuniculus. Taxonomy (NCBI): domain Eukaryota; kingdom Metazoa; phylum Chordata; class Mammalia; order Lagomorpha; family Leporidae; genus Oryctolagus; species Oryctolagus cuniculus. The sequence goes on from NC_091437.1 coordinate 154,065,611, forward strand.
GAGTGACTTCTGGGTGGGAGCTGAGAGTTTCCATTCCCTTTTATCACTGATGCTGCTCATCTCAGGGCTACTGTGAGCTGAACTACACTGATCTCAGGGCCGCTGCCCTCCCTGGGGAAAGGAGGTAAAGTAGGCATTCACAGATTGTGTTGATAGAAGTACAACACCTCTGAGATGGGCTGGGGAGGTCAGGGGAAACGTGCAATTTCAGTTAAAATCTGAAAAGCATGTTTTGACCAATCATGCCACTTCTAAGAACTTTTTCTTTAAGAAATACTTAAGAATGTGAGCAAAAACCGACACTGTGTAACTGACATTATAGTTGCTCAATAAATCTTTGTAGATGGAGTTGTTGAGTGAAAGGATGCTCATTGCTAAAAAGCTTATAATTGGGAAATTTGGAATCACCTTGAATGTCCAAATATCAAAAGGGGTTGAGTGACAACACCCTTTCACTGGGATACCAGTGATACCATTCAAATGTTAGAAAGGCTGTTCACGGCCGGCACTGCGGCTCACTAGGCTAATCCTCTGCCTGCAGCGCCGGCACTCCGGGTTCTAGTCCCAGTTGGGGCGCTGGTTCTGTCCTGGTTGCTCCTCTTCCGGTCCAGCTCTCTGCTGTGGCCCGGGAAGGCAATGGAAGATGGTCCAAGTGCTTGGGCCCTGTACCTGCATGGGAGACCAGGAGGAAGCACCTGGCTCCTGGCTTTGGATCGGTGCAGTGCACCGGCTGTAGCGGCCATTTTGGGGGTGAACCAATGTAAGGAAGACCTTTCTCTCTGTCTGTCTGTCTCTCTCTCTCACTGTCTAACTCTGCCTGTCAAAAAAAAGAAAGGTTGTTCACAAAACAGCAGTATGTGAAAAATATTTATATGACTTGATTTTGTTATATATGTTTAAGAAAGTTAATAATGGAAGGGTATCAGTCGATCCCTGCTCATAATGACTGTTTTTTTTTCCTACCTTTTCTTGCAATGAGCAGATATGATTTGTGTCATTTGATAAACACTTGTCCAAAATCAGCATAAAACATGACTCTTCAACTCAGAGTCTGACTCCCTGACCTATGTTCTTTTTCTGGACTCATCACCTTGGAGGAAGCAGTATTTTTTAGGTGTGGAGGGAAGAAAGTTCTTTGCTTTGAAGAGGCTGCTGCAATCCCAGTTAATGGAAACCAGACGTGTTTGAACCCTAGCTTTCCAGCTGGGTTATTCTTTATCTGGGAGCCCACGTTTAACTTTGGCATAAGCTGTGCTTCCCTAGATGGTGGATGTGCAAGGCTGGTTTTTAGTGGAGGTGAGCACCTTGGAGATGTAAACATTAACTGGCTTGGGCATCGTTTTGAAATCAACATTGGCAAATTGTGAAGGTCTCCTTTGAATCTTTTTAAATTAGTTGGTCAATATTAACCAACTTGATTAACATTTCAAGGGAGGTTATTGATGGCTGCTTGATGATTTTAAAAATAAATAAGAATGTTGGTATCTCATTTTTCTATGAAAAGTGATGCTAACCACTAACAATCTCTACTTTATTATAGACAGGCCAATATAAGAATGAAACTTTACTCATCTAGGTTGAATGAATTGTGGGTTAATATTTCTTTTAATTTTGCAACTATTTTCACAGAATATTATTGATTTTATAATCACCAAAAAATGGAATTAAGTATGAAATAGTAAAGAAATAATACGTTATTTGGGAAAAGGAGCAATTGATTTGGTGGAAAATTGAGATTCTAGTGAGAGATATGTAGAACATGTTAGTAATTTGTGTGATTATTAGTAAATTAATTCAAGGATTTCCCTCAGTTTCCAAATTGTGCACTGTGTGTAATTTGAAGTCATACATTGAAGTTGGAGGTATGGCTTAGCATTTACCAGCTGTGTGATGTGGAAGAACAGTTCTCAAACTTCTTGGATGACACTTACCTTATTTCCCAAAGGGAGCCTATAGCATCACATGAGGTAGATCCCCTGGTCCATAAAGTTTGTGTATGCCAAGGAGGCCGATGGCAAACAACATCACAGAACACTTTTCCATGTCACACAGACCCAATTCTCTAGAGAAGGTGAATTTATACATACAATTTTCTAAAATAAGTTAGTTAGAAAACTGTTAAAAAGAAAAAAAACCCACCATTTCAAGTCACTAATTGATACATTTTATCAAAAATGCCATCAAAGTTAGAAAAAAATTCATTTTCCAGGTTGTCGGTTGGATGAGAAATCTTTGATTTCCTTTTAACTCTGACTCTAAGGATCTAGGACACTGAATTTGGAGAACCCTATTTTCCAAGTGTTTTTGAGGCTTACTTACAGAACACTCACAATGTTCACACACAGTGAACCATTATTTAAGATATCACATCTTGACATTGATTTGTGCTCATCACCGAAGATGTAATGACTCGTTTATCCACCAATTCAACAAATGTTGAAGGTCTTATGAGTATGTGTCCGATATTTAGCAAAGTGCTGGGACCACAGTGTTAAGCACTACAGCCACAAAAATACCATCTCTGCCCTGTGGGGATTACAATGTGGGTCAGAAACAGACTTGAAACAAGTGGTCACGGGGTGAGCACAGAGCTGCTCACGGTATGGGGCTTGTGAGGAAGCAGAATACACTGTGCTATGTGTGACAGGGAGCCTAATTTAATCAAGCAGTCAGAATTGAAGTGATATCCTGATGCAAGCTGGGGGAGAAATGAATCAGAGTAAAGAATTGGGCCGAAGGAGGTGAGATTGGAGGAAGGAGGGTTAAAGGGATACCTCCATGAGATGTAACTTCTTGCATTTGCGAATAACAACAGAGAAGCAGTGCAGAGAGAGTTGAGGGTGGAGAGAGTGTGACCCAAGCTGAGGCTGAGGAGTCAGCACAGCTGTGAACGGGGTGCTATGGTAAAACACTTGGATTATATTGTAAAGGCCAAGGCAGCCCCAGGAGTACCGGTATTGAGTGGGCAAGTGGCCCAGTCTCATTTATGTGTTCAGAAATTCTTCCTGCTACTGTGTGGGGACTAAATTCAAGGAGGTGGAAGGGCAGCTGTAAAAGCAGGGAGGGCAGTTAGAAGATGCTGGAGTGGTCCAGACACAAGGTGCTAAGATCTTGATGTAGGATAATGTCGGTTGAAGAGTTGAAAATGGTGACTTGAGTATTTTGGAAGTCAACTTATAGAAATTGATGAATTAAACATGAAGGTTAGGAAGCAGGAGAGGTTAGGAATGTCCTTCAGATTTCTGGTTTAAGGAACTTGATGGACACAGGGCTGCCACTGAAATCGGAAGGTTTGAGAATGAGCAAAGTGTGAATTTTAGAATGAGCTGATTTCGAGAGAGATGTTAGACATCCAAGTGTAGTTGTCAAGTATGCAGTTAAATGTCCAAATCTAGGAATTTCTTATGTCTCATTTCCTTTGATAATTCTGACAAATAACAAGTTACTTTACTATTTTAATGGTTTGGGGTCAGTTTTACATCTACTAGGCATCTATGTGGAATCATGGGGCAATTTGTACCTAATACTTAATATAAGTCTGACATACAGTAAAATATTCTTTTCTCATTTCAGTTGAGAACAAGAGAAACTAAAACCTGAGACATTGAACAAGTTTTGGAACTGAATAAAATCTGCTAATAACCAAGGCAGAAGAATTAAAACACAGATTTTAATCTTGCCTGGATTCAAATCCTATTCTATTTCTGCTACAATCAAACTCCTTCCTCCCTCCCTCCCTCCTCTTCTTTCCTTCCTTCCTTCCTTCCTTCCTTCCTTCCTTCCTTCCATCCATCCATCATGTACCTATCCACCCATAAGTCTCTATCGTGTATGTATCATCATTATCATCATTTTCTATCATCTCTATCATCACCTCTATTATCATGTCTTTATCTATGTCATCTATTTTTCCATTAACAATCAATCCATCCTTCCATTCATCTCCCCAGAATAGATAATGTCTTCAAGAACTGAAAAGATTATCCATCCATCTACTTTATAGATTAGGAAATTGAAGCTCATTGGAGAGAAATCTCTTGTCCATTTGTCCAGAGGCAGCACTGGGATTCCACTCTCCCCACCCTCCCCACCTCCCAATTTTCTTAACTAATACCTCCCCGCCCCCCCCCCCCCATGCCTCTTAAAGGAATGGCTCTGCTTGCAGCGGAAAGAGAACTCTGCCAGGCCTCTGGAGGTAGAGTTTGCATCTATTTCCAGCATTTCTCCCCCCTGGTGTTTAAATGCCAGAGACTCCTCTTTGAAGTCCTGCAGAGCAAAAGCATCAGCAGGCGTCCTCTGAATGGCTGCAACTTCCAAGGAATCTGTAGTCAGTCTGCTAGCATGCAGTTTGTCTCCCCCACTGCTGGGGCAAGACAGAGAATGGGTTTATAACAGGGGACAAGATAATGATCAAAGGAAAACTTAGAGTGAGGGTTTCAGAAAATCTTGTGTGATTGATTTGGAGGTGGAGAAGGAGGAAGCTGCTGGCCTCTTGGCTGCAGATTTGGAATCCTGCCAGGCGTTAACTCTTTGAGCGCCATCCCTGGCACAGGCTCAGAATAGGAGAGATGAAGTACTAGTGGAGAGCTAAGGCCACTTAGTCTTTTCCTGACTCCTGCTATGGATTGAAAGAAAGGGAAGAAGATAAATCCATTGTTCACTTTTGTGTTAGATCCCTTAACCGGGGAGTCAAATTGATGTTCAGAAGCTCAGTGGTTGTATCTCTGGGCTGATTGACAAAGTGTATATTCCTTAAGTTCCTGCTGTACCAGCATTGCTGGCTCACTAGGGAATCAGCAGTGAAAAAGATAAATTTCTCCTTTATGAGGATCCGGGTTAGTACTGTTATCTCACCCCCATCTCTCTCACAAGATGATTAGCTGGTTTCCAGACAGGAAGCACCCCCTTGGTGACAAGCCTTTTGGGCAAGAGCTCTGGCCTCGCTGAGAAGGCCCTATTTTGCCTTGGTCATCTACCTGAATGTATCTTTACTCCTCAGGTCCCATCTGAAGGAATGGTTACCCCGAATCTTCTTTAGAGGAATCCTCTTCCTTTTTGTTTCCATTGGATCTTGGCTGGCTCACCAAATGATAACATCTAATGTATAAGCCAAAATTAATATTTCAAGTTCTTTTCTCAAGCTTAGAGGAGCAGCCAAAGGTTAGACATACACAAGACAGGCAACATGGTAAAAGTCAGAATTTATTTGGGGAAGTGAGAGAAATACACAGGAACATGAGGACTTTATTTAAGAAAAAGGGGGTTCAGAAAGGTGAACAGGAGTTCCTTACCAGGCAGAGAGCAGCCCAAGGGTCATGTGCAGGAGTTCACAGGTGGGAGCCCCTGAGAGAAAACAGCTGGGGCAGGAATGACCTCAAACAGCGTGGCATGTGGGCCAAACAGGGATGGGCCACAGGTGCTCCATGCCTTTTATTTGCTTCCAAAAGGGGGGTAGTTAAGTAGTCTGATTGCCAGTTGGGTGTATACAGGTGGGATCAGGTAGGGGCGGGGGGGGGGCATGGTCGCCAGCTCATGAGCCTAATTCTATCTCCTTGGTTAATACCACATCACCTTGATCCATGCTGCTTTGAATTACATCACTTCTCTGTCTTACCAAGTAGGCAAGAATCTTCTTTTTTTTATTTCCCCAAAGAAACCTTTTATTTAATGAGAACACATTTCATAAGTACAACTTTAGGAATATAGTGATTCTTCCCTCTATACCCACCCTCCCACCCCAACTCTCACTCCCACCTCCTCCTTCTCTCATTCCCCATCCCATTCTCCATTAAGATTCATTTTCAATTAACTTCATGTACAGAAGCCAACTCTATACCAAGTGAGATTTCAACACTTTGCACACACACACACACACACATACACACACAACTGTCTGAGAATAAGTTTTACAGTTAATTCTCATAATACAACTCATTGAGGACAGAGGTCCTACATAGGAAGTAAGTACACAGTGACTCCTGTTGTTAATTTAAAAATTAACGCTCTTATGCATGATGTCAGTGATCATCTGAGGCTCTTGACATGAGCTGCTAAGGCTATGGAAGCCCTTTGAGTCCACAATCTCTGTCAGTATTTAGGCAAGACCATAAGCAAAGTGGAAGTTCTCTCCTTCCTTCAGAGAAAATTACATCCTCAAGAATCTTCTGAGGATAGAGAGTGAGTCTCATTTGTCTCAATCTTGTTCATAGACATATGGCATGTGACACATAATAGGTGCTCAAGCAGGAATTGTTGAATGCCAGCTCTACTCTCTATTAACACTGATATACTGATGTGGATAGTACCACACAGTTTGGATGTTCACAGAAGCAGTGCTAACCTTTTCTCAAGATAAAGGTGAGAGGTGGATTTCACAGATAATATTTTTGCACTGAGTCTTAAGATTGGGTGGATGGAAAATGGAGGGAAAGACACCCCAAAGATAGAGAACAGGAGAAGCAAAGGCAAGCAAGAAGCTATGTTTAGTCCTGAAAAACTCTAGGAGCTGCAAGAAGCTGGGATAGGTAAAATCATGGCAAATAGGAGAGGGGCAGAGAGAGACAAAAGTACACAGACTAGATTTGGTTAAAACTTTTTTAAAATATTAAAGTGTCAAATAAATAAAGGGAATTGTATAATGTGCTCCTAGTGTCAGCTCTCTGCCAATGCCCTTTCTTCTTTGCCATGCCTCACCTCCCGACTCCCGTTTTTTGGAAGCAAATTCCATAAGAAATAATATTTAATCCATAAATATTTCAATATACATCTTTAAAAGAGAGGAGCTCTATTTTATTTGTGTTTTTACTTAAAACATTCACTATGTAATGACTACACCTCAAGAATTCTACAATAATTTCTTACCATCAGCAAATAAATAGAGTTCAATTTTTATCACTTTTTTAATAGTTTATTTTAATCAGGATCCATATAAGTTTCATACATGGCAATTGGTTGATATTTGTCCTTTTAATACTAGTTCCTCCCTCCCATCTACTTTTTCTCATCTTGCAAATTTCCATTTCTATTCACTTATTGTGGTTATTCCTATAGTTGAAGACACTGGGTTATTTGTCCTGGAGTGCCAGAAGGATGGATTTTGTGAACTCCATCCCCATGATATGCTTTAACATATTATTTTCTCACAGATTAAAATTCTAAGTTTTTTTTTTGGCAAGAATTCTTGTGGAAAGCAATAGAAGGTTTTAGCTTTGACCTATCAGATTCAAAGAGGTTGTAAAATGGTGAAATTCTATTTTCATGTCTCTTTGGAAATTTGGAGATGACAGAACCAACTGGTCCCTGAGGAAACTGTTTCTGACATTCTGGTGTCCCAGATTTAGAGATGGGGTGTGGGAAAGGGAGGAGTGGGGTGCACATCCACCCTGTCCTTGGGGCTTGAAAGGGGTCTGTCTCTATGAAGGCATGGGTAAACAGATGATGGGTCCCTGAGGACACATTGAACAGGCTTCAAACTCTCCTTAGAGTTTATCTTTCCCACTATGTGTTAAGCAGACAGTGAAAGAATCAGTGGGTGAGGACCAGGGAACAAAACATAGGTGAGAGTTAGTGGGAGAGGCAGAGGCATCCTGCCCACTTCCTCTGTTCCTTTCTAAGCCTGTTTTCCTCATCTGTAAAATGTCACCTTGCTGTGATTTGAATGTGTGGTCTCTAAAATTCAGGTGTTGAAACGTAATGGCCTCTGTGGTGGAATTAAGCAGCAGATCCTTAAGAGGTTAATAGGATTAAGGCCCTTGTAAAGAGACTTCCTTCAATGCTGAGCTAACTTGCAGGCCCACCTTCTGTCATATGTGGACAAGGAGTTCCTCCTCTCTGAAGGATGCTGCCACAAGACATCATTTTAGAGTTAGAGAGCAGCTCTCACCAGATACCAGACCTCTTGGTGCTTTGAACTTGAATATCCCACGCTCATAACTGTGAAGCAATACTTTTTGTTATTTATAAATTAGCCAGCTTCAGATATTTTTGATATAGCATACAAATGGATTTAGACAAGCCCCTCCTAGCTCTGATGGAAGCTCCATGGTAGAGTCAAGATATTTGTTCATGAAGACTTACAATATGTAAAGAAGGAAGGAAGAGAGGGAAGAAGGGGAGGGAGAGGAAGGAAACCAAGAAATACTTCTGAAAATGGAAAACTTCATGGTATTCATAACGGTGTTTCCTGATTTGATGCTGTTGTGGTGGAAGAAGTATTTTATGCTATTACTAAATTTAAGCCTATGACTTATGAGACTTCTGCCCCTATAAGATGTGACATGTATGTAGCCGAGACCACTAAGCCTGTTTTGGGAGCCATTATTAGGAGGCTTTGGTGACAAATGTTTTATCATCCTATATTTGGATTATGAAACAACTTCCTGACAGGTGTCAGTGTCTTCATCTTGGTTCCATCTAAGGGTGTGTCCTAAAATATAAATCTGACACATCTTCCCTGCTCTCCATCACACAAGGATAAATTCCAGCCTTGTAGCTTTGAAAAGATGATTTTCTTTGTCCCTTTCCATGCTCAAATTCCATCATTGCTTTTGGTTGCAAGCAAGAGAAATTGATGAGGCACGTTAAGCAAAAATAATTTACTGAAAATCTTGTGTTGTGGCTGATGAAGGGGCAACATCATAAATCCTTGGCACTCACTATTCCATTGCAATCAGAGGGCATACTTCTGTGAGCATTTGTGCCTCTCTGCCTACAGGATTTCTCTTAGTCCACAGTGGGCAGACTGGAAGTTTCAGGGAGTGAGTGCTTTACAGTATTCCTCAGCTAATGATGAGTGGAAATTGGAGGATAAATAAGTCAGCTTCCTCATTTTTCAAGTGAGATTGTTCTCAAGAATTTTCCAGAAGCCATGAGCCCTACGTTCCCCCAGCAGTAACCTGATTATGTGTGCATCCTGTGTCAGCTTCCCTTCATTTTCTTCCTTAGTCCTCTACTGTGTTCTCCCAGGATCACTTCCTGAATCCCTGTCTCAAGGTCTAATTCTTGGGAATCCAGCCTAAAGAGAGAATGATGAGCTCTCAGAAGCACCAGGAAGTGAAAAAAGTTGGAACACCTGATTCCTGTGATTATATTGCACATAACCCAGCACTTCTGACCTCAAGATACCCTGTGGTTGCCACTTCCTCCAGTGCCCCCAGAAGATACTTCATTGTTACCACTACTACCATAAGAACAGGGCGTTATCAAGCCCTGTCTGTTGAGTGATTGGCTCCAAGTTCTACATCTTTGACGGATGTCTGTTACTGGATGATCATCAATCACATAGAGTGTCTCAGGTGCTAGGGATGTGGGAAAGGAAAGATGTATAAATTAGCAAGTCTATTGAGAGGTCAAGTTCAGTCTCTGATCAACAGTTAGAAAGTGGGGTGATATTACAACACAAGTGGGTTCAGATTCAGAGGAGCCTGAGTGAGAACCAATTTCTGCCATGTTTTCATTCTAGCCACACCAAATGACATGAAATTCCTTCAGTCCTAACTATTCTGTCATAGTGTCCTGACTTAGCAACCATTTCTCCCTTTGACTGTCCTTTCTGTTCTGAAAACCTAAAGTACTTTACCTTTAAAATTCAGGGTTAGAAACTGCCTAGTCTGCGCCTTGTCTCATCTCATAGGAGATATTGTGTCTCCCTATTCTCTGTCCCCTTGGTATTCTTGGGTACATCCTGGCTATGGCTTTATTGAAGAGTATTGCAAAGGGGTTTGTCTCTTGCCTCCTTTCCATGCAGCTTCTTGCAGATGGGGCTAGTTCCCTTGCTGCATCCTTAGCATCTGACATTGTATAAATCACAGTGAAAGTTCAAAATTTTTGCCTAATAAGAAGCAGGTGGCCTTCTGCAAAAGAGAACTTCCACCGTTACTAATTATGACCATCAATGTGTGGCAAGTCTTCAAGAGATCTTTTGGTGGAAGGAAAACTAAAACATGTTTTTGTCATTGTCAAGATAGCTGATTGTGCCAGCTGTTTAATTATTTGAAAAGACCCTGTGTTAACAGAGCTTACTGGATCTAACCTCAGTTTATTTTAGATGCTGTATTAAAGACTGTTCTTTCATCCAATCATTCAACAAACATGATTAATTCCAGGTGTGGTCCTGGCTATCAGGGATGAGTGGTGGAGGAGCAGAGTGCTGTGGTTGGAGATGGACAGATGTATTTACCACCATTCATACTAGTGTGCATGTGCCCTTTGCTAACAAGTATAGTGTGCTGGGGGGCACTGAGGAGGGAGAAACCATCCCATTCTGGGATTATTTAGGCCTAGATGAGGGATCTTCAGATTTCAGTCCAGAGGAATTTGAATTTGACATGGCAGAGACTTTAGTGAGGATGGACAAGTAGAGGGAAGACAAGAATCCATGCAAGGTCAAGAGACAATCAGTAGCTGTTGTGCAACATTCTGGAACCTCTGGTGTGCAGGGGCTGAGTGATACAGCCGAGGCTTCCAGTGGAGGACAGAGATGAGTTCCTCTATATAGGTGTGTGATGCCACAACTGGGCTTTTGAACCTGGAAAAGAAGGCGGGGGTGGGGTGGGGAACAACACAAAGTGTGAGACTGAATAGGGCTCTTTGAAAGGACACAGGGATTAGGGGTAAATTCCAGGACATCAAAGGATGCCGGGGTAAAGGGTAAATTCCTGGCAAGGAGGTAGAATGTCTGAGGCGTATGTCCTTGTTCCATCACCCTGCTCTTCCACATCACATCCTTCTTGACTTCCTACACGGTGTCTCATTTCCCCCCAAAATGAACATGTTTGAGGCTTCAGGGTAGGGCTTTGGCAACCTCCTCTCAGGCTAAGATGGAGCCTCGTATCGTGGAGGCCTCTTGAAGACATAGTCTTGGAAATTTGATGGGAGCTGCCCAGCATTCAAAAGAGCTATTTGCAGACGTAGGCAGCAGCAGGACTTGGGAAGGCCAAAGGTGTCTGGGGAGCTAGAGGAAAGCCCAGCACCCCTCCTTCATCTTGGAGACAAGTGGCACTTCCTTCTTACCAGCTGTGTGACTTCAGGGCAGGCCCCTTGCCTCAATCCTTGTAGCTTTGCCTACCTTAGCATGAGGATAAAGCACTTTCATCTCTATGATGCTAGAATAGTATGGTCAGGGGCTGATTCTAAAGTAAGCAGTGCTCAGTGAGTGGCGGCTTTTTCAGATGGGGTCCTCTGGGAAATCAAGACAGAATTAAGTGTGCAAGAACTGCTGTGTAGGATAAGGGAAGACACATCAGGAGAAGGAGCCAGAGGCTCAGACTGTGGGTGGGGCTGATCCTAAGAAGACAAAGAGGGAAGGAGGAGGTTGCAAGAAGAGCCTCAGACCACACACAAGCTGGTGGAGTTCCAGGCAGGCAGGTGGGGGAGTTCAGAGCATATACAGAGTCCTGCATGGATGACAACGGCCTGCCTCTGTCATCTCACCATGCTCGGTTGTTAGCTGAGGGTACCCAGGAGAGCATGATCCTGAAGATGTGGCAACTGGAAGCTGCAGGCTTCCTATGCACCTTCCAGAAGGTTCTCTGTCTCATAGATGCCACCCAATCCCCTTTCTTCTTCTGTATTTTCTTGTCCATGCCAGGGAGATAAATTTGCCTCTTACTCATTTTGTTATCCTTATAGCACTGCTGTAACAGAATACCAGAGACTGAGTGGCTTAAACCTGTCGTGTATTTTCTTGCGATTCTGGAGGCTGGAAATCCACAATCAAGTTTGCAGCAGGCTTTCTGCTCGACATGGAGATGGCTGCCTTCTTGCTTTGTCCTTACATGGTATTTTCTGTGTGTATGTATTACTGATGTTTGTTGGATAAGAACACCAGGAGCTGACATTGTAACATAGAAGGTTAAAGTACCATGTGCAACATCGACATCCCATATTGGAGTGCCAGTTCAAGTCTGAGCTACTCCACTTCCAATCCAGCTCTCTGCCAATGAGCTTGGGAAGGCAGCAGATGATGGCTCAAGTACTTGGGCCCCTGACATCCATGTGGGAGGCCTGGATGGAGTTCCTGTCTCTTGGCTTCAGCTTGGCCCAGCCCTGGATGGCTGTTGTAACCATTTGGGGAATGAACTTGTAGATGGAAGATCTCTCTTTCTTTCTCTGTTGCTTTGCCTTTTAAATAAATAAATGTACCATTTTTTTTTTCCAAAAAAGAGGATCAGTACTATTGGTTAGGGCCCTACCTTTACTTTGTAGCTTTACTTTCAAATAGACTTCATCTCCAAATGCAATCATATTTGTATTAAGGCTTCAACATATGATGTTCGGTGGAGGGGGGCATAATTCAGTCTGTAACACTCTTGTCATTCATCTGGTGAGCATTGCTTCCTTTTTGACCCTGCCTCCACCTCTCCCTCGCTGATCCTGAGAAGAGCCTGTCAATCTCCTGTCATTCTGCACCCAATGTGCTGGGAATGCAGAGACAAAAGAGGCAGTTCCCACTCTCACAGGGCTCCCTGGGAAGAAGGGAGCTAGGAATGGCTCAGTGTGGGATAGTGCAGTGACAAGGGTGCGCTTGGATGCCAGAAGATCACAAAGGAGAGACTTCTCATCCAGCTCAGCTTGCTGAGGTGGTCAAGGAAGCCTCCTGGAGGAGGTGACGTCCAAGTGAGGCTTCTGAAAGTGGGTGGAATTTGGCAAGTGAAGAAGATGGGAAAAGAGCACCTATGAGCACAAGGACTGTGGAGAGACAACAGGCTGTTCAAGGAGCTGCTATGAATCCAGTGTGTCTGCGGCATGGGATGAGCACCGAGAGAGATGAGGCACTGGGACTGTGGCAGGTGCTGCTGGTGCCACAGAGCTGATGCCAGTAGCCTGAGACCTGCGCAGATCCTGGTTAGACCATGAAGGCTGTGGCCGCCTCTTCACCCTCCTCCATTTATTGCGGCTGTTAGATATGTTCACATCCCCACTATTTCGGGGGACTTAGACTTAATCTAAGGCCCCTGGTGCTTTTCTCCATGTTCGTGTAAAACTATGCCCAAACCATGCTTCAGGAAGTGCATTTCCAATGCTCTCCTGTTCCTGCATTTCCCCCACCTGCCTAGCACTAAGCAGAACCTCTGCACACAGATGCGGCTGTCTCTGTGCTATAAGAGAGGCCTGTCCCCAGCGAGGAGCCTGTCCCCTGCTAGGAGTGTACATGCTGAGCACAATGAGCAGATGCCCCCCTTTCAGGAGTTGTATGTAGAATGCTGTAGTGATGCCCCTTCAGCTTCCTGGGGCTGTGGAGATGCCTCTGGCACAGTGACTACACAGGGTGAGCCAAGGCAGTGCAGCAGGGGACCTTGTCATTGTGGACCGCAGGCCATGGGCATCAATGAGATAGAGAGGAAGGCCTGGCCACAAGGATGCGCACTACTGGGCTGTTGTGTATGTGGAGTGGGTACCTGACACTATCCAGGGGGTGATTCATTTCATATGTGTAAGGGCTAAGGGAGCAGTGAGCCTGAAAGAGTTGTTGCCTCTCATGAGGAAGATTAGTGAGAAGTGACTGGCACGAGGTGAAGATCTTACAGCTAAAGCAGAACTGGAACTCAGGGCTTTAGATGTAAGTCCAGCATCTACTCCTTTGTTCAGGAAATGTATTTGGGGTGCTTACAAATCTCCAAACCCTGTGCCAGGTAATTTGGGTAATCTGCACAGATGGGAGTTGCAAAAAAACAAAAAAACAAAAAAACAAAAAACCAGTTTTCCATCAGAAATTGGTAGCCTGGCTCCGTCCAACAAGCAACCTTGAATTTAAACACACATGCACCCAAACCTGGCTCCACACTTTCTGAAGTAACAGGTCTTTGGACACCAGGAATTGGTGTTTTCTGTGTCAAACTATTGGTCTAGAGAAGTTGTATTCCACACGTAATGTTGAGCAATGGTGATGTGGCTGGGTCATAGTGTGCCTCCTATGCTTTAGGACTTGGAAAGAACACCAGGATGCAAAGGGGCCCAATAATGACTTTTTATTTTGATTCTACATCAAAATGATGACACTTTGGATACGTTGGGTTGAAGTGAATCCTCAACTGAAATTTATTTCACCCATTTCCTTTCACATTTTAAAAATGTGGCTACCATAAAATTAAACATATGTATATGGCTTACATTATAACTCTCTTGGGCAGTGAAGGTCTACAGGGAGACAAAAAACAACTTTATCAACCTTGAATGACTATACAGTCTTTCTCTCTGACTCATACACATGTCTATATAACAAACACACAAGACATAAAATGGTCTCAAGGGAGTGGCCCCTGTCTATACCCCAGGCAGTACGACAGAGATGGGCTTATTGCTCCCAAGTCACACAATCATTGAAACTCAACTGCAATCATTGTTTCTTGGATTACCATTGGTAAATTAACCCTCTGTTCCTCTGTTTCTCCATCTGTAGAATGAGGAGACTAAGCCTGTTTATGTTTTTTTTTTTTTTTTTTGACAGGCAGAGTGGACAGTGAAAGAGAGAGACAGAGAGAAAGGTCTTCCTTTGCCGTTGGTTCACCCTCCAATGGCCACCACGGCCAGCACACCGCGCTGATCCGATGGCAGGAGCCAGGTGCTTCTCCTGGTCTCCCATGGGGTGCAGTGCCCAAGCACTTGGGCCATCCTCCACTGCACTCCCTGGCCACAGCAGAGAGCTGGCCTGGAAGAGGGGCAACCAGGATAGAATCCAGCGCCCCGACCAGGACTAGAACCTGGTGTGCCGGCGCCGCAAGGCAGAGGATTAGCCTAGTGAGCCGCAGCACCGGCCCTGTTTATGTTTTTATTGAGATAATGTTATATGTTAGTATTATTCTCACCTATCTGGATCTTTTCTGTTGAGATTTTACTTTGTGACTTACTGGCATTGACCTAAAATCTATTTTAGTCACTAATGAATTCAAAATTGCCCCCAAATTATGCAATCTACATGCATCAATTTAACTATACTTCATGTTCTGTTACCACAACTTATAAAAAGTGATTTTTTTTGGTTGCTGATGGTCTTTTTGTTAAGTTTCAAGTAAGAGAAAAGTCAGGGGACCAGCACTGTGGCATGGCAGGTGAAGCAATTGCTGGCAACAATGGCACCCCATTTGAGCACCAGTTCATGTCCTGGTTGCTCCACTTCTGATCCAGTTCCTTGCTAATGGGCTGGGAAAAGCAGCAGAAGATAGTCCGAGTATTTGGGCCCCTGCCACCCATATTGGAGACCTTGAAGAAGTTCCTGGCTCATGACTTCAGCCTGGCTAATCTGGGCCATCTGGGGAGTGAACCAGCAAGCAGATGGAAGATCTCTTTCTCTCTCTCTCTCTCCCCCCCCCACCATCCCTCTATAATATAAATAAAAAGAATCTTGAAAAAAAAAAAAGCAAGAAAAGAGAAGCCAGGTAAGACAGTAAAGAAGACATCTCTGGTTCTCTGCTCCCAAGTTCTTTGCTGGAATAAGATGATACTATGAGGTGGGGGATTTGCAGAGGAAAGCAGGTCATAACATGAAAGCTAATTTCTTTTTCTAAATAAGTTTCATTGAGTTTTTCTTTGGTGATAGGGATGTTTGGATGGGAACTTAGCTGGACTGACTGAATGGATAAATCATGACACAACTTGTAGAGCCATTTCTTCCATCTTCAGGCTGATGGCTCATCAGTGCCCTCAAGATTCTGAAATGCCTAATTCCCTCTATGCTACAAGACATTCTTGAGGTCTTACCTCAAGCCCTGTTCCCTTGAGGTCGCCACTTCCTTAAGAAGATCAAAGCATTGCAAACAAATATGTTGGGGACGGTGGTAAGAATGAAAGGGATTTATTATCTCATCAGATTCTGTCTTCAGAAGTTCTTGACCTGAGCCTCATCCAGCAAGAAGAAGGGCAGTTAGACACCAGGACAATGAGCTTGGAGGAGCAATCACCACTGTATTTGGGTGGTTCAAGTAGAAGAGACCACGTTCTGTTTCATGAACAAGTTTGGGCAGATCCAGACTTGGTGCCCAATCTACTCCCTGACAGGCTAAGCCATTTACTGTAAGGGTGCCATTAAGTAATGTCCTGCTGGCCACTTTGACAGCTATGCAAGAGCTAGAAATATCTAGAAGAACAAAGAATAGTCCTATTTGTTCCTATATATATATATACACACACACACATATATATGAATATAGACATATCTCAGTCCTCTCTGAGCCTGCCCTTCCCTCCTCTATAAAATGGAGATAATCACCTTCATTTACAGAGCTATTATGAAGGTGAGATGGGAAAATGGATATCAAATTGTCCAATTAAAAGCTAAAGTGACCACTGCAAAGACAAAGGTGGTGTTGATAATTCTGAGCAGTCAGAGGTTTACGTGATTGGAGTCACTGAAGTCTGGGGGAGGAGATAGGTTAGACAATTTATTGATTCCTAAATTTTCATCTTGTTAGTACCATACTAATACATACTTCTTGTGAAAAATTAGGGGAAGGCATAAAAAAAAGAAAATAACTTCTAACCTTCCCAGTGAGAACTATTGCTTTTTAACATGTTTGGGAAATCTATACCATGTATGCTTTAGTTTAGTGGAAGAGAAGAGAAAGGAAATGATGGTCATTTAATAATATTTGAAAACAAGGCTTGGCTTGAGCAAAAAGGAAATTTGAGTCTGGGGTGGAGAAGGTAGGGGAAGATAAGGCTGGAGACAAGTCAGATGGATTTTGTATACAAAGACACTAATAATCTTCTCTTCTTGCTTTCTATTTTGGAGGAAACCATAAAATCTCAACTTTCTCTGCCTCCCCTTTCTGCTCTCTGACCCTCTGATTTTATCAATTCCTTAAACATATTGACATGATTTGCCATGGGAAAGGCACTCTCTTACCTACCCAGGAGAACAGAGCTCGGGGGCTGTTCCTCCCTCTTGGAATTGTTGAGCCTGAGTGAGTAGCTGTCTCTTGTAAGACGAATTACCCTGTGTGACTGTGCTGGGCTCCTGCCTGGACTGCCACTGGGTTATTAATGGTAGGAATGCTTCGGACCCTTCAGGCCTGAACTCTGCTGCACTTGCAAACATCCTCTAGAGTGCCTTTTCCGAACGCTGGCTTTCTGATCTGGGGCATCCTCCGCCTCTCATACATCTTTTATAATGGGCTTCGTGATATGCAGCATGAAACTGAGAAGTCAGTGGATTTAGCTACTTTTCTTTTTTGAAAAGATGGGATGAGGTCATAGGGTAGGGGAGAGAATGAGAGGTGGAGTGTGCATGTGTGTGTGTGTAAGAAAGAGAGAGAGAGGGAGGGAGAGAGTGATAGACACACACACAGGCACATACACACACAGAAAGACTCAGAGAGATATTGGGTGGGCAGATAAGTATTAAGGGCAGAGAAAGGAAAGGGGGGAAAAAGAAAACAGAAAGAAAACCAAAGGTGTGGCACAAGAATGAATAATAAGAGGAAGGGAAAGAAGAAAGGAGACAGGAAAGATGCTCTGGTGACAAAGAGTGAGTACAGGGGAGACAGTCATTACCACTTAATGATTAATATGAAATTAAATGAAATATTCATGAAGGGAAATTGGAGCTATAGACAAATCCAAATGCCACTTTCCTGATCCCCACCCCCTTCCTCCTCAAAAGTGTCCTCTATTGTCATTACATGGAAACAATCGATGACATTATGGGGTGAGGTGGGGAGGTATGTTTCTTTGATGGCATTGGCACCATTAAAAACATTTTTACTGATCCACTCAAAATCTTCCTGGATTTTTGCAAGAGGGAGGCAGTTTCCAGAAGACCTGAGACACCTTGGAGCCAGAGTTTCCAAACATTTCCTGAACCAAGGTCCACCTCCCGTGGAGGACATCTCTGGAAATGTTTTTCTCCAAGGGTGTTGCTCAAAGTCCAGTGGACCATTGTTCCCCTTCTGACCAGGCCAGGGAAAACAAGAGTCTCCTATTACAGGAAGATGTATCATCTCTCCCAGTCTCCTCTTTCTCACTCATGTGTTGTACCAAGACCTTACTCACTGATAGCATGACCCATGAAGAACTGACAAGCCTTCTTCCAGGGCTTGCCACAGAGGGAGGACATGAGACTTCCCTGCCTCTTCCTTTCTCCTCCTTCCCTCTCCTGTCCTTCATCCACATGGGCTGGAACTGATGCCCTATCACCAGGTCACATCAGATCTTGTCTCCTACAGCGATGCCAAAGCAGGTGACTATGTTGGAACCCTAACTGCTCCTCATAGAAGCTGATGCTTGGGGACATTATGTGGGAGGAGCAATTCTTCACATGTCACCACAATTATATTTCAGCCTGTCTGAAGAACTTCTCTAGTTTTCCTATCAGAGAGGTTATGTACAGTCTAAATTTCATCCTTCTTTTGCTTGGTTTCTAAAGTTCTATAGTTCCTTAGTCACTTGGGTGGGGGGGGATTAATCCTTTTTCTATAAAAATAACTTGAGCTATCAATTTCCTATTATAATGATGTCTCAAATGGTCTCTTTACCTTCTGAATTTATTTAATTTTTGGATCTCAGCATCCTTATTTAAAATGGAGATGATCGTGTTTACTTCCAAGTGGCTATTTGAGAATCGGTGAGGGCTCTCTGGACTGTGAAACTTATTCAGATATTAAATTGGGTTTTGACAGTGTCTGTGCATTTAAACCTTAATCTACGTGCTCTGGAAATAGAAGAAACATTTCTATCTCTTCATGTTGTATACCCGGTGGTAAGCAGAACGCCAGCTACATAGTTGGGAATATGTTAATTCTTTCTGAACAAATGGCTGACTTCAGAAATTCAAAGGCATTCTCATTTATATCACTTTTTTTTGACAGGCAGAGTGGACAGTGAGAGAGAGAGACAGAAAGAAAGGTCTTCCTTCCGTTGGTTCACTCCCCAAATGGCTACTACGGCCGGCACTGCGCCAATCCGAAGCCAGAAGCCAGTTGCTACCTCCTGGTCTCCCATGCGGGTGCAGGGCCCAAGCACTTGGGCCATCCTCCACTGCCTTCCCGGGACACAGCAAAGAGCTGGACTGGAAGAGGAGCAACTGGGACAGAATCTGGCGCCCCAACTGGATCTAGAACCCAGGGTGCTGGCTCTGCAGATGGAGGATTAGCCAAGTGAACTGTGGCACCAGCCACTTTTTTTTTTTAAGTTAGAATCCTTGGCTGCCAACATTTTTACCCCATCTCTCAACCCACAACTCTGAGACCCCATCCTTAGCTTCATGGATAGTTCATCAATTTGAAGGATACTTTGGACCAGCTAATACTGGACCATAGGACCTGCAAGAAGGAATACAAGGAAACTCAACCACTGCAGACTGATCCACCATGGGGTACATGTTGCCTTGTACCACATTCAGCAACAGCAGGGTTCCTGTTTAGCTTCATGAAAAGGATAAGAGGTAATTCCAGGGGCTGACACTGTGGCATAGCAAGCAAAGCTGCTGATTGCTTTGCCAACATCCCAGATGCGTGCTGATTCAAGTCCCAGCTGCTCCACTTCTAATTCAGCTCCCTGTCAATAGGCCTGGAAAAGCTACAGAAGATGGCCCGCTTACTTATGCCCCTACACCCACGTGGGACATTCAGAAGAAGCTCCTGGATCTTGGCTTTGGATTGGCCCAGCTCTGGCAATTGTAGCCATTTGGGAAGTAAACCAGTAGATGGAAGATCTCTCTCTATTTCTCTCTCCCTCTCTCTCTTCCTCTCTCTTTCTCTGTAAGTCTGCCTTTCAAATAAATAAATAAATCTTAAAAAAAAGTGACTCCAAAACAGAGCAGTGGTCTCATAATAGTACCTATATTTGCAGGGGGTATATGGATGACAAGCCAAGGATGACTGGACATGGCTTGACCTTTCTGAGCACAAGCACAAATGATTTGCCCACACTTGGTCTTGTCTTTCACACAGATACTGTACACATTTCCCATAATATTTCATTTATTCCACTGAGCTAGGGTGCACATTACCTATGTAAAAGGCCAGGACAGGCCTGGTTCTCTGTGAGTATTCAGTAGAGTTAGTATAATAAATGTACTATTCCCTTCCCCTCCTTCACCTTTTATATCTCTCTCTTGCTACTCCCTAATTTTCCTTATTTATCTTGTTTTGTGTGCCTTTCCTCCCAAGTCTGAAAGCTCCATGAAAGCAGGTAGGTTGATGCTTCTGTCTGATTATGTTTTCTTCTACTCTGTGACTAGTCTTATAACAGTGTCTGAAAAAGTTAATCATGCACTAATGCTTATTTATTAGAACAACTGATTTTCTACACAAGTGGTGCTTACTCCTTTATGTAAAATAAAATCAATCAAAACAATTACACACATCTTTTTTTTTCTGATGTAAGTGCCTTAAAAAATGCTACCTGATTTTCTGCCTTCCTAAAAAGACCTTAAATAACAACAATAGGTAACATCCTTAGCTGTTATTTCACTTAGTGAGAAGTACTTTATTGGATCAGCTCATTTAATCCTTTCAGTAACCCTTTCCTATCAATGAGGAAAATGAAGTACAGAGACAGCAAGTGAGTAGCCCAAGGCAAATGTGCTCCCAGCATTGGAACCAGGTAGCAGGGTCCAAGCATCTGCGAGCTTAAACATTGCACTCTATTGTTTCTGAGCGTGAATTAGGTTGGTTGTGAAGAGTCAATGTTATGAAAGCCTAATTGTCTACCACAATGACCCCCTCAAAAGATACTGAGATGGGAGAGGTTTCTTGCCACACAGGTCATAGAGAATTAGAGCTTTCTAGTTGGCATAGCTTCTCTTTCAATGCCTGTGGTTGCTGCTTGACGTTGGCAGGAAAAAGTCCTGCTGCAATGACGCTTTGGTCTGCTGTATGCAAGAGGAAACCAGGTCATCAAGACTTTGTCTATATGCTCTAAGAGGATTAAGCTGCTGAACTCCACTAGCAAGGTTCTGGAGGACTCTATAAATTGTAGGAAATCAATAACCTCTGAAGTCTAACCCCTCCACAGACTGCAGCCATTGAAGATGTTCTCTACAGCCTCTGAGGACAAAGTGTCCTGGTGTCAGGAGGCAAGTGACCTCATCACTCACTGATGTCTTTGGTGCTTATGGCCCTCTGTCCCACAGCTCTAACTGTAGAGTGTGCTGGCTTAACATTGAGTGTGTGTGTGTATGTGTGTGTGTGTGTGTCTCAATCCCTATCGTTTTTCTATTCTTGTTGGGTTCTAAACATGTTGATAGGTAAAAGCAAATCAGCATGACACCTACATTTTATTTATGATGCACAAAGCCCTCTCTTTCCCTTGGTGAACCAGAAAGAATTCATATCTTGGAGGGTTGTCAGTTTCCAAGAATTCCATAAGTATGACTTATTTGTACTAAGAGAATAAGGCAGAGAATGAAGTACTCAATGTAGTTGTTGACATGAATTAAAGGCAGAAATATGTCTGGACTTTGTGACACACTAACCTCTTTTGCCCTTGTGTTTGGATACGTGGATGGGAGTAGTGGATGATGCCAGAAATCTACTTCTATATAGATTATGCAAATTTATATTAATCACTAACTTTTAAAAATGTGTGTATATATATAAAAGGCAGGGGAGGGGAGACAGAGAAAAAGACCCTCCATATACTTACTCACTCTCCAAATGGCCATGTCAGCAAAGGCTGAGCCAGGCCAAAACCAGGAGCCAAGAACTTCATTCATATTTCCCATGTGGGTAGCAGGGGTTCAAGTCCTTGGGCCATTTCCTGTTGCCTTCTCAGGGACATTAGCAGGAAGGTGGATTGGCAGCAGAGCAGCCAGGATACAAATCAGCAATCTGATATGGAGTGCTGGTGTTCCAAACAGCAGCTTAACCCACTGCACCACTTTGCTGTCTCCTGAATCATAGTCTTATCTTTGAATATTCATCAAACTTTCATTTCACAGCCAAGAGTAGAGCACAAAAAATGGAGATCATAATAGATATGTGTCTGGGAACTCATAGCCTTGCTCTATGTATGTTGAGTGAATATTTTTAGAAGACAACCAGATGCCTTCTTAGCAATCAAATCAGCCTGAAATACTTCAAGAACATCTTCCCCAAGACTCAGAAGCAGGCTAGACAGAGCCACAGCAGGCACAGGGCTCTGTGAAGCAAATGTTGGCTGAAAGGACACACAGTTGAGGATTTGTAAGCAAAAAAGAAGCCACTGTGTGTGTGTGTGTGTGTGTGTGTGTCTTTTAGTTTCTTGACATGACAGCATTCTGGAACATGAGGTCAGAAGACTCAATGCAGAGATGTGAGAGGTCTGCTGTACTTGGGATAGAATGACAACATTTGGCTAAGTTTGATTTCCAAATGTAGACTTCTTGGTTCTTTTGGGCCTCTGGAAGAAAGGCTGTTTTTGTGAAGCAACAGAACAATTTCCATGGCAACAGACTGTCTGATGTTGGAACCAAAATGAAAACTCCATGTACCAACTCTGTGTGTATGTGGTTCTTATCACATTGCCTCCTATGATGCCAAGAGGGCTTGATCTCTCAGCAAACTTGCTTCTGTTGAAATGATGCCAATGCAGAAATTGTGCCATTTCTATCAGTGTTTTCACATCTAAAGACTGAATGTACTGTTTTGCCTTGTAAAGTTTTTGATAGTTTGAATGTAGCTGTACTGTCAGAATCTTTGTAAGCAAAGCTATTGGACCTTCAGGATGCTGCCAAGAATGGTGAGGAGACTGTCAGGGTCTGGGTCTTGGTTTTCTAGGGAATGTGGCATTGACATTGGCCAACCACCTTGCTGCTGGATGAGCAAAGTGAGGAGGAAACTCAGAGCTCCTGGATGGACCCTTCACTCCAGAGGGCTGGCCAGCAGTGTCTGACTGAGCAGAGAGGCAGGTCTCTTCTGCATCAAGTACTCTGCTTCTGTTGCTACAGGCATCTTCCTGCAAATGACAGTTGACCTGAGAAGCTCTGCTGTTAGCCTCGGGTCTCAGCCTCTAATACCTGCCAAGACTTTCACAAAGTAATATGTGCCCTAGATACCTCAAAGGAAATGCTTTGTTCTTGGTTTCTTTCCTGACCCCATGCTTCTACAAAAAATCACAAAGCTCTATAGCATTGCTCCTTAGGAGTTGATCCTTTCCAACTCATTGCTATCTTCCTAAAATACAGGTCAGTTGCACTAGGAGAAGTCCAATCACCTAAACCTTGCTCTTCACCTGGCTCTGGAACTCAGAATGAGTGTCAATAAGGTTTGCAAAAGGGAACTGTACTTTATCACTGTCACCCAGCCAGATGTCGTAGACAGCAAGTACATGAACATTTTTAAGGCGACTGATTGGGGCAAAGATTTAGCATAGTGGATAAGATGTTACTTGGAGGGGCCAGCACTGTGGTGCAGTGGGTTAATCCTCCACCTGTGGCTCCGGCATCCCATGTGGGCACTGGTTCTAGTCTTGGCTGCTCCTCTTCTGATCCAGCTCTCTGCTATGGCCTGGGAAAGCAGGAGAAGATGGCCCAAGAACTTGGGCCCCTGCACCATGTGGGAGACCTGGAAGAAGCTCCTGGCTCCTTATTTCAGATCAGCTCAGCTCTAGCCATTGCAGCCATTTGGGGAGTGAACCTGTGGATGGAAGACCTGTCTCTTCCTCTCACTGTCTGTAATTCTAACTCTCAAATAAATAAATAAAATCTTAAAAAAAAGATGTTACTCGGAATGCCCACATCTCAAACCAGATTGCCTGAATTTCAGTTCTTGCTTCACTTCCTAATTCCTACTTCCTGTGAATGCAAACACTGGGAAACAGAGGTTGGTAGTTCAAGTACTTGGGTTCCCCTGGTCCCTGCCTCTCACAAGGGAGACCTGGATGTGGTCCATACATTTGGGGAGTGAACCAGAAAATGGAAGCTATTTGTCTCTATCTCTCTCTTTTTCTGTCTCTTTGCCTTCCAAGTAATAAGAAACAAATATAATATTTTAAAAAAGAACATAGAGTTTACATAGTGCTGATACTTATACTAAAATTAAAACAATAAACAAAATGAAGGAAAGTGAGTAGTGATTGAAGTGCTCTGAATTAAGTTAATGGTTGTTCCTACCTGTAACTACACTAAAAGCCATTTGACTGTACACTTTCAAAAGGTAAAACTTATGTATGGTGTGTGAATTGCATCTCAATAAAAGTGTTTTGCAAAAGATGTTTTGTACAAAAAAAAACAATGTATTATTGTGTAACTGAAAATTTAGCTAATAGACTGCAAGAAATGACATGTATGTGACATAATGAATATATTAATTAGACCTATTTAGTCATTCCACGTTGGATACATAATCAAAACATTATGTTGTATTACATAAATAAATAAATTTTTATTTCTCAATTAGAAAAATAAAGCCATTTTGTTAAAAAATTGGGTTATAAATATACAACACTCATATCAAACTAGTGATGAAATTTTTAAAAATAAATACATTTAGATAAAAACTGAGTGGATTTAGAAAAAAAAATTGTGTCCATCCAATATGGTGTACGTGACATGTGGATGTGATGATAGAAGTTTCAGAAAAGTATGCATAGGGGCCAGTTTCTGTGTCCTTCCTGACAAATCCCAGAAATTCTTGCTGGGTTTTGCCTTTTCTGAGTGGCCACCTTTAATAAGCCTACTGTAATCACACACTGTGGTTACTGTTGGTCTTGTTCTTCTTTCAAAAGCTTGTGTGAACAAATGTCGAATATTTCCACTGCCGCACCCGCAGCCCTTCGCATGGAGTCTGGTAGGCAGATTGTGGGCTACAAGGCAGGATTTCTCAACCTCAGTGTTTTGGAATTTGGACTGGATAGCTTTCACTGTTGGTGCTGTCCTGTGCACTGTATGGGGTTAAGCATCATTCTTGACTTTTACCCATCAGACACTGGCAGCTTTCACTGTACCTGAGGTGATGTATAATATCTCCATTCTTTTACCAATGTCTTTTAATGGACATTACCTGTTGAGAACTCCTGCTGAAAGCCGGCAACATTCAATTACAACTTGACTGTTTGATAACTATTTCTGATCATCTTCCATGAGGTAGAAACTATGCCAGGCAGCAGAGTCGCAGCAGTGAACCAGAGGGACGCAGCCTCTGCTCCTGGGAAGTTTATCCTCTGGAGAGGAATATGGACTGAAGCCAGGTGAACAAATTCGTCACAAATGTGGTGACTCAGAGGGCAATTATTAAGAAGAAAATTAAACAGGTGCTGGAATTGAAAGTGGGTGATGGTCAATGATACTTACTCTAAGGAGGCCACGCGGAGGTCTGAAACCATGAAAGGGCCGGAGACAGAAAAGGGGATTGACTATCAGGTAGGAGGACCAACTGGAGGAAAATCCCAAAGGAAGGAATGAACTAAGAGCAGTTGCGAGCAGATAAAAGGCTGAGCCTAAGGGGTCAGGTAGAGAAGAGACCGGGGTCATGCTCGTTTCAGAGTCCAGAGTAAGACACTTGGATTTTGTTCCACATGAGAAGGAAAGCCTCGGAGGAATTCTTGGAGTAATTGTGTTTTTTAATCATTCACTCTGACAACTGTGTGCAAATGTTCTACTGGGGTGCATGCATGGGGAGAATGCAGCCATCACTGGGGGTGAGGGAAAGTTTTTGAGAGGCTGGACTGGAGTCCCAAAAAGACAGATACCATATGTTTTCCCTGGTCAAGGGTAACTAATAGAGCAGTTAAAATGTAATGTATTGGAGTGAAATGGACATTTTGAGATTCGATGATTGTTTACAGCCCTTGTCTCTTCTGTTGATGAACAGTGTTTTGTTTTGCTTTCTATTCATGCTATTTGTTGAACTCTTTTCCTTAATTTAGGTTTAGTTGTACCATTAGAAAGTTCATTAAGTAAACCAAAAGTAGATCTTTGTAAAAAATTAAAAGTGGGAATGGAAGAGAGAGCAGGAAGAAGGGTGGGAGCATGGGTGGGAGGGAGGGAAGGTTGGGAAGTATCACTGTGTTCCTAAATCTGTATATATGGAAAGCATAAAACTTACATACCTAAATAAAATAATAAAAAAAAACCCTGGACTGGAATCTTCTACTAGAAATGAGGGAAGAGAAAATAGATAATAATAATAATCATTAAAGGAGGCTGATGATAGTGACAAAAAGATGAATGGGTGCCTGGAAAGGACAGAGCAAGGAAGGAAGATCAATTTGTTCCTGAAATAAATAGTCCAATGGCTTTAACTAGATAGAGCTTTTGAGAGGAGAAACATGTCTGGCTAAGCAAATCAGACCCGGTCTTACAAGATTTTCTAGCCAGTGGTTCAAGTTGAGTTTCCTTTTTGTAAAGCCCATTGTTTGTGCCTTAAAGGAGGTTAATAGACTGTAACACCAGCTTAATTATGCCTCTTTCCTTGACCGATTTCTTTAGTTTAACATTTACTCAGCTTGGAATTAAGCATGTATCTCACTGTAGGGTGAAGCCATTGGAAAAAAAAATCTCTGAATGAAAACTTTCAATATTTTAAAACTTTTTCATCACCATGTCATTAAAAAGAGGCTAGATGTTTACAGCATTTCTTGGTGTCTAAAATAATGAGTCTCAAAGATTTATTGGGTCTCTGATCATTGAGTGCTTTAATTTTTATAAAGTTGATAGTATTAACAGCAACATAATCAATGACTGTTTACTGAGCATCTACTAAGCACAAGGTTGTTGGCATTATAGTTAGGTTTATCCTTCTTTACAACTCTCCATAGGAGTGTAACCACTCTCATCTACCACATGAGGGTAGGTGATGCTGGCAGGTACAGTAACGTGCCTATGATCACACAGCTATTGTATGAGTTTCCTAGGAACCCTGAAACAAATGACCACAAACAGACTGGCTTTAAATAACAGAAATGGATTGTGGCACAATTCTGGATGACAGAAACACAAAATCAAGGTGTCCACAGGGCCTCATTTGCCCTAACAGCTCAGAGAGAAAATATACCCCTGTCTCTTCCAGTTGCTGGAGATCTAGGTATTCCTTGATTCCAGTCTCTGCTCCATTTTCAAATGGTGATACACTCTTCTCTCCATTCTTCCCACCTTACCTGCCCTCCCCAAACACTCCCACCCCTCTTCCTCCTCCCTCTCCTATTCCCATTCTTAGTTTTTTACTAAGACCGATTTTCAATTAACTTTATACACATGTGATTATACCAAAAGAAGAGTTCCAATCATCACTGGACTTATGACCCATTCAGACAACCCAGGATGATTCCATTGTATTTAACCTCACCTAGAAAGACATTTCTCTTCAGGCAAGGTCAGGTGCGCAGATTCTGGGGATGTGGACGAATCTGCTTGAGGGCCCACTCTGCAGTGCACACCTGACTGTAAGTGGCAGAGGCTTTTCTCTGTCCTGGGGAGCTTTGCTCACACTGAATTCACATCATGGAGGCAGGGGATATGCTCAGCCTTGCTCTTTCTTCCTTTTGCCTCGTCTCCCCTCAATGGCCTGTTTTCAGTATGCAGTGATCCTAAAACAAACTTAGAAGCAGAACGCAGTGAAGGATGCAATCATAGACCCCATGAGGGTGAGTTTCAGAATGGTTATGGATATTTTCAGGACACACTCCTGG
Source organism: Oryctolagus cuniculus (assembly GCF_964237555.1). Classification (NCBI taxonomy): domain Eukaryota; kingdom Metazoa; phylum Chordata; class Mammalia; order Lagomorpha; family Leporidae; genus Oryctolagus; species Oryctolagus cuniculus. The sequence continues at coordinate 154,093,151 of NC_091437.1, forward strand.
AAAGAGATGATGGTGTTACTATCTTTAATTACAAAGGAGAGTAAATAATTTCAAAATACATATTAAGAATTTTAGTTGCAGCAAAATATAAGTATCGGCAACTGAATAAAACTGAATCTGGAGAGACTGATGATTAAGATTTTTTTTTCCCCTGGTGTTAGATTAAAAGTTACTTGTACCATTAGAAAGTTTGTTCACATTTTTAATTCTTAACAGCTTTCCACCCTCTCCCTCTGTTCACGGTAAGTCTCAAGTCTAATGATAGCCTCTAGCTCCAGGGGTCAGTTCCTTACAGAGTTAGAGAGCAAGGAGTCGCTTGAAGACATCTGAGCCTACGAATGCTTTTGGTCTAGGGAATTCTACACAGTGGGTATATAACGCTAGCTAGAGCCATTTGTCTGCAGTTTGAGTGGTGATCTTGAAGACAGTTGATTAGTTGGCCATTTGTTGGTGGCTCTGCAGGGCTTCTTGCTCCCTCAGCAATGTGAGTGAGTCTGTCTTGGGTGATGAATGAGACTAGAATCTCCAGGCAAGAAAGAGCCATCCTCCTCCTCTCCAGGACAAAAAATGTTGGTATGCCTGACATGGCTCCCATGCAGTGTTAAAATGACAAAGGAAGGGACAAATCTGAGCACAGATAAGACTAATCTGAACTCTCAACTTGAGAGACAACCAAGCTCAAAATACATGTGCTCACATGCATACACACAAATACACATTCCAAATATTATAAAGACTGTTAGAGAACATTTGAAAAATATAAAAAACTAGGAAATAAAAGCAATTTCTTGACTATATTGTTTGTTTGATTTTCTAGTCTGCTTTAAAAAATGTAGCATTCAAGGCCGGTGTTGTGGCATAGCAGGTTAAGTTGCTGCTTGTGGTGTTGGCAGCCCTTGTGGGTGCCGGTTTAAGACCCGTGGTAGCTTTGGGATCCACAAGGAGGGAAGGCCTACACTTCCGGGAATGGAGAGGCCTACTTCCGGGGAAGAAAAGTCCTTGTCAAGGTCCCTGCGGGTGCCTAAAGGTCAACCAATGAGGATCAGACCTGCCTCAACCTTTAACTCCCATGCCCTGAATCTATAAAAGGAGCTCTCCCAATCTCTGACGCGCGACTTCCCTGGCCCCGCTCTGTTGGGACCGTGGAACCTCGCCCGGGAGCGGAACCCCAATAAAAGCCTGTGAATTAATTGATTCGTCTGCCTGGGAAGATCTGTTATGCGCTGGACACCTTACAACCTGGCTGCTTTGCTTCCAGTCCAGCTCCCAGTTGATGCTCCTGGGAAGGCAGTGAAGGATGGCCCAAGTGCTTTGGCTCCCACACCTGCATGGGAGATCCCGGTGAAGCTCTAGGCTCCTGGCTTTGGCCTAGTCCAGCCCTGGCTGTTGCAGCCATTTTGCATTTTGGGGAGTGAACCTGTGGATGGAAGATCTTTGTCTCTCTCTCTGTCTTTCTGGAACTCTGCCTTTCAAATAAATAAATACATAAATAAATAAATAAATGTTTTACACACACATAAAATACATCATTCTATCATCTTTGCAATATTTCTGTAAAATCCTAAAATGTGTGAATTAAATTGCTATCCTCATTCTGCAGAGGAGCAATGTCACAATTTTACCCCAGGTGAGCATAGCTGGTGACTATTTGGATCATTTTGTTGCCCTTAGTCTTTTGAGTAAAGCATCAATATTTTTATTTTGTTTTAATAAAAGCAGCTATAAGGATAAATGTATGTTCCTGATAAAAATAGTAAACAAAAAGAGATTTTTTTTAGAATTTATTCATTTCAAAGGTAGAGTTATAGAGAAAAAGGGGGGGAGAGAGAGAGAGAGAGAGCGAGCCAGTGAGCTTCCATCTTCTGATTCACTCCCTGAAAGGCCACAACCACCAGGGTTGGACCATACCAAAGATAGGATTCTGAATTAGATCTGGGTATCCCACTTGGGGGGCAGACCTAAGCATTTGGGGAATCTGTGGCTGCTTTTCATATGCATATTAACAAGGAGTTGGACATTGGAGCAGTTGGGACTCAAACCAACAGTTTATGGAATGCCAGCATTGCAAGTGGTTGGTTAACCTGCCATACCATGCTGCCCCCATCATTAATATATTTGTTTCTAAAACCTTTTATAAAAGTCTCTGTCTCTCTGTCTACTATCTGTTTTCCTAACGCAGAGTCCCAGATAAAGGCAACTCTATAAGATTAAACCTTGATACTTTTTCTTCTTCCTTCTTTTTTCTTTCCCTCCTTCTTCTCTCACTTCTTCCTTTTTTTTTTCTAATTTTGCAAATTATTCAGACAATAACCCCACCCAAGTAATTCAGGAGGTCCATCTTCTATGAAGATTCCAATGTGTGAATATATGTAGCAACATGATGGGTGTTTGATGCATGCCACATCCCATATCAGAGTTCAAGTTCTGCCTCTGATTCTGATCCAGCTTCCTACTTATGTGCATACTGGGAAGCAGCAGGTGATGGCACAAGTACACAGGTCCCTGCCACCCACATGGAAGACCCAGATGGAGTTTTTGGCTATTGGCTTTGACCTGGCCCAGCCCAGCTGTGTGTGGGCATTTCGGGAATGAACCAGTGGATGGAAAAATTCTTTCTCTCTCTCTCTCTCTCTCTCTCTCAACTTTCTTTCCAATTTTCATGAAAAATAACTTAAAAATTAAAATGTAAATATAAAATAACAAAAAAGGACTTATTTGTCTACATCAACACTCAAGAACTTACTAAAAAAGTTGTAAAGCTGATCTGGTTCAGAACCACATCACCACCCCTTCCCCATTCCCATTCTCCCCCCCCCCATCCCCCTGGCCCTCTTCACATTTCATTTTCAGATGTAGACAACAGAGAGGCAGAGACAGAGATATACCTGGGCCTGGACTCATAAACCCAGCATCGTTCCTTCTTAAGGTCTGCCACTCTCCCAGATGCAGTTACTCTGCCCCACATTGTGTATGAAGTATACAGTATCCACTCCTTTAACTGCAGTTTGATCAGATTCTGTTATAACATTCACTTGTGTATAAGGAAACCAAGTCACAGGACATAGGTTTTCCCGTATCAAATTAGTTCATATAACACTAAATGTAGGTTCATATCATAAAAATCATGATAATAGAATCTTAAAAAAACAAAGTTGAGGTTAAACTGAAAACATATCAAAGCAGAGGACTATAGAGGAGTTATTGGATTGGAGATTTCAAAAATTTCAAAACATTAAGAATTCACAAACTCATATGATGCAGTATCTTGATTTCAAGTACTTAAAAGATTCTAATTCCATTTTGCAGTTGAAGTAATTGATTACCTCTCATACCATGCATATTTATTGAGTATCTACAGCATGTCTGTCATTGTATAACATTCTTGGAATAAGATGGGATCAGATATGGCCAGGAGTGGAACATAGACTACATCCAGAGACATAGAGAAACACATATGACCACATCTGAATAATGACATGTATACTGGGTGGGACAGCTGGGAAATATGATTTCTACTAGTGACCTTTGCTACTACTTAAGATAATACTAGCTCCAGAAGCAAGCAAAATCCTCAACTTTTCATTGGTTTAGCATACAATTTATTTCTTGCTCAGAGAGCAATTTCTTATGGGTTTTTGGGGTTACATGTGGATTTTTCCCACCTGATGATTCAGTGGCACAGGCATTTTCCATCTTGTGGCATCACCATCCATGAGGGCCTTAGGATCCCATAGCTATTCAGGAAATAAAAGAGGGAAGATTGGAGAAAGGCCACTTACATCTTAACCCAAGATGGTTAAGGCAGAAGGGTGCTTGGAACTGACACTCATGGCCTTGCCACGCTGCTGATCACACGTCCTCCACTGGATGGCGAGGGACTGGGAAATGCTCGGTGCTCCTAGGTGCAGCTGTATAGCATAGGGTGGGTGGAAACCATGAGTGAAGATCCAGCTATCGCTGCACCTCTGAATGCAGAGTTCTCTTCTCTTAGCTTTACTCCTCTCGTATGAAAATGATGTCTTGTGTCGCTCCCCGTCTTCGCGGAGGAACGACACAGGACCCTGCGCTGTTCTTTTGTCTGCTCTGCCCTCCCCGGGGTTTGCTGCTGGTTCTTCCCGGGTTGGCTACCATCCCTCCACCTCCATGGAGGGGCGGGCCCCCTGCCACTTTCCCCACTTCCGCAGGGGAGCGGCACACCGCCGGCCGGCTCTCTTGGGGGCTGCACAGGTGTTCCTTCAGATAGATGTTCCCCTTAGATGTTCCTGGTGCATGTTGTCTCTCTCTTCCTTTATAGTCCTCTTCCACCAATCCCAACTCTGCTACCCACACGCCGAGTACGCTGCTCTCCTCCAATCAGGAGCAGGTCCTACAGTTTATTGGTTGAACTGGAGGCAGCTGTGTAGAAGCTGTTTTCTCCTCTCCCAGCGCCATATTGTGGGAGAGCAGATGCATAGAATAAGTCTTAATTCCAGTAACTTAGTCTAGTCCGAGTTGCTCCCCACAGTCTTGGTCTTAAGACAACCCATTCTTTCATTTTAAAAATCTCTTTGAACTATGAGACCGTAGGTCTTTTGCTTACCAAAGTTGAGGTACTATCCCTCAATTTAGACACTCTCTCTCTCACACACACAGATATGTTATCTTCCATTTAGATATATTTTATTTTGAGAGATGTATAAACCTTGCCATATGTAAGAAAATATTCTGTATTGTTTTTCATCTTGAGAGATAAAAGATTCTGATAGATTGATAATCATTAAAATTGTAAGGTTTAATTCTAAGACTTTCTTCTCTTTTCTCTCCTTTTCCCTTTCCTCCTCCTCTTCTTCTTCCTCCTCCTAGTCATCTTCTACATCTTCCTCACTCTTCCACCTTCTTTTTATTTTCTTGAGGAGCTGAAGAGAGACCTAAATCCACTGACTCAGTGAATAGCAGTTCCCCTATTATAAACCAGAACAAGATGTGGATGCTATGTTTGAAAGTCTTTGAGTATGCAATTTGGACTAGGCTCCATGTGCTACCAAATATAGAGCAAAAAAATTAAAGAGAAACTAAATCTTACTTCAAAATCTTGTTTGAAATTTTTTTCTACATTTCTCTTTTTATGAAATGGAACTAAATGCTTTGATTCATACCAGTGCTTCCTGTGCTGTAGGGACTTGACTTCTGTATTCAGCCATTGTTTTTCAACTATTTTTTTTATAAATATTATATGTGTTTTATATGTTAATCAAAATCAAACTTGAACGCAAAGTTGTGGTGTTGGCCAGTCAAGGCTTCTATGGCAGCTGGTTAACTCAGTGGTTGGCCTAAAGCTTAGAAATAGGGCTGACAATACTACCTCCAAGACCCTTGAGTTTTTTCTCTCTCTTTTGCTACCTCTACACTTACTATCTATACTTGTTTACTTTTGAGGGCTGGGATTGTTATAAATAATAATGTAGTGTGAGTTGGTTAAAATCTAGAAGTCAATTTTCTTTTTCCTCCCTTGTAGGCATAGACAATTCCATAGGCATAGACAATTCATGAATCATTTCTTTCCTCTGTTAGTGAAGACAGGCATCAAAACTGATATTCCCATAAGTTGAGTAGTCTGTCCAAGATAGCACCACCTAGAAATCACAAAGCCATGATCTAGGATTCCATGCTACAAACCACTGACCTGTAGTGCATTTTTGTTCAGAGAAATTATGAGAAGGTGATCATTGACAGGAAGAGGTACAGTAACTGCAAGCCCTCCAAGTAGGGGATCCTGGTCTGGGATCACAGAACACAAATATAAAAATTTGGGAGGGCTTTAAGGCCCACTTCAGACACTGCCCTTATTTAACAGATAAGGTGGCTGAGGTCTTGCCAGGGGCAGGTCATTCAGGTTTTCACTAAAATTCAGGTCTCCAGCTCCCTAAGGCAATATGTGTATTATTCTAGGATCAGCGCAAGAAATAACAGGCTAGCAGGTCTCCAAAACTATAGATTAAAATTTCCAGCTCTTTTATCTTATTTTTAGCATATCATGCCAGTGGGAGTTTTTGTATCAATCTATTTACATCCCTCATGAGATCTCATGGGGGCAGGAAATGAAGTTCTGATATGGAGACAACAGAGCTAGCTCTGATCCTTACGAGGTATTTGGTCATGGGAGAATGATTTAACTTTAATTTTTCTTTTACTTCTTCCATTTGTAAAATTGGACTAACGATAAATCATATCTTATTGGATTTTATAATAATAAAATAAGATCTACATGGAAGAAGCTTAGAACAATGACAAACTAAGTATAAGGTAATATAGTATCTTCATTTGAAGAGATTATAATCCAATAATGGACCCCAAAAGCACAGGTAACAAAATCAGTAAATAGGTCAGTGGGATTTCATCAAACTAAAAACATTCTGGCTAATAAAGGAAACCATGAACAGAGTGAAAAGAAAACTTAGAGAATGGGAGAAAATATTTGCAAGCTATACATCTGCCAAATAGAAAAATAGCAAGTAATCTGATGAAAAACTGGACAGAAGATCTAAACAGACATTTTTCAAAGTACAGCATAAAAATGGTGAATGGGTACATGAGAAGATGCTCAGCTTCACTCATCATCAGGGAAATACAAATCAAAACCACAATGAGGCATCACCTCACTCCAGTTAGATTGGTTATTATCAAAAGACAAATGATAACAAGTGTTGGTGAGGATGTGGCAGAAAAGAAACACATGCACATGATTGATAGGAAAGTAAATTAGCAGAGTCATTGTGGAAAACTGTATGGCAGTTTCTCAGAAAACTGAAATTGTAACTTTCACCTGATCCAGCAGTCCCCACACTGGGCATACATCCAGGTTAAGGGAACCAATCTGCCGAAGAGAACCTTCACTCCCACATACACTGCAGCACTAATCACAAGATCCAGGACATGGAAACAACCAAAATGTCCATCTGCTGATGAATGGATGAGGAAAATGTAGTTCATACACACAATGGAATACACTCAATTGCAGGATATAAAAACTGAGGTCACAGAAGTTAAGAGCATATGGTGATTACCAGAAGCTAGGGAAAGTAGGGGTTGAGAGACTGAGAAAGTATCATTGATAGGTACTAAGTTATAGTTAGATAGGTGTAGGAAATTCTGGTGTTCTAGTGCATGGTGAGGTGACTATAGTGATAAGTTATTGTATGCTCCTCTACAAAAACCTAGTGGGAACACCACTGTGGCCCAGTCATTTCAGCCACAGGTTCATGTCCCAGCTGCTCCACTTCCAATTTAGCACCCTGTCAATGCGTCTGGGAAAGCAGCAGATGATGACTCAAGTACTTGGGCCCCTGCAACCCTATGGGATACCTGGATTGAGTTCTAGGCTCCTGGCTTCAGCCTGACTCAGCCCTGGCCATTGCAATCTGGATGATCTGCTTCTAGAATTTCCTATAGGATTTTGAAATTGGTACTTGTTTTCACAACTGAACTTCTAGACAAGCAGATTCAATTCTTCAAAATGTGAAGAGCGTGTGTGTGAAAATCAAGACTTGTTTTAATGGAATTATTCCACAAAGATAATTTTAGGGTGGCTTCCCCGGAAGTACATGTGGACACAAGGATTTGTATGTTAACAAATGTTCCTGGAAAAACCAGCAGGGGATTAAGGAAGTGAGGCTTGGAAGTGAGGAAGACAATCAAGGGTGTAATATGTTTATCATGGATCTCATGACAACACAATCAAAGGCGCTTCCATGGGAGGGAACTGTGGCTCAGTCAGGCAGGTACACACTGGGGGCAATACAGATCACATCTCAGTGTTTTCCTGATTAGGGAATGTGGTAATTAGAGTTTTCCCATTACCCTTCTCCTTGGTAATTAGACAAGGCTATCCAAGGCATTAGCTTTCAGCATTCTGTGTTTGGTTCATGCAATCCAAGCTGGGCTCCTGCAGCCTGGGTGCAAACTTAAGAAAGCAGAAGTGGTGTTGGCTGTTGGGAGTAAGAGCACCCTTGGCACAAGAAAGGTCAAGGAATCCAAAGGAACATGGATGAGACCCTCTGCCAGGCACTCTCCTAGGATGAAATGATGAACAGGACAAATGTTGTCACCAGATTGTCTCATTGAGTTTTCACTTGCAAGGAGGAAAACAGGCAAAAACGATCAAGCAAATAAATTAATTGAATCTGTGAGATGTTCAATGAATAAACAAAGACAGAGTTGTTCTGGAGAATAAGATATCTATGGCATATAGGTGTTCAATAAAGGATGCTCTCTGGAGGTCAGTTTTAATCTGTGACCCTAATGATGAGAAACAGTGATTATTTGGCAGGTATTAGGAGGAAAATATGTTATGTACCAGGAACATATGCAGTGTTCCTTAAGTGGGAAAGTCAGTTGCATAGTTCCTGAACAGAGAATACCAGGGGATGAAGCCTGTAGGATTAAGGGGTATTTCTGCTATTTGTTACAGTCTAGCAAACTGTTCTAAAACCTAGCGACTTGAAACACAACTCTTGCAATTGCATTTTTTCTGATGGTTTAACTAGGGCTACATAATCTGAGAGGACCTTATTCCGGTGACTGTTACTTTTTGTTGATTGTACTATGTCTAAAAAGTTTACTTGGGTTTCTTCACATGGAGGGAATGAATATTTGGAGAGGGATAGAAGAAGCTGCAAGGCCCTTTGAGCACAAATGTCTTGCTTCAGAAGCCATACAGTGCTATTTCCACCCCATTCTATTAACTGTGCCTAGTTACAAAGCAACTTGGACTCTAGTGATCAGGACAATGGCTTTATCTCTGCATGAGAGGTGCTGTAAAATTTTGTGGCCATTGTCTGTAGTACTAATGACAAAGCCCATGATTCTAGATGTGTCAGGGGTCAAATTAAACAGGTTGTAGACCACGGTAAAGTGTTTAGATCGTTGAGATTTGAGTGTCCAATTACCATGTAACTACTACCGTCTTAAGCAAGGTCTGGATCAATATAGAAATAAGATAAAGGTATAAGTTGCATTGAAATAAAAATCACTCCTTTAACTCTTAGGATATAGTTGACATCTAAGGACAGGAGGAGTCTCTCATAGAGAACCATAGCACTAAGCAGAATCACCCACTGTCACTGACCAGTCTCTTTGATTATTAGATGCATAGCCTTGAGAAAATTGCTTTAATTCCTTGTTTTACTCAGAATAATATGCCATGGTGATTTCTTAGCTCTTAGCTCCATCCATAGCAGAAGACGAATGTTCAATAAAGTTGCAATTGTTAATGTTAAGAACAAGTGGTTCTGGGGCCGATGCTGTAGTGTAGTAGGTTAAGCCTCCACTTATGGCACTGGAATCCCATATGGGCACCAGTTCGAGTCCCAGCTGCTTCACTTCCATTCCAGCTCCCTGCTAATGGCCTGGGAAAGCAGTTGAAATTGGACTGTTTGGGCCTCAACACCTATGTGGGAGGCCTGGAGGAAGCTCCTGCCTCCTGGCTTTGAATTGGCCCAGCTCCATTCATTGTGGCCAACTGGGGAGTGAACCAGCAGATAGAAGACCTGTCTGTAACTCTGCCTCTCAAATAAATAAGTAAATCTTTAAAAATCAGTAAGCAGTTCCTAGTGGTTAATTTGTATAGAATTTATGGAAAGTGACTATTTTCTTCTTTCTTCTCTTGTTTATGAAAAGATCTGCTTTCTCCTTCTGTCATATTTCCCTTCCTTTTCTTTTTTCCCCTTCCCTTTCTACCAAGGTTTTGTCATTTATCCACACAGATGCCTTCAGTCTAAGAATGAGACCAGTAGAGAAGAAATTTTGTCAAATGCAATGTGTAGACTCTTTGGTTTTATTATCTCAGGGAAATTTCTGGTGAATTTAAATACAAAAATAAATCTTTTTTTCCCATTACAAAGACAAGAACGATGAGAGGAAGTACTTGGTATCAGCTGGTATGAATGTTTCTAAGGTGACAGGATAGTGCATGTGCATGTGGGCCTGGTCTACATTGAATCATTTCCTCTCCAGAAAACTCATTAGAACAAACAAATACATATGAGTGCGGGATCTCACACACTCAAACAACTAATTGTTTCTATCTTTAATATTTTGCATAGAGTTGCAGGCAATTCACGAATTACATAATTTATCGCATGCCACTGCTTGCATAGAGAGGATAGCCATTATTTTAGACGTTTTTATGGACCTGGTTAATATTAAGTATTAATAACATGATTAGGGATTTAAATCTAGGCAAACACTTCTACCCAGCCCCCAAGAGATTTGCAATTTTTGGTCCCTCCTTACAAAGTGAGCTCACGAGATATGGAAAAAATATTACATGACTGAATGAAAAGAAACTGAGTAATAGAAATGGCTTAAATTACTAAAGAACAAAGCCCATGAAACAACTAGAGGGAATAAGGAAATTAATTTTCCCAATTAAATGAGAGAGCAATAAAGCACATCCACAAATTGGGAGAGACAGTAGACTCAGGCACTGAGAAATCCTAAGTCCATCAAGAGACTGTAAGCATTCTTGGGAGCCAGTTTCCCTTTGACACTTGCTGCATTTACATCTCTGCCTTAATTTCTTCCCAGTGCTTCCTGCAAGGAGGATTGCTTATTTTAGAATATCAATTTACAGCATACAGAATGCTTTTATGTGGTCCTAACTGATTTTCTATCTCATGCGCTTGGTCTTATTTCCAGCTCCATCTCTTTTTTTTTTTTTTTAAGATTTATTTTTGTTTACTGGAAAGACAGAGAGAGAGAGAGAGAGAGAGAGAATGAGAATGTCTTCCATGTGCTGGTTCACTTCCCAAATGGCCACAATGGCTGGAGCTGAGTTAATCTGAAGCCAGGATCCAGGAGCAAGGAGCCAGGAGCTTCATGCGGGTCTCCCATGTGTGTGCAGAGGCCCAAGTACTTGAGCCATCCTCCAATGCTTTCCCAGGCACATTAGCTGGGAGCTGGATCAGAAGTGGAGTAGACAGGACTTGAACTGGCGCCCATATAGGATACCGGCGCTGCAGGCTGGGGCTTTAATCCACATCATTGGCCCCTCCAGTTCCATCTTACCCAAGGAAATTGAGGCTCTGAACAGGTCAGCAATCTTCCCTGCTATATGACTGCTACTGGGCAAAGCTGAAACCAATCTCAGAGCATCCAACTGAAGACTCAATGTGCTTTGTGTATCTCATACTATTTCAGCACAGGAAAAAAGTCCAAGAACCATCATCGTGGCAGAGTAGCATGTTGTAGTAGTAGCGGTTTCAAGATGTCTCTGATATCAATTCCTCCTTTCCAACCATGGCATATGTGCCCCATTGTTGGTAGAGAAAACGTGTCCTACTCATTATTACTTGGAGAATTTCGCATTTTATTGGTTGGTTCGACTCAATATATGCTAATACATGTCAATGCTAATGAACTGTATGCTCTATTGCCCTGGGAATAAAAGGACCACTCTTTCCTGCTTTCTTACTCCACCTCTACAGTATTTTGAGACCCTCATCTTAACCTTAGAGAAAATTTCTTCTTAAAGAGTACATCCCTGTGCCTGTAGTCCATGCTTCTCCTATTCTGTTCATTGCTCCATGTCCTTAGTCAGACACTGAAAATCTTTGAGTTTCAAGGTTTCTCATCTTTAACTTGAGGCTATTCAACAGATAGTAAAGTATGGAATATACTTATAAACCAATCCCATAGCAAAATGCCTGGAACATAGTAAGCAGTAGTTAAATGCTGTCTACTGTTTTTGCTGTTGATAATACTTTCTCCTAGTTCTCAGCTTCTACAGAAACTGTCTTGGTTGGGAATTCTACAAAAGAAAGAGTCCATCAGCCTCCTCCATAACACCCTCTCTTTGGGCCACTTCTACTTAAATATGTCCTCTCATGCCTACTTGATCACTTGAAGTTACCATCATGCCAGTTTACCCCTCATTTTCGTTTCTTACTTTTCATTCCCTGTTACCCTCCCGTGTTTTCCCACTGACCAGACAACACTTTGGGTTATTTTCACCATATAATTTATCAACCAAACCATAACATTCTTGAGACTGAAAGGAAAATCCAAATGTTGAGATCATCTATGGTAAACCAGACCATGTGGTCACACTACTTATAATGCTCCGCAGAATTTGGAATTCACAGGATTGCTCTGATTGGGTTTCTCTACTAGTTCCTTATGGAAAATAGATCCAAAAGATGCTTTTCAATAAACAAAACAGGATTTCTAGACATTTCTTACAGACAGTCTTCTAACACTGAGCACTTTGGATTGTTCCTTCTTTCTTTTCTTTTTCTTTTTATCTTTTTTTTTTCCCCAAAAGCTTGTTGCCCTTTATATCTAGGGTTGGATGCTCTGTTCCAACCTTAATCATTGCTCCAACCTTGAAACATGTTCATGTAGTTTATTAAATGCTGCTAGCACAGGCTCCACACATGCCCACCACTACCACACTGGCTGCTCTTTCCACTCTTCTAGGATCTTGGACCTCCCACTGCACAACAGTTGGAGAACTGATATTTAGCCCAGCAAAATAACTAGTATTCTCTCACTGACATTCTCAAGGTTTGAGAGTATCTGATTTGTCACCCCAGCAGAACACCTCCCAAGGCCTGAAAATCGTAGTTTGGCAACCCAGGAGGAAAGTTCCTCTGACCATTTCCTTCTAACTTGCCAGCCAGTGAGAAGGAGCATGTACCCACCGTGCTTCATTCCAAAGTACCCCTACTCCGGAAGATGCATAGATAGGATCAGAAAAAATGTGATCCTCATTATATTATTGCCATCCTAGTAACAAAGTGCTTAACCATAACTTTTTAGGTATCTTTCTAGAGTCCTAGTTCTCTCCCTTATCCAGCCATCAACTTTTATGCCAGTTCTTTAACTTCCTCTTGGAATTTGGTTTCTCCAATGACTGGCTCAGTACATAAGATTGCTAAAGGACCTGTAAAATATGATAGACTTCAAAGTGGTTTGCAGTAGTTATTTGGGGCACAGGTATACGATATTGATATTACTGCTCTGTGCCACCCCATGGCCAGGAGATATGTTTCCAGGCAGTGCTCCTATTCCATTGTATCTCTCTCAGTTTCCTAGAATGTTAGAGGGGGAAGGGAGGATCTGACTCTCTGGATCAAAGGCGGAAGGCTCCAGATATTTAGACTAGGCCTGGTCTTTTTAGGCACCCGCAGTTTTATTAGTTTTAAGTTATCAGCATTTTTACACAGTAATACAGATTTCTGGTCTCTCTTAAAAATTGGTTTGTGTTTCAAATACATCATGCAGGGCAAGCATCAGCGGTGGCTGAGTAGCATCACTTCTTTAACAAAGTGCATGTACATTGCAGTTGCCCAAGTAACCCCCATCCTGGACGCCCCTTTTGCTGACATGAGGTGGCTCTCAGCAACAGGAACGTGGTATGTGTCTGAGTTGGCCATCTTTCTCCCAGCTCTCCACTGCAGCCCCTTGCTTTGTCCCTCATATAATAGATGGGGAGAGTGGGCTTCTAGTCCCCTCTTTCTTTTACTCCATATTTGCTCTTTTACTCCCCATTTGCGACTTTGCTTCTTGTTGTCTCTGCCTATGGGCTGTCTTCTGAACCACCTAAGAGCCCCTGTCTTCTCTTTCCTTTTACTTATTTCACTTATCTTCGTTTATTCTTCACCAACATTAAAACTCATTATACAGCAGTTTGAAAAAAAAAGTAATGGATTGTTTCTGTTTTTGTTTCTGTCTTAACCTATCGCATAGGAAAATGCCTTTGAAATCTCTGGAAAACAGCCTACCAGGTTTATGTAAAAACAGTAATAGAACAGAGAACATTCTCTTATATTACTCTTATCGGTGGTTACCAGAGTACTTACAAGTTCATGACCTCATTTGATGTGCAAAGGAACTATAAGATAGGGAAGAAAGATAGTAGCAATGCCTTCAAACAAGCTAATATAGACAAGGATCCTTAACCTCTGAAGCTTTATTCAAACATTCAGTATTATATCCCAACTTGTAAGAGCAGGAAATAAGGGACAGAGACAAGGGAGTTGAGCCAAAAATAAGACACACAATTGGGATCAGAGTCAGGTCTCCTGTTTTTGTCTAGAGCTCTGGAAATAGAGAGAGAGCTGGAAAGAACCTTGGGAATAATCAATTCAAAATTCTTCACTTGACACAAGTGAAAACGAAAGCCATGAGAAGGGAAGTCACTGCCTTAGCTTTCTGTTTCAACTGAAAGAAGTAGGGTTAGAATACGGAATTTCTAGAACTTTGCCAAGTAATCTTTTCTGATTCTCAAACCAATTACCCAAATCCATGGTGAGAGCTCTATGTAAGAAAATATGAAAATAAAATGAGCTGAAACCAGTAAATTTTCAAAAGGCTAAAGCCATCAGACTGTCTCAATCCATTTTAATGATGCATTGATTAATGCACTGCAATTTTTCTCTGTAACTGAAATCTGCTTTTTTTTTTTTTTAAAAAAAGAATCGATAAGTGTTTGTATATCCTGACTTCCACCTTCTTTTGTCCTTCCTTTGTTTCCTAAGGCTCTTTTTCTTTCTGTAGGCATTTTTCTTGGATTTCCTGTCCTGCTTAACTCTACAGTGTGTATGGTGGAATGTATACAGAGTTGGGGCCAGGAGGGTTGAATTTGTAACACCTGATTTCCCCTTTTTAGGTTTGTCAAGTTGAACAAATCACCTTTGATGTGGTGAGTTTTCTAGAATTACCATTCTTCCCTTGATAATGACCATTTCTTCTTTTTTGAGTTGAGATTTGTTGACTCTACTCTCAATGAATGATTTTTGAATCTTTGCCTAGTTTCAATATGTGTTAATACAGCTACCTGTGCCAGTCACCTCCAAGGTCTAGCAGAGACAGATAAGACTGGGATGATTCTACAATTAACAAGCTGTGCCAAATGGAACTTTTAAAAACTTCATTGAGCCTCATTCATCTGTTCATTAACTAGTATAACAGAGAGTGCTTCAGGCAGAAGAGATACTGATGTAAATAAGATAGCAGATCTCTTTAATCTAAGGTTCTAGAAGTGGAGAATAAATGTAGGAAAATATCGGATTGTGTTGAGCATTATCCAGATATGTTGGAGTGTTTTTTCCATCCTAGCTCCCATTAAGTTCTGTGTATTATTTCCAAATTTTCCTAGTGCCCTATAATTGTTTGTATATTAATTTTCTCCACTAGAACTCAACTTTATGTAGAGAAGGGACTATGTGTGTGCTTTACTTTTAAATTTCTAATTCCTACATTGTGTCTACTACCATGAATGTGCTTAGCAATGGCTTGTTCACATTTTGAGTGTTAACTTCATTCTTGGGCTCATCTTATATTTCCCTGTCCTTTTTTCACTTTATTCCTAATTTCTTATTGTATCATTTCAAAAGCAGTATTTTAAAAGCAATTGCAAATCTTTTTGAAATGAAGCTAGTTTGCTTAAGGAAGCAGAAAACAAAAACAATGAGCACATTTTTAAATATGAATGACTAGGTTAGCAAAACTTGAGTTTAGGGGCAAGTGTTGTTGTGATTAAGCCATCACTTGGGACATCAGCATCCCATATCAGAGTGCTGGTTTGAGTCACAGGTGCTCTGCTTCAGATCCACCTCCCTGCTAATGTACATGGAAATCAATGGATGATGACACAGATTTCTATCACCCACATTGGGGAACTGGATGCAGTTGATGGCTTCTGGCTTCAGCCTGGCCCAACGCCAGATATTATGGTTATTTGGGGAGTAAAACCAACAGGTGGATGATCTCTCTCAGTTTCCCTCTTCTCTCTCTCCGTGTCACTCTGCCTTCAAATAAATAATAATAACTCATTATTCAAAAAGAAAACTTGAGTTTGAGTACAAACATCCAAGCTTCTGATAGTTTCGTTGTCTTGGAAAAGGAGCCTGTGTTGCCAAGTCACAGTCTCTTATTTGAAAAATGGAGCTCATCTCATCATATCTTGAAAGTATTAGATGACATCGTGTATATAAAAGACTCAGCAAGCAAAAATAACAGCTCTCCTGGTTCAGCACTTGCTCAGTTTCAGTGTCATCATTGTGTTCTTAGAATTGTAACTACAAATCACATTGAATCCGTTAAAATTTTAATTAAAAATTAAAATAAACAATGATGTTTATGGTGATTGATAAAACTATCAAATTGTGACAAACCATCCAATCTTCTTAATCACTTACTCCAGACATTCAGCTCCACAAAATAGACACTCAATAAAAAATAAGCACTGTAAATGGTGATGAACTTTTATTGCATTATCTGTTTAATAATACTGGACACCCCAAAGAAAAGAATTTTATGAGAGAGTGAAACACAGAGCAACACCCAGGATTTAATTATGATGGCCCTCAAATAGGAAGAATGTGTGCTGCTGTTTATAAGTCATTGTCCCTGTTTGGTCCTGTCATCTTAGCATAAATGCACCACATCATGTTTACAAAAATGTCCTGATTTACACAGACAACCTAACCTTTTTGATTCACATCCAAAACCAAGTATGCGCAGAAGCCAAAGGGAAGAAGAAGAAGAGAAACACAAAGCAAGTTAATTTTGCAAACTTGTCTTCCTCCTCATGAACACATCCTCCAAAGAGGCTTTGATTTATGTGTCCTGATTCATGGCAACTGGAGGTATGGAAGATTTGTCACCTTGGATTTTGAGGATCCAATTATTTACACTCTAAAAGTATGCCTTCACCAGTGAGGAATGATAGAGGGATGGTGTGTGCAGTATCATGTTAATGGGAGGGCTACAAAAATCAATGGCAGGATCAGGGATGGGAGCCATTTAATCTCATTTCTGCAGCTCAAGATGCCAGCACATCCGTCTTTCTCGAGAGTATGCACACAGCTCTATTAGGCACTGGTCATGCTATAATTCTACTGTAATTGCAATAGCATTATAAATTATTGTCATAACACCATCACACCACAGAATCAGTGCACTAGAACTCTGGTTCATGGCTTTGTGTTTTCTCTGTGTGCAATCATTTATTTTTGGAGATGGTACAAGAGGCTGTGAGCATAAATGTGGCTATGTACTCAGGTCATGTGAACAGTTTGCTGTCTGCTTCCTGATGAGCTTGGTAAAATTCTACAATGAACTGTGAGAAGGAAGTGCCTTGTTCTATACATTTTGTTATTACTAATGAACTATGTGACCTTGTGAAGGTTGTATTCCCTATTACTACCATGGCATGTAAAATAATATCATTGAGGTTAATAATCAATTTCTGAATTTCAGCAACTTTCCTACCTTCTTTTTGGGGGCCATTTTTCATATTATATGTGTGATTAAATTTTGTTAATGTTTTCCAATGCACAATGCAAAAGCATTGTAATCACCGAAAGGTTAGGCTGAAATTGAACTCAATAACTGTGAACCCTCTTACAAGAATCAATCACCCTCCAAGGGCACACCCCCAAAGACCTAACAACTCCCACTGGAACCTCTTCCTAGCTGCCACAATTAGATCAAGTCTCTACCTTTGAGTCATCAGTCATTAACATCAAGACATCAGAGTTTAACAATTTGCATGAGTTTTGGGAGACAAGTCTTTCTGTACCCATGATGCTGTATTCCTGACTCTGCTTCACGATGCAGGGATAGGAGGGAATAGAGGGGAATGTTTTTGGAGGGGCTGATCCTCTATACTCCTGATTCTTTGTAAACTTTTGAGAAGGTACAAGCTTCTCTGTTAATAGATGTCTTAATGAAAAGAGTATTAGTTCTTTTAGTCTTACCTTTAAATTGCAATTAACTTCCCACAGTCCCCGGAGTGATATTTTCAAAATAAAATATTATGTCATGTCACTTTTCTGCCTAATTCTCTCCATTGTATTCCTATCTCATTTGAAGTAAAAGGAAACATCCTTAAAATGATCTACAAAGTCCCAGTTAATGTGGCTTCCATTAGCTCTGCATGTACTTCCTCCTACTCACCTCCATCCTCCTGCATCCTGGCCATTCTGGCTACATTTGCTTTCTAAAAAGCTAACACCTTTCTGCCTTCAGGATTTTAATGCTTTCCATTCCTTCTGCCTGGGATGTTTGCACCTCTCCATCCCTTCTCCCAGTCTCTTATCTCAGAGTCCTTCCCTTACTATCTTATCCAAAGTTGTGTTTCCTTTTCCCATGACACACTCTATCCCTTACTATGTTTAATTTCCTCCAGATGTTTCTTAGTAGTATGACTTGATATATAATAAGTATATTTCTGTTTGCTGTACATATCCTCTCCTTAGACTGAAAGTATGTAAGGGAAAAAAATTTTGTTTGTCATCTTCATTTTTTATTATTATCATTTTTAAAAACATTTATTTATTTCATTTGAAAGGCAGAATTACAGAGAAGCAGAGAGAGAGAGAGAGAGAAAGAGAGAGCGCTCTTCCATCCACTGGTTCACTCTCCAAATGGCTGCAATGGCTGGAGCTGTGCCAATTTGAAGCCAGGAGCTTCATTCAGATCTCCCACATGGGGGCATGGGCCCAAGGACTTGAGCTATCTTCTACTGCTTTCCCAGGTCATAGCAGAGAGCTGGATCGGAAGTAGAGCAGCAGTATGGGATGCCATATGAGATGTCAGCACTGCAGAAGGTGGCTTTACCCACAATGCCGGCCCCTGTCTTTACTTTTGCATGCTTAGTTCTTAGATCAGTTTTGATGTATAGTAAGCATTTGTTTATTTAATAATACAATTAACTAATATGAACATATTGTATACATAATGCCTTACTTTCTTCTTGTCTCTATATTTATTTGTTGAAAAGAAAAATTACATGCATAATTATTATTATATAAAACCTCTTAAAATTATATAAAATGCTACACAGTGGAAAGTCTTTCTTCAAATCATATGATTCTTGCTGTTCTTTCTGTTTTTATCCTTTATGACTTAATTATATTCTCTGTTACATATAATGTTTTCTTCCATTTTTGTTTCTGTGTAATGTGGCTTACCTTCTTTTCTTCCATGTTTTTGTTCAGTTATATTAATTTATGTTTAATTTTCTCCTATTGTTTGCTTTTATCTTTCCTTGAGTTTCACATTTCTGTTTGGGCCTTTTTTAATAAGAAGAATTATTTATTGGCATACTTTGATTCATGATATACAGTTTTCTTCTGATGGACAATTTTCATTCATCATACATTTTGTTTGTCTTTTTCTTATTTATTAACAGTATCTTCAAATTATTTTCTTGTTCTCTTTTATTATTCATTTTCACTGAAGTGATTTTTTGAGATCACTTATTAAAATAGATTCTTTTTATTTCTAAAGATTTATTCTTTTCGAGCACAGAGATAGGGAGAGAATAAGAGAAGGATGAACGAGAGAGGCAAATATTTTCCATCCACTGGTTCACTCCTCAAATGGCCACAGTAGCTGGGCTAGGCCAGGCCAAAGCCAAGATCTATGAGCTTCCTCCAGGTCTCTCACATGGGTACAGGAGTCTAAGCACTTGAGCCATCTCCCACTGGGGTTTGGATCAGAAGTACAGCAGCTAGAACTCAAACCTGCACCTACACGGGATGCTGGTACCACAGTGGAGGCTGAACCCTCTATGCCACAGTGCCAGCCCTTATCAGTAGATTCTTATGGGTGGGAGAATAGTTTCAAAAATTGTGTACCTCAGAGGCTCTCTCCTTGCCTGGGTTAGCACCATCCTTCCCTGTATATGTGGCTCATCTGTGTAACTCTATGTGAATCAAGGTTTTTCTTCTCCAACAAAACTTCTCACTGAATTTTCATATAAGTAGGGGTTGTAGCTTTTGTACTTTAGATCATGTACCTTATAATTAGGGAATATTTCCTTTTTGAGAGCAAACATGGCTATACCCTCTTATCATTTCTTTCCGTCTCTTCCTCCCCTTTGTCTTCTACTAAATCTTAATTTTTGGCAGCCCTTTTGTCTATTTCAGACTTTATGGATTATATCTGTATCATAATTATCCTGAAAATGAAAGTTGCAGGCTTTTCTAAAGAATTAAATTCTTCTTCACACTTAAAACATGAATTCTCTTAAAAGAAGTGAAAAATGCTGACTATCCTATTATGTTCATGTGAGAAATAGCTGTTCCTTGTTTTTAACTATTTCTAGCCTCATTAGAATTCTCTAGAGAACAGAGTGGGCAAATTTCTTAATTTACTTTTTATATTCTGAGCTTTCTGAAGTAAGAGTACTTGAGGCTTTCACTCCAGAAATGGGAATAAATGTTTGCTGAGTCAACCACCTTCTTTCATCCAGTCTCCCATAGAACAGTTGCCTAGGCATAGAAATGGTAAGACTATGAACATGCAATTTATACCTGAAGGAATTCGTTTTGGTATTCAGAGAAGTACTAGAACTTACAGAGCTCTTGTTTTATAGAAGGTGGTGTTTCTTTATGATCGTAGAACACTATGTCAGAGCTGGAAAGAACCACACAGACATCGTGCTGAACACTTCACTGGAAAGATTAAGAAACTGAGTCAGTAGTTGAAACCTACTGGTTCCATAGCTTGAAGGTAAAAATGAATAGGGAAAGTCAGATTCTGGGACATTGTCCAGACCATGTGTTCTAGCGGGCAGGGTAATTGTGTTGTTTACGTAGCTGTGCACCTCTTTCTTTGTTTTATCTTTGAAAAAGACTAAAAGAGTGAGCTGGAGTGAGGAAATCATTCTGGACAGAAGGAGCCCATGTGTTATTCTCATAGTGTTCTTCTTAAATGCATGCTTTAATGTGGAAATCATTAGGTAGAGTTACTTAAGCCGTTGCGTACTATGTGCTCCATGCCATGCCTAGAGCTGAGTAACCGAAGAACTTATAATTGGGGTATTGGAAGAGAGTCAACCTAGCTATATTGAAGTGGCACTTGATGTCTTATTCTCTGTTTTCTCTTGTACACATATATCTCTCAAGGAGTCCATGAAAAGGGGTGGCTAGGCCATGGCATGGTCTACAAAGACCAACTATATCCCCAAACTCACCATAACCCCAGAGAAATTGTCAGCATATTTCCCACTTTATCCTACTTACCAAAACTACTCGAGAAGTTGCTCTTTTATTCCATATGTGTGCAAGTGGAATTTATTACATACATGTAATAAATGCATAACACTAGGAGAAACTGTCCTCGATTTCAATAGCAGCCATGTAACTACTTAAGCAAAATTGTACGTTGATCACTTCCCAACGTTTCAGAAGTGTTAGTTTGATTTATGTGCAGATGCTTTTTAAAGCATATTGTAAGTTGGCCAGGATGACTTTGAGAGTGCATAGATTACGACTACATTATCTGTGTGAGCAAACAGGCCACAGCGGGCGTGTGCAGAGCAGCAGGACCGATGAGTTCCTAATAGATCCTCTTTGCAAACTGGCATCTGTTCTTATTTGAACATCATTGAAGAAAAATACTTCGCTCTTCCTCTGTATTTTTGAGACCTGAGTTTCTTGCTCTGAAAATGAATATTCTTGGTTCAAGCTTTAGAGTATCAGAATGGAAATAAAATTCTAAGTTGACGGGAAGTGTAGCAAGAAGAGTGCAAAGAAATGGAAGAAGTGTTCAGCATTTTCTTTCTTTCTTTCTTTCTTTATTTTTATTTTTTTTTTATTTATTTTTTTTTGACAGGCAGAGTGGACAGTGAGAGAGAGAGAGAGACAGAGAGAAAGGTCTTCCTTTGCCGTTGGTTCACCCTCCAATGGCCGCCGCGGCCGGCGCGCTGCGGCCGACGCACCGCGCTGATCCGATGGCAGGAGCCAGGAGCCAGGTGCTTCTCCTGGTCTCCCATGGGGTGCAGGGCCCAAGCACCTGGGCCATCCTCCACTGCACTCCCTGGCCACAGCAGAGGGCTGGCCTGGAAGAGGGGCAACCGGGACAGAATCCGGCGCCCCGACTGGGACTAGAACCCAGTGTGCCGGCGCCGCTAGGCGGAGGATTAGCCTAGTGAGCCGCGGCGCCGGCCTCAGCATTTTCAAATGGTCATGTGTGGCTGGAAGTTCAAAGAAGAGATAGGAAATAGAGGGAATGAGGGAAGAGATTGGAGATGGTTTGGGGATGGGGGAAGGGCTTGTTTTTGAAACGTCTAGTTTACCACCTTAGGGATTACGGACAGTATTTGGAAAATTGAGCAACATTAAATGGTATTGAATGTTGGAGTGCTGTGATTAATTTTATATCCTAAAAATTTAGACTGGCTGCATTCTAAGGACAGTTTAAAGGAGGTGAGATTGGATACAGGGATAATTTTGAAACTGTGGCAGATAAGGATGATGGTGATGATGATGTTAGCATGCCAAGAATTGTGTTAGCCATTATATAATTGTCATTAGAGAATACCATTTCCCTGTTTTATGGATGATGTTTTAGAGATCACACAAAGAACAGGAGGCAGAGCTGGGATTTTTCCACAGTAGGTCACTGTAAAGGCTATATCTGTTGAGTTCAAAAGGAAAGCTTGAAATAAGCCAGTTCTGCAGACCACAGTTTGTTATATCTGGGGAACCTGCTTGTCCAATGGGTTAATTTATTTCATCTATTAACCCTGAATGAGTTTGATTAGCTCAAAATGTAGCACTGTTTTACAAGGACGGTGTGAAGGTAAGTGAAATAATTTACTTGACACTAAAACTTTTCTTGGCCATCCCAGTGAGGATTCTTATGGAGCAGATGAAATTTTAACCCCATATTTATGAATATTTTCAAATGAAGGGATATTTTCCTCATATTCATAGAAACTTATGGAAAATCTTGTCCCAGAATTGCTCTGGAATCCTTGACAGCAAATGTATGACAAAAATTATACATAATAACAGGGCCAGTAGTACACAAATTCCTGGAATTTGGCTTTACATTTCCATTTTAAAAAATGAGTGTCCAGTGCTAGCTTCATTAACAAGAATATGCCTGTTACATGTTAGGTTCAAAAGGAGTCACAATTTACACTGTTAAATTAAAATAACATTTTAGATATCCAATTTTCACAGAAGATAAATTGCTTTGAACCTTTCAGTAACTCTGAGTTTTTTGTCTTAAAATGAAAATAAGGAGTGGATTAATTTCAAAACACCTTTAAATAAATTAGGTTGCTCTTTTCCCTCCTTCTTTCTTTCTCTCTCCACCCTCTGTCCCTCTCTTCTTATTTAAGCATTAACCAAAATCCAGGGAAATCCATCTGAGAGGAAAAAGCTCTTCTCTTTTCCTCCTTACCCTATAAAATCTGCACATCGTTGACAGAATGTTGATTTAGAATTACACTAATTGACAGTGAAAGACTTCATATAATCCTGTTTATATGACCTCCAATAATGTTGAAAGATCAAATAAAAACCCTAGCCTGGCAATTTTCAGAAGCTGTCATGGTCTATAACAGAAATGATTTAGATGAATGAACTTCCAGTTTCTACAAAGTGTGAATTTGCATTTTACACAAAACCCACGTCATCAGTCACTGAGCCTGCTCCAAAGAAAAGACTTCTCTGGGGACTAAGTGCCTGCTTTTCTTTTTGGGTGATTCGAGGAATTTTTTTCATTGTTGTTAATTAACTGCAAGTATTGGTGGCTTCCCCAGAAGAGTTATGACCAGGTTTTCCTATTCTTCCTTAGGAGGGAAACCAGTTTTCAATGTCAGTGCCAGCACCTGTCATAACTGGAATTCTGTTCACCAAAGGTCATCATAACATTTTTAAATATAGATATTGAAATAAGAGATGAGATAAAGGATGGTCTAGAAATGCATTATATAATTTGAGGAGTAGTTTTGCATATTTTCCTAAGGGTATATTTTTTGTTATTTGCTAAAATACAAATAGTGATCCATGTTATTGCTTGTGTTGCTTACATAAAATCAGTGTAATGTTTTATTTACATAACTGCTAATTTTCTTCTCTCCTAATTTCATCAAATAGCAAAAAATAATTTTGAGGACCAGGCATTACTTCTTAGGTTCTCTTTGGACAACACATTATAACATATCCTATAAACCAGCTTTAATCTTTTTGAATGAACATTTCTTTTTTAAAGGTTTTTATTTATTTATTTATTTGAGAAGCAGAGTTACAGATAGAGGGAGAGACAAAGAGAAAGATCTTCCATCCTCTGGTTCACTCTCCAAATGACTGCAATGGCTGAGGTTGGGCCAATCCAAAGTCAAGAGCCAGGAGCTTCTTTTAGGTCTCCCATGTGGGTGCAGGGGCCTAAGCATTCATGCCATCTTCTACTGCTTTCCCAGGCCATAGCAGAGAGCTGGATTGGAAGAGGAGCAACAAGGACTCAGACCGGCACCCCATGGGATGCTGGTACCACAGGCGGAGGCTTAGCCTACTAAGCCACAGTGCCAACACCTGAATGAACATTTTCTATGTCCTCTTTACTTATTAGCAATGTGACAGCATAGGACTGATTGTTTAATGTTTAATGCAAACAATATGGCATCATCTTAAAAGCAAAATAAAAATTATACATATGTTCTGGTTGTTACTGTATGAGTCTCCTTTTATTGACAACATCTAATCTGGAAGTTCCTGGATGAAGAGTGAAAAAACACTGTTTGGAACATATCAGGTTCTACGTAATATTTAATGAGTGGAATGAATGTAAAATCCTAGGATTTTTCTTTTACTTTCTCTATTTCTCAAGCACTAAATATTATTTTAGCATATTATAGAAAATCATTTTTTATACTTTTACGTAAATGTTGCCTTATGAAATGGGCTGTTCCTCTAACCAAGTCCACAATTACAAATAGACCTCAGCTACACTGGCTCCGGACACCCTCATCCTATCCCTGCTTGCTGCCTGCTCATTAAGCATCTACATAACAAACACAAATCACTCTCAAAATGCCCTTTGCTTGGGGACATTTTCAGGAGGGCATATCCCGTATGCTTTCAAACTAGTCAGAGCTGTAACTTCTAGGTTGGATCCACCATATCCTCCTTCTCTTCTGGTTCCCCAAGGTTACATGAACGCAAGAACTTCTGTAGTTTGCTTTCATTGCCATATTTTCAGTGATTCCAATAGGTGCTCAATAAATATTTATAAAATCAATGGTTGCTGTTTACAAGGATGCTTGAAGAAGGCAAGCCAATGCTAATATTGGCAATGGTGCCAGTCTTTAGGATACCAGTGGTGTGTCCAGAGAGCTAGCTCCTGAATGTCCTCCTCAAGTGTCCCGTTGCACAGCACTGGTCCTGATGGAGGACACTCATGAAGACATTACTTTGCAAATCTATTTATCCTAGAGTCTATTTCTCTTGCTGGGTTTAAGTTGATGAGGAAAAGTAAGAGAATTGACTGATCGCTGTAAGAAAGAGAGAAACATACTGATTCAAGAAAAAAGAGCCGTTGTAACAGCTGTTTAAAACAAAGACTACTTCACTCTGTGAGCAGGGGTCAGGATGCTGGAATGAAATGATTGAGAACTCGGAGTAGAATAGAAAAATGGTTCAACCCATAGACCAAGAGTATCTGAGATGGGAAGGAATGAGCAGTCGCTAAATGGAAGTGTGTGTGTTCAGGAAGCTTTCAGTTTGCTGGTTTGTTGGCCACTGAAGATTTGCCGCTGCTTCTTCCCATCCTGGAGGCAATGAGAATCCAGACTGGCATCATATAAGGAAAACTGTTTCTTCCCTGGTGTTGGGCTCTGGTGTGCTAGGAATAAACAGAAAAATGGGTGCAAATAAGATGGAAAATAATGGGGGTTGTTGATGCAGAAGGATGTTGCTTTAGATAAAATTTCCAAATAAATGTACAAAAATAAGATATGAGCCATATAAATGTCTGGGAGAAGAATGTAGTTGGCAGAGAGAGTAGTGAGTACAAAAGCCCAAAGGTAGGAGTGGACATGATTGGAATAACCATTATCTCATAATCTAATAGGGCTAATTGTGAGGAAAGCAAATGGCAACATATGTTATACACTAGAAAAATGTCCGGGCTTGGTAATCACCTATCAAATAAACATTGAAAGAAAATGAGAATTCCCCTCACTTGCTGACCACTGGAGAATTAAAATTCAGTTTATATACCTCTACAGCCAAATCCTATGGAATATGGTGGAATTCTTCAAAGATTAATGAACACTTCAGAATCTGATAGTGCCTCTCACCACAGTTGAGGTTGGCTGTCCATGTTCATTCAGTATGGTTGAGATGAGCACTGATGATAAGAATCTGTAGCATGTTCAGATTCTGAAAGAGGAAAAATTATGCCATTTGTGATCACCACCACTTAACTTCCTCTTTTAGGGGAAATAGCTGTCACTGCTGTGAAGAGACAATCCCTCAACCATGCTAAACACACAAAGCTTTTTCTTCTCTCTCATATCCTTCAGTGTGGATGGTGTTGATCAGCTGACTCTTCTCTAAAGGGTGATTCAAGAATACAACCTCCTGCTTATTTCATGATTCTGGCATCTTCAGTGTGTGATTGTGTGGAGAGAAAACAAGAAACAAGTGGTGCCTCCGAGACTTGTGGAAGTCTGTTCATCTTTTCCATTTGTGTTTCATTGGCCACCCTACGCATATGGTCCCATCTAGTGCCAAGAGGTCAGAAAACATAGTTTTGTCAATATGCAGAGGAAGTTGTGGGTCTGATGAATACACAGATCCAATTTCTGTGCAGACTTTATAGTCATGATCTCATTTATATATAGGAGGCAGAGACTATTATTTCCATTTATTTCCTGTAAGGAAACATGTAAAAGTCCATAGGTCTTTCAGGCATCACACAGACTTTCCATCCTGGTTTTGTACCATGATGATTTGTTAGTCCATCTAAGTAGTCATTAAAGACCCCTTTGTACTGCCTCCCTTATATAGTGTGTTCCACTGCACAATCAGCTGTGGTGTCAGAAAGAGGCTGGAAAGAACGAAACCTGCCTTCTTGGGTGTATTTCTGCTGTGTCTTCCAATAGCTCAGTAAGTTTAGGAAGTCACTCCACATCCTCATATGTCAGTTTCCTCATGAGAAATGGGACCACTTGATCATTAACTTCCCTTTTAGCTTGAAAACTCATTTAATGTTATTGATTTTACATTCTTAAACGTACATCTATTAGAGAATCACTTCTATGCCCTTTTAATAGTTCTTCCAGGGCTGGGGGCTCTTGTGTAGATGTTCCGTGGGAACCACATCCACACGCAATACTCAGCACCTCCTGGGCTCCCTCAGCCTCCATTCCCCTTGAAGAATTTTCCATCTGCTAGCAGACCCCACTGTCAAAGCAGCTGATTCCTGTTGGTTTAGGAAAGCATCCAGTGTGGCTCGCATTCAACGGCCCCTTGCCTCTTTTCCGGAGCACCCGGGGAATGTAACCTGCCAAATCGCTTTTACCCAAAACTCGGCATGAAATGTGCCTGTCTGGGCTTCAGAGCGGCTTAGCTAATAAAGCAGGAGATCACTGAGGAAAAGCGGATATTTGTGCTGTTCAGGAACTCCGAGTGCCAAGAACCCGCCTCCCTTGGCTCCCCTGGGGAAGCTGAGGTTTTGCAGGTTTAAAGTCATGACTGCGAGGATGGCCCACAGCCAGCTTCCTGAGAAGGGGATGAAAGTCCCCATCAGAAAATTCTCACCCCCTCCCCCTTGTCTTTTCTCTCTCTCTGGTTGAAGTAGAACTTGCTGGCGTGTGTGTGTGTGTGTGTGTGTGCGCGCACCAGAAACAGGAAGCTGTTTTCTGTTCACAGCAATGAAGAACACTGGTACGAAATGCTGTCAAACATGATAAAATGTTACCAGGACAAGATGGGGGCCTTTTGCAAGCCTGTGATATAAGAAGTCTGGACCAGAAAAGGGTGAGGAATTTTCAGAATGTGCTTTTCTCCCAGCTTTTCAGGAAAAGTTAAGTGCTGTGGGTGCTCAGGGTGAGGGGGAACCATAATCATAACCAGCTAGGGAAACTTGTGGATGGCCCCATGGTGGTCTACCTCACTCATTCACTCATTCCAAACACTTCTGTTGAGCACCTCCACTGTATGAGATCTTGTATTTGTCAGTGAGACAAGGGCCCTCACCCAATGGGCTCTCCACTTCTACTCTTACGCCTGTTAATCCTGCAAATTAGTTTTCCCATATAGAAGTCAGAATGACATTTTAAATATCATAAACCAAAGAACATCACTTTCCCACTATCTTTTCAATCCTTTATCATAGTCCATTTGCACTTGCTATAACAATACCTGAGAATTGAGTAGGATATAAAGGGAAGAAATTTATTACTTTCATAGTTCAGGAGGCTGGAAAGTCCGAGAGCATGCTTTTGGTGTCTACTTGACTTCTGGTGAGGGTCTCATACTGCTTCATAATATAGGAGAAAAGAGGAAATGCAAACAGGTGCATACAGAGGTGACGAAGCACAAGGGGTGGTCATGCTCTGCAGTATCCCACTCCTGCACTAACTAATCAAGCTCTGGAAGCATGAAAATTCACTCCCTTTTGCAAGAGAGTGGCATTAATTCCTTCATGGGGGCAGGGTCCTTAGGACCCAACTACCTCTTGAAGTTCTCATCACCTCTGAATACTATTACATTATGAACAAAAATTCAATCTGCAGTTTAGAGAGAACAAATCATATCAAGGCCTGGTAGGCTTCTTATTGCCTTTAGGATAGCAGAATCTGTTTACCAACCAAGGCCCGCAATGTTCAATATTGTCTAGCTTGGTCTTGTGTCTACTTTGTACTTACCTTGTCTCCTTCCAGTCTGTTTGACCTTCCATTTTACCTGCTCCTTGGTTCCTTGAACACGTCAATCTCTTGCCTGTCATAGATTAACTGGCCTGTGCACACTGCAGAAAGCCTGGTTTGAACTGCAGTGTTAGCTGAGTCACTGCTAAGGAAGGGACACTTTCTTCACAGAGAAGCACTAGAGGCTGAAAATAGAATGGATCTGCACCAAAATAATAGGCTGGAATGTCAGAAAGAAGTCCCTTGATTTTATTTGGGCTATTACCTGCCAGAGCTGACTGGAGAGGTCCTGTTTGTTCTGAAAGTCATTGGCTCAGACTAGTTTCTTTACAGTTGCAAGTAGAGAGGTTGGTTGGGGACAGCCAACCCAAGGGGTTCAGCACAGTGGTTGTGAAGGTTACTTTGGGTCAGAAAGACCTGGACTTGCTTCTTGCTTTTGTCCTACTTCTAAGTTATATACAACTTTGGCCAAGTTACATAACCTCTTTGAGCTCCAGCATCTAATCTGGAATAATAATTCCATAAGAATTCTGTTACAGAGGATTATCACAAATGCTGAAGAGAGTAAACACATGGTATTGATACCTGTGTATGGTGCATAGCATATACACCAATGACGGTTAGTACATTATTATTATTTATTACTTCCACTATCATCCCTCATTTCTGCACATATTTACTATAATCTAAATGTGGGCAGGCAGAATTCACATCTAATTGCTGTTTTATCTCTCATAGTGGTACAAGAACTAACATATAAAGAGCCCCTGATAAATATTCATGGAATGACTTTTACTCATTAATTGATTATTTTAATTTAGTAACACTTTATTTCTAATAATCATACATATTATTTGTTCAAGAGTGACTTTATTCTTTTTTTGTAAATTATTATTTTAATTTTCATTAATTTTTTAAAGATTTATTTATTTTATTTGAAAGGCAGAGTTACAGAGAGGCAGAGGCAGAGAGGAAGAGATAGAAAGAGAGAGGTCTTCCATCCTCTGGTTCATTCCCCAAATGACCGCAACTGCCTGAGCTGAGCCAATCTGAAGCCAGGAACCAGGAGCTTCTACT
This sequence comes from Oryctolagus cuniculus, assembly GCF_964237555.1. Classification (NCBI taxonomy): domain Eukaryota; kingdom Metazoa; phylum Chordata; class Mammalia; order Lagomorpha; family Leporidae; genus Oryctolagus; species Oryctolagus cuniculus. The sequence continues at coordinate 154,122,885 of NC_091437.1, forward strand.
GGATCTCCCACATGGGTGCAGGGGCCCAGGAATTTGGTCATCTTCCACTGCTTTCTCAGGAGATAACAGAGAGCTGGTTCAGAAGTGGAGCAGCCGGGAATCAAACCGGTGGCTATATGGGTTGTCAACACTGCAGGTGACAGCTTTACCCATTACACCACAGCGCTGGCCCCAATTTTAATTAATTTTCAAGAAATTCAAAATGATTTATAGACTCAAGTCTTTGAACATAATAGTCTTTTTCTATATGTTTCAGCCAAACTCTAGGGAAGGGGCAAGGAATCACCATTTGGATGCTGATTGAAGACGAAGGTTTTGGAAGCAGACAGCTCAGTTAAAATCCTGGCTTCTTGGCTTTCCAGACTCAGGTTTTTCTTCTATATAGTGGGGATAATACTTGTAGTAGTAATAATTATAACAATATCTGACTGAAAGCTTGCTGGTGCAAAGCAGTGTTAAAAAACTTTCTAGTTTTAATTTTAATTAGTTTTAAGAGTTTCAGTGTGATTTGTAGTCACAATTCTAAGAACATAATGATATTCCCTTCCTCCCTCCCTTCCCCTCTTTCCCCTCCTACCTTACTTCCTTCTTCCTTTGTTTCTTTTAGTTTTTGAGATTACATATTTTAAATTTATATTACAGTAGGTTTAATGCCTCACTGCATAAGAAGTTCAACAAGTAAAAAGCAAAATGACCCTAGTTGATTAGGAATATAGACAACAGCTATGGACAAAAATTAAATGGAAAAAATGACCATTTCACCCATATACAGTAAATTTTCAAATAATCACAGACCATTAAAACTATAGTCATATGATATTCTTAACCATTGGTTTGACAAAGGTATAAAACAAAAGTTTTATAACACTATATTTTCAGCAATACTAATGCACACAGACATTTGTTTCTTTCTTCTTCTTTTTTTAATTTTAGCTCTCACATAATGGAGAACATGCAGTATTTGTTTTTCTGGGACTGGCTTATTTCACTCAACATGATGTCCTCCAGTTACATCCATTTTGCTGAAAATGACAGAATTTCAATTTTAATAGCTGAATAATATTACATTGTATTTAAGGCATATGAACTCCATGCATTTCATATATACAAATTCAGGAACATAGTGATTCTACCTACCCTATCTCCATCCCACCTATACTCCTCTCCTCTCTCTCCCATTCTTATTCTTATGTTTTACAAATATCTATTTTCAGTTAACTTTATACTCATACAATTAACCCTACACTAAGTAAAGGGATCAATAAATAGTATGAATAAAAATGTGAAAAAATTAGCATGAAGAAAAATGTAAAAAATAGTATGAATAAAAATAAAAAAACAAAAATAGGAAACAAACAAAAAGCAGTGTTCCTCAACAGTCAAGAAAAGGGCAGTTCTAAATCATTGCATCATAATGCATCAATTTCACTTCTGCAGTGTACCTTTTAGGTACTATATTAGTTACCACAAATCACAGAGGACATATGGTATTTGTCTTTTGGGGACTGGCTTATTTCATTAAGTATAATGATTTCCAGTTGCATTCATCTGTTGCAAAAGACAGGATTTCATTTTCTTTTTTAATAGCTGAGTAGTACTCCACAGCATATATATACCACAATTTTCTTATCTAGTCATCAGTTGATGGACATCTGGGTTGATTCCATATCTTAGCGATTGTGAATTGAGCTACAGTGACCATGGGGGTATTGATAACTCTTTTATATGCTGATTTAATTTCCTTTGGATAAATTCTCAGGAATTGGATGGCTGGGTCATATGGTAGATCTATATTCGGCTTTCTGAGGTGTCTCCATCTGTACTAGTTTACATTCCCAACAGCAGTGGATAGGGAATCCTTCTCCCCACATCCTTGCCAGCATTTATTGTTTGCTGAATTTTGTATTAAACCTCATTGTGGTTTTGATTTGTATTTCCCTGCTGGCTAATGATCCTGAGCATTTTTTGATGTGTCTGCAGGCCCTTTGAATTTCCTCTCTTGAAAAATATTTATTCAGTCTCTTTGCACATTTCTTAATTGGATTATTTGCTTTGTTGTTGTTGGTTTTCTTGAGCTCTTTATAGATTCTGGAAATTAATCCTTTATCAGTTGCATGGTTTTCAAATATATTCTCCCATTCTGTCTGTTGCCTCTTCACTGTGATGAGTGTTTTTTTTTTTTTTTTTTTTTTTTTTTTTTTTTTTTTATCTTTTGATTACATGTGCTTCTGGGGTCTTTTCCTATTGCCTATGCCAAAGTCCTGTAGGGTTTCCATAATGTTCTCTAGTAATTTGATGGTATTGGGTCATAAATTTAGGCCTTTGATCCATTTTGAGAAGATTTTTATATAAAGAGTGAGGAAAGTGTCTTGTTTCATACTTCTGCATGTGGAGATCCAGTGTTCCCAGCACCATTTATTGAAGATTCTGTCTTTGCCCCAGGGATCGATATTTGCTGCTTTGTCAAAAATAAGTTGGTTGTAAAGGCGAGAATTGATTTCTTAAATTTCTTCTCTGTTCCGTTGGTCTACATATCTGTTTTTGTGCCAGTACCAGGCTGTTTGGATTTTACCTGCCCTGTAGTACATCTTGAGACCTGGAATTCTGATGCCAGATATCTGGTATTGTGATTGCTTTAGCTATTTAGGGTCTCCTGTGTTTCCATATGAATTTTAGCATCATTTTTTTCTAAATCTGCAAAGAATGTTATTAGTGTATTCATTGGGATCACACTGAATCTATATTTTGGTAGTATGCATATTTTGATGTTATGGATTCTTTTAGTTCATGGATATGTCGATCTATTGATGGACATCTTGGTTGATTACAAATTTTGGCAATTGAGAACAGGTCTGCTATGAACACGATGGTGCAGGTTTCTATTGAATATATTATGTTCAAGTCTTTTGGTGATATACCCAATAGTGGGATTGTTGGATCATATGACAAGTATATTTCTAGTTTTTTTAAGAGATCTCCACACTGTTTTCCAAAGTGGCTTCTAAGTTACATTCCCACCAACAGTGTCTAAGTGTTCCTTTTTGTCCACACCCTCACCAGCATGGTTACTCTATGTGTTTTGAATTTTAGCCATTCTGATAGGGGTGAAGTTATTTATCAATTTGGTTTTGATTTGCATTTCCCTGATGGCTAGTAATTTCTTCATATATTTGTTGGCCATTTGTATTTCTTTTTTTAAAAAACTGTCTATATAAAATCCTTTGCTCATTTCTCACCTAGATGGATTGCCTTTGTTTTTGTTTTTCTTGTTGATATCATTGTTGGGTTTTATAAGTTGCTGATATATTTGGGATATAAATCCTTTGTCAGATAGATGGCTTGCAAGTATTTTCCCCCATTCTGTTGGATGTCTCTTCACTCTATTGATCATTATTTTGCTGTGCAAAAGCTTTTAAGTTTGATATAGCCCATTTGTTTCATTTTGCTTTTGCTGCCTGTACTTTGGAGGGTCTTATCCAAGGGATAGAAAAGCTGTTAGAATTGATAAACAATTTAGTAAAGTTGCAGGTTCCAAAGTAAATATACAGAAATGTAGCTTTTTTGTATGCTAATGATGAACTCAGAGAAATAAAAATCAAAAAAGAAATCCCATTCACAATAGCCACAAAAAAGTCTAACAGTTAGGAATAAATTTAACAACCAAAGAAGTGAAATATCTGTACACTGAAAATTATCAAACATTGATTAAAGAAATCATCAGACACAAAAAAATAGAAAACTTTTACTTGATCATGGACCAGAAGAATCAATTTCATTAAAATGTTTATGCTATCTAAAGCAATATACAGATTCAATGCAATCCTTATCAAGATACCACTGACTTTTTTTTTTTTTTACAGAACTAGAAAAAAACAATCCTAAAATTCATATGGAATCATAAAGGACCTTGAATATCCAAAGGGATCCTGAACAAGAAACATCCATCAGGAAACACCTAACACCTGGCTTCAAAGCATACTGGAGGCAAGATGGCGGAATAACGACAGGGAGGTCTTCTCTAGGCTCTGCAAATTTAGCAGAGAAAGAAGTGGAGAGGGTACACTTTCAGGGAAAACTGTAATGGGAGGGCTTGTCAAGTAGTGGAAATGGTCTGGACCTGAGTGGAATTTGTAGACACATAGCAATGAGCACAGAGCATGGAGCACAGAGCAGGAGCACAACGAAGAACCCAGAAGCCCACACTGGCTAGCAAGTTGAGGTCAGACAGCTGGAGGGAAAGCATAGTAGACTGCACCATGTTTGAGTCCAGCCTGGAATTCTCAAGGGTGCTGAGTGACTTCTCACCTTGGTGGTGGTGGGGGGGGACAGTGCATCTCTCCACTTCTTCCCCCTCCACACAAGTGCCCTGCGGCTAGCTATAAGAGAGGTGGCACCATCTTGGACATAAACAGGTAGCAGCTGTTCCAGCTCTTCTTTCACACACAAGAGTGAGAGGGGTCTGTCAGTGGGAGCAACCACAGCAGTTCAATACAACTGGTGGGGTGTTTCTTCACCTAGTCAACACCAGCTCCACTGCGTCTACCCAGCAACAGGCAGGGAGGGGGAGCCATCCCCGCCGAAGGAAAATGCTAACTGTGGGGTCTCTTGTACCTGCCCAGCACAATTGTGAAAGGAGTAGGGCTGTGGCCTGCAGGTACTGAACATGCTTGTGATCCAAGGATTTTACCAGGGGGAAAATCTGTGTTCCCCAAACTTGATCTGACTGTGTAAAACACACAAAGGCAGTGGCTCTGGGAACCCCTGTCTCTCTGTGGACAGGACAGGCTAGTGGCACAGAGTGGACTATCTTACACTTCTTTATGGTGGAAGCCATGGGTGCTGACACTGTGAAAACACTGTGACTGCATGAGAGGGAGCAGGGTGTAGCTGGGGTTCTGGGCATGCTCAGGGTGCCAAGTCACACTCTCAGAACTCCTGGTTGCCAGGGCAGCTCACCGTAGCTGGAAACATGTGCACAGGAGGACTGCACAGATTGTTTTCTTGGAAGAATGCTGAACACACTAATGGACTAACACCCAGGCACATTGATCAGCTTGAAGAAGAGGAGGTGATGGAGTGGTCACACCAACAAACATGATAATTTCCTCCCTTCTGTTAATAAGAGGAGAGCTACCACCCCCAACTTGGGTGTTACCCTGGATACTCACTCCAGCCTGGAGCACTGACAAGAGCTCCCTGGACACACACACCACACAGCTCTCATATTCACTGAAAGTACAGACATTGCATTAAGCTGCAGAGGCACAGCTCAAAGATAAAAGTCATCAGAGGGGAAAAAAAACAATTAACACCACAAAAGCCTAAAAATAAAAGCAGAAATTCAAGAAACAAGAATAAGGAAGACACCTGATCCCTCAAAGGAACACAACAACATTTCAATATTAGAATGTGAAGAAGAAGAGATGGATTAAATGCTGGAAATGGATTTCAAAAAATTAATCACAGGATTATTCAAAAGCAATCAGAAACAAACCCACAAACTAAAGAATACCATACGTGACATGAATGAAAATTTGTCCCATGAAGTTGAGATTTGGAAGAGAAATCAAAATGAAATATTAGAAACAAAGAACTCAATAGATCAAATGAAAAATGCAGTGGAAAGCCTTAACAGCTGACTTGGTGAGGTAGAAGAAAGAAGATCTGAATTAGAAAATAAATCTTTGGAAATTTTACAGTCAGATCAAAAAACACAAGAAAATAGAAAACTTAAAATCAGTGTAGAGTCTGCTGAGTATCTCACTTCCCATGTTGGATCACCCTCCCCTTTTTTTACTCCATCAGTTAGCGTTAGCAGCTACTGGACTTGTCTATGTGCTCCCTTTGACTCCCAGTCCCTTCACCATGACCAACTGTGAACTGAAACTGATCACCTGGAACAGTGAGATGGCATTGGTACATGCCACCTCGATGGGATTGAATTGGAATCCCCTGGTATGCTTCCAACTCCACCACTTGGGGCAAGTCAGCCTGAGCATGTCCCAAATTATACATCTCTTCCCTCTCCCATTCCCACCACCATGTTCAACAGGCATCACATTTCAGTTAATTTTCAACACTTAAGAATAACTGTGCATCAATTACAGATCTAAACCAGTCATATTAAGTAGAACAGATAAAAAAACTACTAAGAGGGATAATGTATTAAGTTGTTCATTAACAGTCAGGGCTATGCTGATCAAGGCACCATTTCCCATAGTGTCCACCTCACTCCAACAGGTTTCCCTCTTGGTGTTCAGTCAGTCGTCACCGATCAGGGAGAACATATGGTATTTGTCCCTTTGGGACTGGCTTATTTCACTCAGCATGATGTGTTCCAGATTCCTCCATTTTGTTGCAAATGACTGGATTTCGTTGTTTCTTACTGCGGTATAGTATTCTAAAGAGTACTCATAGAATGGCAGATGTCCTAAATAGCACTCTGGCCTCAGAATCAACCCTAAAGGCATTCAGAGCTGGCTGAAGAGCTCATGAGAGTATTTCAGGCATGGAAAGCCAAGACACTCTGGCAAAAGATCTCCACGAGTGAGATCCCAGTGGAAAGAACAGGTCATCAAAGAAGGAGGTACCTTTCTCTGAAGGGAGGAGAGAACCTCCACTTTGCCTATGACCTTGTCTAAACAAGATAAGAGTCGGAGAACTCAGAGGGCTTCCATAGCCTTGGAAACTCATGACTGGAGCATAGGGAGATTACTGATGCCATAGACAGGAGTGTCAATTGGTAAAGTCAACAACAGGAGTCACTGTGCACTTACTCCTCATGTAGGATCTCTATCCTTAATGTGCTGTGTATTGAGATTTAATGCTATAACGAGTACTCAAACAATATATTTCATTTGTGTTTCTATGGGGGTGCAAACTGTTGAAATCCTTACTTAATGCATACTAAACTGATCCTCTGTAAAAAAAAAAAAGAAAGAAATTATCAATTCCCAACTTGACTCTCACTGGGATTAAACATGACAATAGGTCTGCTCTGATTTCATCATCATTTAAAAAAAATCATCTATTATTTTTCACTTTATGTTTCTGTGTGGGAGCAAACTGTTGAAATCCATACTTAATGTATACTAAGCTGATCTTCTGTATATTAAGATAATCGAAAATGAATCTTGATGTGAATGGAAGGGGAGAGGGAGTGGGAAAGGGGAGGGTTGTGGGTGGGAGGGACGGTATGAGGGGGAAGCCATTGTAATCCATAAGTCGTACTTTGGAAAATTATATGCATTAAATAAAAGTTTAAAAAAAAAAATCAGTGTAGAAGATTTATGGGATACCATCAAATGACCTAACATACAGATCTTAGGAATTCCTGAAGGTGTGGAAAGAGAGAATGGACTAGAAGACCTAGTTAGTGTAATAATTACAGAAAACCTCTCCAATTTGGAGAAAGAAAGGGATGTCCAAGTAGAGGAAGTACATGGAACTCCTAACAGACATGACCAAGAAAGATCTTCAGCACAACACATTGTAGTAAAACTCTCCACAATAAATCATAGAGAAAAGATTCTAAAATGTGCATGAGAGAAACACCGATTACTTTCAGAGGATCTCCAATTAGATTCACAGCCGACTTCTCATCAGAAACCCTACAGGCTAGAAGGGAATGACAAGATGTAGTCCAAGTCTTAAAGGAAAAAAAAAAAAACTGTCAACCCAGAATATTGTACCCTGCAAAGCTCTCATTTATGAATGAAAGTGAGATAAAGACATTCCATAACAAAAAGAAATTGAAAGAATTTGTCACTACTCATCCAACCTTAAAAAAGATGCATATGAGGTGGTACACAGAAACACAGAAAGATAGCCATCATTATGAAAGAATGAGAAGACAAAAAACACTTGGTCCATCTTCTGCTGCATAATACATTGCATTACTATGTTGAAATCAAAAACACAATACAAAAGATCAGTGAAATGAAGAGCTGTTTTTTTTTAAATGAAGAAAATTGCTGCAACATTGGCCCAACTTAAAAAAAAGAGGGAGAAAACCCAAATCAATAAAATCAGAGATGAAAAAGGGAAATTTAACAAGAGATATCAAAAAAATCAAAGGACTCCTCAGGAATTGCTTCAAGAGCTGTATGCCAACAAATTGGAAAATCTAAAAGAAATGGATAGATTCCTAGACATGTATATTCTGCCAAAATTGAGTCATGAAGACATAGAAAACCTAAACACACCAATAACCAACATAGAAATTGAATCAGTAATAAACACCCTTCCAGCAACAGCAACAAAAAGCCCAGAACTGATGGCTTCACTGTTGAATTTTACCAGACATTTAAAAAAAAAACAAATTCCAGTTCTTCTCCAGCTGTTCAAAACAATTGAAAGAGATGGAAACCTCTCAAACTCCTTCTATGAAGCCACCATAACCCTAATTCAAGCCAGAAAAAAATGTAACAGAGAGAACTATACACCCATCAAATCAACAACACATCAGAACTATCATTCACCCTGACCAAGTGGGAATCATTCCTGGTATGCAAGGATGGTTCAACATTTGTAAATTTAAATGTGATACACCACATCAATAAACTGAAGAACAAAAGTTATAGGGTTATTCAATAGATGGAGAGAAAGCATTTGATAAAATAAAACACCCTTTCATGATGTAAACTTTAAGCAAATTGGGTATAGAGGGAACATTCCTTAACACAGTCATGACGATGTTTGACAAACCCATGGTCAGCATCCTATTGAACTAGGAAAAGCTGGAAGTATTCCCTCTAAGATCCGGAAACAGACAAGGATGTCCACTCTCACCATAGCTATTTACTGTAGTACTGGAAGTTTTATCCAGAGCCATTAGGCAAGAAAAAGAAATCAAAGAGATACAAATTGGAAAGGAGGAAGTCAAACTATCCCTATTTATTTAGGGTATCCAAAAAACTCTATCAGGAGACTATTGGAACTCATATAAGTGTTTGTTAAAGTGGCAAGATATAAAATCAACATGAAAAATCTATAGCCCTTGTGTACACAGAAAATGCCATGGCTGAGAAAGAATTTTTAAGATAAGCCCCATTCACAATAGCTCCAAAAATAATCAAATACCTTGGAATAAATTTAACCAATGATGTCAAAGATCTACATGATGAAAATCACAAACACTAAAGAACTACGTAGAAGACATTAAAAAATGAAAAAAACAATTCCATGTTCATGGATTGGAAAAAAGATCATTATCAAAATGTGCATACTACCAAAAGCAATTTACAGATTCAATGAGATCCCAATCAAAATACCAATGACATTCTTTGTAGGTCTAGAATAAATGATGTTAAAATTCATATGGAAGCACAAGAGACCCAGAATTGCTAAAACAATCTCATGCAACAAAAACAAAGCCAGAGGCATCACAGTACCTGATTTCATGACATACTACAGACACGTAGACCACTGCAACAGAGCAGAAACTCCAGAAATCAATTCCTGCATCTACAACCAACCTGTCTTTGACGAAGGGGCTAAAGTCAATCCCAGGAGCAATGACAGTCTCTTTAACTGTGCTGGGGAAACTGGATCTCCACGTGCAGAAGTATGAAACTATACCCCAACCTTACACCTTACACAAAAATCCACTCAAAATGGACTAAAGACCTAAATCTATGACCTGATACCATAAAATCATTACAGAACATCAGAGAAACTCTGCAAGCTTGGGAAGGACTCCAGAAGCACAAGCAATCACAGCCAAAATTGACAAATTGGATTACATCAAGCTGAGAAGCTTCTGCACTGCAAAAGAAACACTCAGCAAAGGGAAGAGGCAACTGACAGAATGGGAGAAAATATTTGCAAACTATGCAACTGATAAAGGGTTAACATCTGGAATTTATGAAGAGTTCAAGAAATTCAACAACAAAACAAACAATCCAGTTTAAAAATGGGTAAAGGACATGAACCAGCATTTTTCACTTCAAATGGCCAACAGACACTTGAGAAAACTCTTAGGATCACTAGCCATCAAAAGTGATCCCTGTTAGGAATTTGGGAAACATTATGCTGAGTGAAATAAGCCAATCCCAAAGGGACAAATACCACTTGTTCTCCTTGATAGGTGACAACTAACTGAGCACCAAAAAGGAAACCTGTTAAAGCGAAATGAACGCTATGAGAAACGGTGACTTAATCAGCCCTTACCCTGACTGTTGATGAGCAACTTGATATGTTATTCCTCTTAGTATTTTTTTTGTTTGTTCTACTTAATACTTTTGGGTGAATACTGTAATCAATACACAATTCTTCTTAAGCGCTGAAACTTAGCTGAAAAGTGATCACTGTTAAATATAAGAGTGGGAATAAGAGAGGGAAGAGATGTGCAATTCGGGACATGCTCAAGCTGACTTACTTCAAACGGTAGAGTCAGAAACATACCAGGGGATTCCAATTCAATTCCATCAAGGTGGCATGTACCAATACCATCTCACTAGTCCCAGTGATCAATTTCTGTTCACAATTGATCATAATGATAGGACTAAGAACCAAAGGGATCACATAAACAAGACTAGTGTCTGCAAATACTAGCTGATAGAATAAAAAGGGGAGAGAACGACCCAACATGGGAAGTGAGATACACAGCAGACACATAGAATGGCAGATGTCCTAAATAGCACTCTGGCCTCAGAATCAGCCTTTAAGGCATGAGGAACCGGCTGAAATGCCCATGAGAGTGTTTCAGGCATGGAGAGCCAAGACACTCTGGGGAAAAACAAACAAACAAACAAACAAAAAACCTAAATGAAAGATCTCCACGAGTGAGATCCCAGTGGAAAGAACGGGTCATTAAAGAAGGAGGTACCTTTCTCTGAAGGGAGGAGAGAACTTCCACTTTGACCATGGCCTTGTCTAAATATGATCAGAGTCGGTGAACTCAGGGGGCTTCCATAGCCTTGGCAGCTCATGACAAGAGCCTAGGGTGATTACTGAGGTCATAAACAAGAGTGTCAATTTGTTAAGTCAACAACAGGAGTCACTGTGCACTTACTCCTCATGTAGGATCTTTGTCCTTAGTGTGCTGTACATTGTGATTTAATGCTATAACTAGTACTCAAACAGTATTTTTCACTTTTTGTTTCTGTGTGGGAGCAAACTGTTGAAATCTTTACTTAATGTATGCTAAACTGATCTTCTGTATATAAAGAGAATCGAAAATGAATCTTGATGTGAATGGAAGGGGAGAGGGAGTGGGAAAGGGGAGGGTTGTGGGTGGGAGGGACGTTGTGGGGGGGAAGCCATTGAAATCCATAAGCTGTACTTTGGAAATTTATATTCATTAAATAAAAGTTAGAAAAAAAAAAAAAAAACAGCATGATAGGCCGGCACTGCGGCTCACTAGGCTAATCCTCCACCTTGCCGCGCTGGCACACTGGGTTCTAGTCCCAGTCGGGGCGCTGGATTCTGTCCCGGTTGCCTCTCTTCCAGGCCAGCTCTCTGCTGTGGCCAGGGAGTGCAGTGGAGGATGGCCCAAATGCTTGGGCCCTGCACCCCGTGGGAGATCAGGAGAAGCACCTGGCTCCTGCCTATGGATCAGCGTGGTGTGCCGGCTGCAGCGCACTGGCTGCAGCGGCTATTGGAGGGTGAACCAATGGCAAAGGAAGACCTTTCTCTCTGTCTCTCTCTCTCTCTCTCACTGTCCACTCTGCCTGTCAAAAAAAATAGCTGTTATGTTGTTTAGGGAATATGAGTAAAGAAAAAAAAAACAGCATGATAGTGGCATAAAAACCAATACATAGGCCAATGGAACAGAACAAAGAGTCCCCAAATTAATCCACATATGTATAGTCAACTGATTTTTGATAAAAGTGCTCAGACAATACAGTGGAATAAAGACAGTCTCTTCAACAAATGGTGCTATCAAAACTGGATTTATTTCTGTAGAAGAATGAAATTAGATCCATACTTCTTACTATATACAAAAATCAACTCAAGATGGATCAAAGACTTAAATTTAAGCCTGAGACTATGAAGTTGCTAGAAGAAAACATAGGGAAAACACTCCAAGGCCTTGGTCCAAAGCACTGTTAATCTGTATTGTTTCACTGATTTTTTTCACAAACACTTTGCGAGGGAGGTGTTATCATCTGTAAGTCAGGATGAACATGGCAGTTTTTCATTGTGGCAATGAAATAAAAGTATATGAGCCAGCGAAGTGCCTGATTCATGGGAGAGGCCCTGTGATCATTGGTTCTACCTTCTTTCTCCCTCTGTTGTACCGGATACTGAGTTGCAGACAGGATAAAGTCCGTGAAGCTGCAGATGGGCTGGACTGAACTTCCAGGTTCATGAGCTGACTCCAGAGGATGTTTCCAAACCTGTTGGCCAACTCCTGAAGACTTTTTTCCAGGTTCATGAACTGGCCCCTAGGGGCTGGGCTTCCAAATTCACTGCCTGACTCCTGGAGACTGGGCTTCCAAGTCTATCAGCTCATGAACTCCTAGGAGTTGGGCTTACAGGTTCATGAGCTGACGCCCGGGGACTGGTCTGCTGAGTTCATAAACTGACTCCTCCAGCGCTGGGTTTCCAGGTTCTTGAGCTGACTCCAAAGCCCACGCATTTCCACTGAATCCCAGAGCTTCTCTCAGAGGCCAGTGAAGAAGGCAGGTTTGCAGTTACTCCTCTCTCCCTCTAGCTCAAAGCCATTTTCCCCTCAGTGTTTGGAGGTCACACAGAATGAATCTGTCAGTACATGCCTGCTCCTGTGGCTACTTTCTGGGTGACAGTCTAATGCCATACTTGGCCAGGATTGAAGGCCTGCTGGAACCAACAGTCCCTGTGCTCCAGCTCTGTGGATGTGCTCTGAAATCTTCCCACGGAAGATTCAGCCTTGACCTCCCAGAAACTTCTGTGTGGGGAGTGACTTGCTGTGAAATAGGACTGAGGTCTTATTGAGGCTGCCTTACCTCTTTTTCAGTATCAGATGGTTGAGCATTGCTGAGAAGTCAGAGCTGAGTTACCTGCAAAGTGGGCTTCTTCTTTTTTTTTTTTTCCTGTGGCTAATTGCCAGGGAGGCTGTCTGCATTTCTGATTTCTGATGCAAGGAGCAGAAAGCTCCCTCTCTGCCACAATGTCACCCTGCTGGCTGCCTCTGTCCACAAAGATCATCAAACCAGGATAGCCCGGTGAGGAGGATGGTTTTGATGACATCTATGATGAAACCTGAGTGCTCTGGCTAGTGACCGAATAGCTGGCATGAGTAGGCAATGTGGAGAAGTCTTCTCAGGAATCCATCTCTCTGCTTTCTCATCTTGCTGTTGCTATCCACTTACACACTGGGTAACTCTACCTCCAGAAAGAGTTTGGATTCCATACCCTGAGCCTTTGTTCCTGCCTCTGTAAAATGATGACCAGCATTGCCTCAGTCACAAGATTGCTGGGGCGCTCAAATAACGGAAAAGAGAGCTGTCCTCAACCCCTAGACTCTGTGAGACCCTTCTTCTGTGTACTTTCAGAGGCCACTAAATGCTTCCTTTCTGGAAGAAATGTTTTTTATTAATTTTGCTTATTGTTTTGTCTGTCATCTTTACTAGAACAGGAGACATACTTGTGTTGGGACAGCAAATAGTTACTCAATTAATATTTGATGAATGATTAAACTGAGAATTATTAGAACGAATTTCCAGTTAGTTTCCACTTATTCCTTACATTCAGATTTGTCCCCTTTTGAAATCATACAGCTGAGTGGTGAGAAAATTATCTTTACAAAGTAGAAACCCAGCATTTGTTTCCTTTCCTTGGACACTTGATCCTTTCTTTAGAAACAAAGAATTGGGGTCAGCACTGTGGTGTAGGGGGTAAAGCTACTGCCTGCAAAGCTGGCATCACATGTGGAATCTGGGTGGAGTCCTGGCTGTCCCACTTCCAATCCAGCTTCCTGTTAGGGGAACTGAGAAAGATGGTCCAAGGCCATGGGCTCCTCACCCACATGGGAGATGCAGAAGAAGCTACTGGCTTCAGATCAGCCCAGCTCCTGCCATTGCAGCCATCTGGGGTATGAACCAGTGGATGGAAGACATCTCTCTCTCTCTCTCTCTCTCTCATTCTATATGTGTGTGTAATATATATATATATATGTATATATATATATATATATATATATATATATATCTCCCTCTCTTTCTGTAACTCTGACTTTCAAATAAGTAAAATAAATCTTTAAAAAGAAAAAGAAACAAATAATTGGGCAACTCCCCATCCTCAGTCCCCAGCCCATCCCCTTGGGGAATTCACTTTCTTAGCCTCCCAGTACTTATAGGGAGCACTAGAGCTCTGTGCCACTTAAAACACCTTTGTCCTTTCACACTAAATTCTGCTTGCCTGAGATGTTCCCTAGTCTTGGAGTACTTCTGCCTGCCCCAGCCCCTCCCTATGAAGGCCTCCTTGACCATCAGTTCACTCCTCCTTTCTCTGTGTCTGCAGTTCCATGCTTCCACTTATTTCCTAACTGTTGGTTACATATTTGTTCACCCCACAAAGAATGGTGAGTTCAAGAAGGGATTGTTGTAGGCGGGAGGGATGGGGGCAAAGCTTGTAGTGAGTGCTCGGTTGCTGAGGATGAAGGAAGACAAGAATGGGCGATGAAAGAATGGGAAAGAAGGCTGCAAGGGCACTTGTGAACCAGAAATCACGGCATCTTTAACTCAGGGTGAATGCAGGGTGCACTGCATCTGTCAGGGCACCTGCAACGGTGGCAACTGAGGCTGTGTCCTGAAATAGACTGCACACCAGGTGAGAGTGTGCACGCCAGCGTCTGCGCAAGGTCTGGCACACAGCCCAGAGTCAGGCGCAGATCCAAATTAGGCTTGAATTCCCTCTGTAAGCAAACAGCAGGGCAGGGAACACAAATGCCTGCTAATTTTGAGTGGATCAGTGCTTTCTGTGCCGGAGATGGCCTAAATCAGCCCATGAATGCAGCCCGGTCTCCTTGCTGAATCAGTTGGGGACTCAGTGGTACAGCTGGAGGTGGGGATGGAATTTTGCCTTTGAGTTTGGAGAACTGATTGTTTAGTCCATGATCTCCATCTGGATTCTGGGCATTTTGAAATAGAAAATAGAAATTAAAACTGTGTTAAAAAGAGCCCATGTGCCATTTCAAGTTCTAGCCACTCCTCTTCTGATCCGGCTCTCTGCTATGGCCTGGGAAATCAGTAGAAGACGGCCCAAGTCCTTGGGCCCTTGAACCCACATGGGAGATCCTGAAGAAGCTCCTGGTTCCTGGCTTCAGATGGGCACAGCTCCAGCTATTGTGGCGATCTAAGGGGTGGACCAGCAGAAGAAAGACACCCCCGCCCCCGTGTGTGTGTGTGTCTGTCTCTGTAACTCTGCCTTTCAAATAAAATAAATAAATCTTAAAAAAAAGAGCGCATGCTTTGCATTCAGGTGCATCCAGAATTTTTCCTCCTGAGTGACCATGGATAAATCACTTTGCTTTATGAACTCCAGTTTTCTCTTCTATAAAATGGGAATAACTATAATTCCATCCTTGTAGCCTACTGAGGCTTATATGTGATTCTATAATGTATTCCCATTTTTAATGCTTAACACAGAACAATCACTATGCTCCTGATTCTGTACATATGAAATATTTGAAATTTTTTCACCTTATATAAATAAAAAAAAATTTAAAAACATGGAGTAGGAATCCACAACCAGGACAATTTTCTCCTGTAGGGGATACCTGGAAATATCTAGATTATGTGTATATGTGTGTGTATGGATGTGTGTATATACATATATATGTAGATAGATAGATATCCTAACCCTGATCTCCTGATTAACCCCCACCCCCATATATCCACAACAGCTGGTTGGGAGTAGTGGAAGATCAAAGCTTGGAGCCAGGAACTCAATCCACGTCTTCCATGTGGGTGACAAGAACCCAGTCACTAGCGCCAACATCACTACAGCAGGGAATCAAACTGCACACCAGGTGTGTGCAGTTTTAACACACTGATATGGGATGCGGGTGTCTTAACTGGCATCTTTTTTTTTTTGACAGGCAGAGTGGACAGTGAGAGAGAGACAGAGAGAAAGATCTTCCTTTTTTCCATTGGTTCACCCCTCAGTGGCCGCTGCGGCTGGCGCGCTGTGGCTGGCACACTGCGCTGATCCAAAGCCAGGAGCCAGGTGCTTCTCCTGGTCCCCCATGTGGGTGCAGGGCCCAAGGACTTGGGCCATCCTCCACTGCACTCCTGGGCCACAGCAGAGAGCTGGACTGGAAGAGCAGCAACCGGGACAGAATCTAGCGCCCCAACCAGGACTAGAACCTGGTGTGTTGGCGCCACAGGAGGAGGGTTAGCCTATTGAGCCACGGTGCCAGCCTTAACTGGCATCTTAATCACTTAGCTAAATGCTAAATACTAGAGAAATTTTTGATGATCATAATTAGGGGATATAATTAGGGGATGTGTTACCATCATCTAGAAGGCTGAGGACGTGGGTGCTGCTTAACATCCTACAATGCACAGAATAATTCCTCCTAACAAAGAATTACCTAACCCAAAATGTCAGCAGTGGTGTTGAGAAAAGCTGCCTTGGAGTAAAATTGGCCATCTGGAAGCACTAAAAATGGTAGCTATTAAAATATAATTATTATCTCTTTCCACTTACATGTATTGAGTCTATATGTAGAAAACATGGCAGAAGCTGTGGCACCTTAAGGATGGCTCTAATTTCTTTGGCATTTCTCTCACTGAGATGTGGAGTCTTTCTGACCTCTCACTTGAATACAGCCAGACTCTGTGAGCTGATGGACAACAAATGGGACAGAAGTGATGCTATGTCAGGTTATGGAGCTTGAAGTTTTTACTCACTGCCTCTTGGAATACCATCTTTCAGAATCTTGAACCACCATGTATGATGCCTAACTTCCTGACACCACCATGTTGGAGAGTTGAAGTATGGGTGACCTTGTTGATAGTCTCAGTTGAAGCCATCCTTCAGGTCAATGCTGCCAAGGGATCAGCTTTGTAAGTGACCCCCCTTGGCCCCTCCAGAGGTGCTTATGCTCTTCATTCTCTGGATACTATTGGTGAAGTATAGTAGTCAACATCATATTCAGTAGATTTGCACAGTTGAGTCTTGTTTGAAATCCTACTCCACAAAAATGTCTTGATAAGAAAAGACTGTATAAACATAAAAGAGAAAAATGCAAAATTAAATATTTGAATTTACGTATTGCCAAGATGTGTTCATTAAATGGAAGTCAACACAGGGGTCTTTCACTTCTCTTGTATTGACTCAGAGATACAAGATCTTACCACATGAGTGACTTTGGGCAACTTTTAAACTTTTAAATGTTTTAACCTCTAGAGCTGTAAATGTGAACAATAATATCTACCATATAGAGTTATTCTGAATGTCCATTGGAGATATGAGGACACTTCAAAAAGTTAAAGAAAATGGAATTAAAAGATGTCTATTTTTGTACATGAAAATTTGAAACCTATGCATACTTTTTCATAATATACTTATTCTAATAACTTTATGAAGTACCCTCATATATAAAAATGACTTATGCAAGTAGCAGCACAAAATGGGCATTGTTGAATGTTTACTGAATTTTATTTTTCATTTGTTAATTTTCGTTTTATTCGAAAGGCAGAGAGACAGACAGGAAAAGACAGAGACAGGGAGATCTACTACCTCTGGTTTACTCTTCAAATGCTTGCAACAGCGAGGGCTTGGCCAGGCCAAAGCTAGGAGCCTGGAGCTTAATCTGGGTTTCCAATGTGGGTGGAAAGAATTCAAGTACTTGATCCAACATTTGCTGCTTTCCAGGGTATGTAGTAGCAGGAAACTGGAGTGGAAGTGGGGCTTTTACTGGGACCCAGGCATGCTGATCTGGAATGCCAGTGTCCCAAGTGGCATGTTAATCACTGTGTCAAATTCCCATCCCTTGTTTATTGAATTTAACAGTTTAAGATACTAGGATGGGAAGGATTAGCAAGAAATTGTGTTATGAAAAATAATTCATGGGTTGTGACCCTTGAAGCGAACTGTCATTTTTTATAATTCCAAACTGTCTTCTCAAATCAAGCAGACAGCTTTTATTTTCTGTTATTTGGTGTGGAGTGGAGATGAGCTGTAGCTCAGTGTGGTGCATGATCTCAGGTAACTGTCCTCACCAACCATGAGTGTGTGGGCCTTCTGTGAGATAATTCTGCAGATGTCTGTGTCATCCTGGACCTTGGTTACATGGAGAAGTGAAGAGGGGGTAACTCAGAGAGGCAAGAGAAGCTGTTTTCTAAGAAGACTGTTGGTCATCTAGGAAAAAAATCCTCTGATGCTGACGGAGTATCATCCACTGACCTGGATTTAGTGGCTCAACTCATGCCTTGGAAGGGAGCTGGAGTCTCGGTGCTGGCGTCATGGAAGCGACTGTAAGGTTCAAGCAACTGAGCCGGAGAGATTCTTTAATGTGAGAAGAAAACGGCTGCAAATCACTTTTCGAGTCTGAGCAGATCTGCGTTATGTTAGAAGAGAATCATTTTGGCACTAGGGAAGAGAAACGAGCCAGTAGCCTGGAGCTGCTGAAGGTGAGCAGCCTTTCTGAGCAGCTGCCGCAGCGGAGCAAGCCTGTGCCAGGAGGTGGGTGTGCCAGCGACCCGAGAGCATGGTCTTTTCAGACACACTAGAGGGGGCCAAGTGCAGCAGTGACACTGATCATTTATCTGAGAGCTCACCTGGAGCCAAAGAGCTAGGCCCAGGGACCACTGAAAGCTGCACTGATGTTGAGAACATGCAAATGTGGAGACCACTGAATTAGCAGCATTTAAATCTACCTTTGAGTCCACAGGTTGATGAAACCTGGAGACAGTTGGTTTACAGAGAAATGAGAAATTAACCTTGAACTGGAATCTTTCCTTCTTGAAGGACTTTCACTTGCATGGTAAACATCTATTAAAAGTAGTGTCGTGAAAAGGACTCCTTTCAGAGACCTCTTGTTCCTTCCAGCTCAGGGTGCACACTCCGTCTCTTATTTCTCTGATGGTAATAGGTGAACTGATGAATGACAGCGCCATAGTTCTCTGGAGTGTTGGGAGTCACTCCTGAAACTCTGTGACAGGCTGAATGTTTGCATCACCGTGAGATTCATAGGTTTCAACTCTAACGTGAGTAGGAGAAGGCAGCAGGGCCTTTGGGAGTTAATTAGTTTGTGATGGCAGAGTTCCCATGAGTGGAGATATTGCCCTCAGGAAAAGGGCTCGAGAACCACCTGGCTCTGTTTCTGCCATCTCATGATACAAGAAGAAGCCAGGAGGTTTTAGCTTGGAAGAGAATCGTCCCAAGAACCCAACCATGCTGGCCTCATATTCTTGGACCTGCAGACTCCAAAACTGTGAGAGATGAATTTTTGTTGATAAATCACCAGTGTGTGAAACTTCATTATAGCAACTCAATGAGTGACATGAAGTCACTATAGGAGGAAGAGCAGAACACACAATGATTTAAGCAGGCCAGATGAAAGGCTGACTTGTCTCTGGAATGTTCTACACCTTGGATGTATGCCTTGTTCCATAGGAGTGGGTGAGGCCAGGTTGAACCCAATTCCATACTGTCCCTTGGCTGCATCTGTTTGTTAGGTTCTGCCATTGACTCCTTCTCCTGATGAGTAACTCTCGCCTTCATGTTATCACAAAAATGTTTCTCCTGGATGCTCTTACTATTTTTAAAGTTGAATAAGGAGCAGTGCACTTGAGCATAAAATCTATGATTTTCAATAAGCAAGCAAGCTTAAGAGTATCAAATCTTAGTAGTATGACTCAATAACTTTATGCCCACCTTTGGGAAAAATCGATTAAACTTCTTGAACCTCCCTTCATTTGTGTATGAAATATGGGTAATAAAACCTTTTCACAGGTATGGTGAGGCAATTGATGTTAAAATGCTGTGATATAATTTGAATACTCTGTGACTAAGAACTTCACTATACTCCCCAGTCTAGTCTGGGAAAGTCCCATTTAAAATTCAATATGACCACAAAAGTCAGAATTACCGATCATACTTGAATTCATACCTTCCCGAAGAGCTGCATTTTGTAATCTTGGGGCCTAGAGACTTCAAGATAGCAGGGTACAAAAACAGAGAGGAGGAATATGAACCTGGGTTGTTTGCACCTGTGTGGTCTTTCACAGCAGCTACCGGGAACTGCAGAAGGAAGAGGAAAATGAGAGGACTGGGGCTGTTTATTTCTTTCTAGAGTATTTAAAATCATTTTTCCCATTTGAGCTTTAGAACTACTTTGAGAGTTAACAGAAGTAGAGAATTCTATTGACACCCACAATCTGCATGTAAAAGCAGTAAACTCTTCTGTGTTTAATGCTCGAGTTATAAAAGCTTTCGGGGCAGGTATTTGGCGTAGTGACTAAGATGCCTATGTCCCATATCAGAATACTTGGATTCAGTTCCCAGCTCTGGTACTGATTCCAGCTTTCTGTTAATGTAGATCCTGGGAAGCAGTAGTGATAACTCAAGTAACTGGCTTCCTACCACCCACATGGTAGACCTGGATTGGGTTCCTGTCTTCTGGCTCTGGTGCTAGTACAGTCCTGGCTGTTGTGAACAATTGGGTAGTGAATCAGTAGGTGGATGCTCTCTCTGTCTTTCTCTCTCTCACTGTCTCTTCCTGTTCCTCTGTCTCTCAAATTAATGAATAAATAAGTGAATATCTAAAATATACTAGAATATAAGAGCTCTAGGGCTTGAGAATGTTTGCCAGAATGTGTTGTTTCTCTCTTTTTTCTTCTGAAGCTTGCGTATCTGCACAAGCATAGAGCTGGAGGAAGGTGATCATAGTTTCTAAAATGACAAAGATGTTCCATGGGGAAAAAAGTCTCTATTTAATCCTTACAAAAACCCTTCAAAAAGTGGCTACTTTCTTGATTTTATTGACAATCAAGACTTGGCTCAGTGAGGCTGAGTAACGGCAAGCTTTTGCAGCATGTAGATAGCAAAGCCAGGATTTTTTCTCAGTGACCCCCTCATGCCCAGCACTTCCTGCTAGCAGAGTGATGACACCTATCTAAAACAATATTCCAAAAATCATTGCCCAAATTAAGTGACAAGACTCCCCAGCAGAAAGATTTCATATCAGGGCAAGTCTCAACTCACTGGTATTCTTCCCTGCTCTGATAATTTAATTGTTGAGGAGAAAGAGAAAAAGGTTACAATAAGCAATTCTGTCAGCTTGTCAGTCCCCATTTTTCAGGAACTTCCTGAAGAATCCTCAAAATATTTGTAAAGCTCTGATTCGGATCATCCACATTAATTCATACACTTTAATTCCTCAACAATGATTTTCTAAAGAAAAGTGTAGGTCAGATGAGTGAAGTGATGTCATTAAAGAGCTGTGGTTTATAAATGGAAAACTCTGGAATCTGGGCCAAAACTTCCAGCTCAATACCTATGACTTTCATGAGCACATATAGAAATTTAGCAGTAGGCACTGTGCAGTGCAGCACTAGCAGAGCCTTTGTCACTGAAGACAAAATCCTGGATACTCAAAGAGAGTTGTTCAGATTGATGTTCTGAGTCATGAAAAATAGTAAGGGGGTGGGCATTTGACATCATAATTAAGATGTTACTTGTGACATCTGCATCTCGTATGGGAGGGCCTAGGTCTGAGTTCCAGCACTGCTTCTGATTCCAGCTTCCTGCTAACATGCACACTGGGAGGCAGTAGTGATGGATCCAGGGACTGGGTCCCTGCAACCTATGCGGAAGACCAGGATTGACTTTCTGGCTCCCAGCCCCACTCAGTCTCAGCTATTGTAGGCATTTGGGGAGTGAAGCAGCAGATAGGAGCTTTGCTTTCTTTCTCCCTCCTCTTCTCTTCTCTTCTTTCCCTCCCCTCCCCTCCCCTCCCCTCCCCTCCCCTCCCCTCCCCTCCCCTCCCCTCCCTCTCCTCTCCTCTCCTCTCCTCTCCTCTCCTCTCCTCTCCTCTCCTCTCCTCTCCTCCTCTTCTCTTCTCTTCTCTTCTCTTCTCTTCTCTTCTCTTCTCTTCTCTTCTCTTCTCTTCTCTTCTCTTCTCTTCTCTTCTCTTCTCTTTTCTCCTTCCTCCCTTCCTCCCTTCCCTTCCCTTTTCTTCTCTTCTCTTCTCTTCTCTTTTCTTTTCTTTTCTTTTCTTTTCTTTTCTTTTCCTTCCTTCCTTCCTTCCTTCCTTCCTTCCTTCCTTCCTTCCTTCTTTCTTTCTTTCTTTCTTTCTTTCTTTCTTTCTTTCTTTCTTTCTTTCTTTCTTTCTTTCTTTCTTTCTTTCTTTCTTTCTTTCTTTCTTTCTTTCTTCTCCATCTCTATGCTCTCAAATAATGCATTTAATACTAGAGTATTTAGTCCTGAATTTATGCCAGACTACATAATAACAAACTAATAACCAAAAAGTCCTTGCCCTTATTGTATACAAAATCCAGATTAGTCATTGAATGCATATAAGTATTGGAACATGATTTTGTATTTAGCGTTGTATAATTTTACACATTTCTTGGCTGGCGCCATGGCTCACTAGGCTAATCCTCCACCTGCAGAGCCGGCACCCCGGGTTCTAGTCCCGGTTGGGGCACCTGGTACTAGTCCCAGTTGCTCCTTTTCCAGTCCAGCTCTCTGCTGTGGCCCAGGAGTGCAGTGGAGGATGGCCCAAGTGCTTGGGTCCCTGCAACCACATGGGAGACCGGGAGAAAGTACCTGGCTCCTGACTTCGGATTGCACAGTGCCGGCTGTAGTGGCCATTAGGGGAGTGAACCAACAGAAGGAAGACCTTTCTCTGTCTCTCTCTCATTGTCTGTAACTCTCTGTCTCTCTCCCTCACTGTCTAACTCTGCCTGTCAAAAAATAAAAAAAAATAAAAATAAATAATTTTACACATATCTGTACAAACACCCATAAACATTTTACAATCAACTGTGTACATGTGTGTATTTGGTGTGTGTGTATGTGTATATGTGTGTGTGTCTGTGTGTTCATATGATTTTTCTCCACAAACTCTTCTGTTTTGTTTTAAAAATGTAAGTCTTGAGTTAGAGAATCCATTAGGTTACTTCTAAGATGGAATCCTGAATGAGGTGGATTCAACTGTCACTTATTTCAACTATTGATGCCAGAATGGATCAGTAACAGTCTGTCTCCTAGAACAATTCTTTTTTTATATTCATCTTCCTTTATGTGGATATTCAAAGTAGCAGCACCTTCAGCCCATTGCAGGCTGCTGGGTTCAACTGGTTAAAGATTAATGTTGAAGGCGAGTGCTTCAGGACGGGGGTGGGTCTGCAGCCCTATCACTTATTTCATAAGAATAAGAGGGTTCAGGGTAAGAGAATGTGAATGGATTGCAACAATAATTGATTTTGGTCTTAAAAGACAGCACAGCAATGCAACACAGAAAGTTCCAAAGTTCTGCAAGTTCATGGATGTTCCATTATCTACTTGTTTAGCAATCTCCAATAAACTAATCAGTCTTCTCTAGCCTAGTAATCTAGTCAATGGCATATGAATAATGATATTCTCTTGCAGCATGGTAGTGGAAATATACCAGTATCCTACCCATGAGAGGCATTCAGTTATTGTATCATCTATCTGTCTGTCTTTTTCACAACTAACTAAACATAATTGGTCACATCCAATGTGCTGTGTTTTCCAGTTGATCTCAAAGCAATGGATGATCAGTTATGTAACTGATATGTCAATATGACAACTACTGGTTCATAAAGCTTAAAAATGGCAGATGCAAGTAGACTCTGACTAGACAAAATTGCGTTCCTTGGGGCTGGCACTGTGGCATAGCTGGTAAAGTTGCCACCTGCAGTGCCGGCATACCGTTTGGGCACTAGTTCAATTCTTGACTGCTCCACTTCTGATCCAGCTCTCTGCTATGGTCTGGGACAGCAGTAGAAGATGGCCCATGTCCTTGGGCCTTCACCCATGTGGGAGACCTGGAAGAAACTCCTGGATCCTGGCTTTGGATCAGCACAGCTCCTTCCATTGTTGCCATCTGGGGAGTGAACCAGCAGATGGAAGATCTTTCTCTCTGCCCCTCCTTCTCTCTCTGTGTAACTGACTTTCAAATAAAATAAATAAATCTTATACAAATTGAGTTAATTTATGAAGATTTAGTAAATATTTTAAAATTAAACAATTTTTATAACCTCTATTATTAAAAAAATAATATATTTTGAATTTACTGCAACTCGCAAAAGTATCTGTAAGAATTGTATTCTGGGCTGGCTTTGTGGTGTACCAGTTAAGTCAATACCTATGATGCCAGCATCCTATATCAGCATTGTATCCTGGCTGTTCTACTTCTAATCCTACTCCTTGCTAATGGCCTGGAAAACCACCCACATGGGAGACCTGGAAGAAACTCTTTGGTCTGACTTCTGCCTGACCCAGCCTTGGCCATTGCAGGGATTTGGGGAGTGAACCACAGGATGAAAGATCTCTTTCTCTCTCTCCCTCACTCTCTGCAATTTTAACTTTCAAATAAATAACTATATTTTTTAAAAAAAGAATTGTATTCACTTTCTAAATTATTTTTTCTTTTTTCTTCATTAATTTTAACTTTTGATTAGTTTTTTACAGTTTCAGTATGATTCGTGTACAATTCTTTTTTTTTTTTTTTTTTTTTGGGTTCAGTTGGAAAATTTCTTTTTTTTTATTTTTTATTTTTTTTTTTAACTTTTATTTAATGAATATACGTTTCCAAAGTACGAATAATGGATTACTATGGCTTCCCCCCCATACCGTCCCTCCCACCCACAACCCTCCCCTTTCCCACTCCCTCTCCCCTTCCATTCACATCAAGATTCATTTTCGATTATCTTAATATACAGAAGATCAGCTTAGTATACATTAAGTAAGGATTTCAACAGTTTGCTCCCACACAGAAACATAAAGTGAAAAATAATAGATGATTTTTTTTAATGATGATGAAATCAGATCAGACCTATTGTCATGTTTAATCCCAGTGAGAGTCAAGTTGGGAGTTGATAGTTTCTATTCTTTTCTTTTTTTTTTTTTTTTTTTTTTTTTTTTTTTTTTACAGAGGATCAGTTTAGTATGCATTAAGTAAAGATTTCAACAATTCTAAGAACATAATGCTATTCACTACCTTCCTTTCTCCCTATCTCCCCTCCCCCTCCATCTCATCCTATTTCTTTATCTCTTTCTTTCCTTAGTCTTAGATTCATTATTTTTAAGAATTTATTTATAATTTCAAAATTTGTAAACTTATAGTTAGCCATTTGTTAGCCTCTGAAGAGTTTGATGACAGACTTCTTAAATGCTACTTCTAAAATAATAATGTTAATTTATATCACAATGAGATGTAGCAAATGCATATAAGATGGATTGAATTATTATTATGCACCACTGAAGTCATTTTGAATACTTTGCACAAGCGGCTGTTAGTCTACCATACTACCTTGATAGTATAAGTGGTACAAGTGGACCAGTACTATTTCTGGACTTTGTTGGACTCAGGATCTGTATCATATGATATAACTACCAGTTACGTTCTTGTTCCTACATATTCTTCTCTGGTTATAGATTTTAATTTGTGCACATTTATACATTTGGTTTATTCAGCAATGTGTTGAAAGTCTATATTGTTCATTCATTTATTCATTCATTCACTCATTCGACCTCTATTGAGAGTTCAATATATTTATAGGAATATAAATATATTCAATACATATATATTTTTATAGGAATTATATTGGGTTCTGTGGACACAATGTAAAAACTAAGCCATAATCTTCATTTAAAAACATTATATATGAATGGGTGAGGAGGCTATATAAATATGCAGGTAACTATAACATGGTTTGTCACAGGCAAAATCTATAAGCCGGGGATGATTTGGGATGGTGAGTTAGTCTAGACTAGAGTCTGGGAAGATTTCCTGGAGAAAATGACATTTAAGCTGAATCTTTTTTTTAAAAAGTAGGTCACTGCCAGATGAAATTGAGTATTTTAGGTAAAGGGAATATCATACATAAATACCATGAAACAAGGAATAACTTTTGAAGAACTAAAGTAGTTCAGTGTGGGTATATTAGACATTGTGGTATACAGATGAACAATACAATTATTTACCTTGAGAATTATTCCATCAGCCACTGAGGGGAGAAATGTATCAGAGAATCAAAGTGAAATACATTCAGTGATACTGTGATGACACGTGTAAAGTCCTAATGGAGAAAGAGAGTGTCTTGGTCTGTCTGAGAGTCAAGGAAAACTCTTACTTCTTACATCTGCTTGATCATAAGTTTCTTGTCTCTTTACAATATTGTGTTATCTATTTTACCCACATAGTATGTGTTGGATAAATCTCTGGTTGAATAATACTTGTGGCAATTGTCCCTGGCAGAGTGGAGCAGAGGCTGATAGGCTACAATGTGGTTGTGGCAGTGACATGCCCAGTTTATACATGGATGGTGCTTTGATACCTGTCTGTAACTCTTGCCTGTGGCTGCATTGTTTTTCTTAATTCATTTTTATATCCACTCATTGACATTGACCACCTACACATTGTATAGTGGTTTAACATTGCTGAATATAAAAATTAATAGTTCATGTCTTTGCCCTTGATAAAGTTGAGCATGAACTGGAAGACAGAGATATAAACATATTAGATCGATGCAGATTAGATGGATGCAGTGTGTGAAATACGGCAGAGCACAAGGTACTAAGATAGACTACATGATAATTTCTGGTGGTTGGAGTGATGAAGGTGTGAGTAGGACTTGTCCTTGGTTACCTTATCTTGTCTTTCTGAGTCTTCCCTTTAGTAGCTTAACCCATGGTATCACACCTACCACTAATCTCAGTGTGGCTCATTCCCAAATCTATTTCCTTTTTTCAAAACTTCATTCATATAAAATGAATCTTGATGTGAATGGAAGGGGGGAGGGAGAGGGAAAGGGGAGGGTTGCGGGTGGGAGGGAAGTTATGGGGGGGGGGGGAAGCCATTGTAATCCATAAGCTGTACTTTGGAAATTTATATTCATTAAATAAAAGTTAAAAAAAAGAAAAAAGAAAAAAAAGAAAGAAAAAAACTTCATTCATATAAATACAATTCTTGTGTGATATCTCCACCTAATATCTTGCTGACAGCTCTGTGTTCAATGCTGAATTCATCCTTTTCCTACACAACCTGTTCATCACTGTACTCCTTACTTGTTAATAACTTTCTGATAAAGCCAGTGACTTAGGTTTTAAGGTTAAGTGCTAAATTTCAGTGCTTTTATGTTCCCATCCCTGCATCCAACCCTTTTTGTTGAGTCTCCCTCTGTGGTAACACTCATTTCATCTTTTCTCACTTCTTCCACTGTTACTCTAATAGAGTCCTCATGTTTTTCTTCCATGGAGGTGATTGACATTTGGTCATAAGAAACACAAACCTGTCTCTATAGGTGAGGAAAGGCAATTTGGGTTAATGATTCTCAACCTTGATTGGTATTGGAATTATCAGAAGAACTTTGGAAAACATTGATGCTTGGATTCTACTACCAGTTTAGGTTAATTGATCTTGACCAAGAAATTGAAAGTTACTCACTTACTTTATCTATCTATCTAATCTTTATATCTATCTATCTCATGAGGTAGAGAGAGAGAGAGAGAGAGAGAAAGGAAGGAAGGAAGGAAGGAAGGAAGGAAGGAAGGAAGGAAGGAAGGAAGGAAGGAAGAAAGAGTTCTCCCACCTGCTGTTTCACTCCTCATAATCCCACAAATACAGGACAAGGTTGAAATTAAGAGCTGGGTACTCAATTCATATCTCTCACATGGGTTACAGGGACCTAATTACTTAAGCCATTACTTGCTATCTCCCAGGTTCTGCATTAGCAGGAAGATGAACTGGGAGCCAGAGCCAGGAATCGAACACAGGTGATCCCATTGAGATGCAGGCAATCTAACCTGTGTCGTCACAGCTAGGCTAAACACGTGCTCTCATCAAAGGTTTTACTAAGTATCCTCAGCTGCCTCTAGCATGCAGTTAAGGTTGAGAACCACCAGGTTAGATCAAGAAGACTCCACTTGTTCTTATTTGTTTGACATTACTACCACTACAACTCTTGTTGGTAGAGTGGGCAAATGTCTTTTATCACAATGCATGATGGAAATTTAAACAGAAAGGAAATAAACACAAAATACATCAAATACAAACACATCATTCAGCTGCTATTATAGACAGCTTTCTGTAGTCTGAAAGATGAATATTTCAATACAACATGACAACCATAGCATCTGTTTAAGAAGTAGTATATCAACATGGGGACATAAGAACATCTTTCTCTGATACCTGTTTTCTCTGCTTCCAATTTTCTCAACTCCAGTCATTCTGAAGCATTAGTGCCAAATTAATTTTCTTGAAATACAGATTTGAACATAACCTTTTTTTAAATCTTTGATTACCACCTCATATTTATAGAGAAAAGCTCAGAAATTCTTTCCCAATTTGCTCTACAATTCACCACTTCAACTTAATTTACTATAATTCTTCATACATCCTGCCTCCAGGGCTTTGCTTGTTCTATTTTGTATTATTGCTTACTTTCAATTCCACATACACAAAATCTCCCTCATCTTTAAAGTGTCTGTGCATATATTGTCTCTTCAACAATGCTTTTAATGATTATTTTGAAAGCACTTTTTCCATCCTTTTAAATAGCATAGTATTTTGTGATATATAAAACTAACTTATTAAATAAAAATTTTTCATATTACTATTTCTTGGTTCATAAAATTAATCATCTCAGCCATTCAACATTCATTGAGCACCTGCTGTACAGGTTTTGTGCTAGAGTTCTATACATAGATTACTATAGACATGGTCCCTGCCCACATTGAGAGGCTGAGAAGGGTGCAAAGTCTGAAAACAAGCAGCATTATTATCTGTGACTATACCTGAAAACTTGAGAGGAACAAGTAAACGAATGTCAGAGTTTGAACTTTCATACTCTGATAATAGGATGAATCATCTTGGTAAGTTAAACAAGCAATTGAGCTAATGATGATGAGGCCCTTAATTCTGAAAAATGGGCATTAGAAGTAAGTGAGCTAATAAGAAATAAATTCCTGATTTTGATAAAAGAATATTGGAAGAAATGGATTAGTGTGAATCAGAAAATTTCTTCTGATAACAGGAGGCTTTGGGAGACTAGAGCATCTGAGAAGATTCTGTGCTGGTCACAGCCAGGTCTGCTGCGCAGCAGTGCCCTTCTTACTTATGGTTGATTTGTGAAGCCTCTACTTGATATGAATGAACACTGCTTATGGGAACAAACCAGCAGCCAAGTCTGTATGGGGTTACTAGCATCAAATCTGTTGCCAGCTTCTTATATCACACAGACTGTCAGAACAATAAGGATTTCATGTATTGGAATCAACATTAGAGATTGGGACAGGGAGGAAGAGGTACTGTAACTCTCTAATCCAACCAATATAATAAATACCAAGTCATTCCCCTTAACTTTTAAAGGCTTAGTACTGAGCCCTCATTGTAAGGAGCCTCTGGAGAGAAATTTGAAAGAACTGTTATCTCTTTAATTCCTCTAGCTACTATCAAACAACAGGACCTTTCGTAAAGCATTCATCACTTTTACTTTTCTAAATACATTTATGTAAATCATTCCTAATAGACCATAAATCTCTTGAAGGAAAGATCAGATTATCTTGGTATTTCTTACAAATACCTACCTCCATTTTTAAAATAGAATAAGTGATTGATAGCCTTTGTTTTAGTCAAAAGATGAATGGGCTTTGCCAAGTACTTAATGGCTTAAATGAAAGAAATTTAATATTTCATATTTCTAGAGGCTGGAAGTCCAAATTCAGGATGTCAGCAGCATTAGTCCCTTGCCCTTTGCTTGTAGATGACTGCTTCTTGAGTCTCTTCACCACCTTCTCTCAATGCATGTCTCCATGTCCCAATTTCTCCTTTTTATCACATCAATCATATTTGATCAGGGTCCACTCTAGTGATAACATTTTAACTTGACTACTTCTATAAATAGACTTTCACCAAGCCAGATCATGTTCAAAGGTATTAGGGGTTATGAATCCCATATAAGGATTTTGGTGTGGTACAGAAGTCAATCCATGACAATATACAAAGTCTCTAAAACTCTATATGTTCTTCCTACTACTTCATCTATTTAGCAGCAATATCTAACACAGCCCTGCCCAAAGAACTCTGCAACGAGGGAAAGGTTTTTCATTCGAACTCTTAACTATGGTAGTCTGTAGCCACATGTGGACATTGAGTACTTGAAATGTGGGTATTGCGGATGAAGAACTGAAATTTTCATTTTATTCTGTTTAATTTACTTTGATAAATTTGAATTAAAACAGCCACATATGACTGTAGCTATCACATTGAGGAGCACAGGTCTACAGATTGGGAAACTGGGTTATGTTAGTCATCAAAAATAAAGTTTTTATTTCTGTGATTTGGAATAGATTTATCTGGCATGAATTCAAATACATTTTATTTAATGTCAGAGATAAAGATTAGCAGTATGTACTCTTCAAAGGTATCTGAATGAGACAAGACAAAAAAAAATACAGGTTGCAAGGGCATAAACCTGTAAGGACCAGGTGGCAATAAAAAAGATGCACGGGCTCAGAAGAGAGTATGGCAAAGACCAACATTAAACAGCAACAACGGGACCCCAGTGCAGTCAAATTTTGGCCTGAGGGAAGGGAAGCCCTGTCTTATTGGATCTTCTGGTTTTCCATGAAAAGCAAGAAATCCAGTTTTTCTTGTGGAGTCTCCAGATTTTTTAATGTTGGCAATCAATTTAACAATCTCCCTGAATCCTAAATTTGATTAAAGTCCATACCAGAGGCCAGCATTGTACCCCAGCAGTTGGACCACCATTTGTTCCACTGACTTCCCATGTGGGCACTGATTTGAGTCCTGCCTGCTCCACTTCAAATCCAGCTCCTTAGTAACGTACCTGAGAAAGCAGCAGAAGATGGCCCAAGTTCTTGGGCTCCTGCCACCTATGTGGGAGACCTGGATGAAGCTACTAGCTTCTAGCTTTGGCTTGGCTCAGTCCCAGCTGTTACAGCCATTTGGAAAGTGAACCAGTGAATGGAGGATTTCTCTCTTTCTCTCTGCTTGTAACTCTGCCTTTCAAATGGATAAATAAATAAACCTTAATAAAAGAAATCTATACTGACAAAATATCTTGTTTGTTCTAAATAGCCTTGAGTCTCAGTTTTCAAGCTGTGCTTTGAAACAAAATCTTCATAAAGGCTTCCTTAGAGGGATTTTTCTTGATGTTATTAACCTAACATCACAGAACTCTTGGAAAATATACAGAAGTATTAAATAATACTCTTGAATTATGAGGTTTCTTTACACATTCTGATTTGAGAGAATCAAAATGATGGACATTTGAAATGAATTTGTACTGTGAATTTTGGTTTTAGCTTACTTCCAGAAGCTTCCAAAACATGCACCAGGGTGTGATGTTCCAAGACTGACAGATGTGTTCCTGTCTCTGATCTTTTCTTATCAATCCAGAGAACAAAAGAGAGGAGCTGCCAGAAGTAAGATTGACAATTGCCAGCTTTGTGTATGCCCAGATTTCACTTTGACATATAGAAAGTCTTTAAAAAGGCATAGAGTAAGACGTACAGAAAGTTCTTTATCTTATAAAATTTTTTTAAATTTAACATCTTTTGTTCATGAAACTTAATTTTTATCCTTCCATTTAGCATTCACTGAGCACTTGGTTCATATCTGCTCATCGTGAACATGTGAAGGGTAGTACTCAGGCCAGGTCAGGCATGATCCCTGACCACTGCCAGGTTCAAAGCTGGGACAGAGTACCAGAAGTTTGAGCAAGAACTATCCAAGATGTTACTTCTAGTGAAGAAGTGCTACTAAATGGAAGTCTCATGTGCTGAGAGATGTAGTCTGTGGGAGTGAGTGAAGGAGGAAGTTCAGGGTGGGCACAGAACAGCATGAAACATCCTTGTGTAGGAGAAGCTATCCATAAGATGAGTGGACAATAGCAGCTAGAGGGTAGCTGATTGTAAGGAGAGAAGATAAAGTGAGGCTGACCAGGTTGTGGAGATTTGTACAAACAACAGCCCCAGTGTAGGTATCCTGTAGAGTGTGTGCTCTGGTTTGAATGTGCATTGTCCCCCAAAGGTTTGTGTGTCGGAAGTGTGGTCCCCAGTATTGCAATGTAGAGAAATGGTAGAATCTTTATGAAATGGGACCTAGTGGCAGATGATCAAGTCTCCAAGAGGAAATGCTTTTTATCACTCCTAAGGTGTCCCTCAATAGTGGGTTGTTGTAAATAAGCCTGGCATCTCCCCTGAATCGCTTATGCTTTGCTGCTCAAACATGGGTCTCCTGCACACACAGATGGTTCTCTTTCCACATCTCTGCCACATTGTGAAACAGCCAAGGGCACCAGCCCATGCCATTTGGACTCTTTAGCCACTGGAACTGTGATCCAACTGAACAACTTTGTTTTAAACAAAACCCATCATCCGATATTTTGTTAAAGCAACACGAAATAGACTAAAATAGTATGAGAGAAGCACTGGGCTCCTAGGGTTCAGCAATCTGCAAGTCAGAATTACTTTTCAGTGAAGTTTAGACTTCAGTGAAAAACACTTAACTCCGTTGCAAACTTCTTGTGTGTTTTGGAGTAGAGCTCTCTTGGTGGTGTTGCTCAAGGAAAATATCACCCCACCCACTCACCTAGGGTCTATCTGGCAATGTCTCAAGAGACATTTTATTGCCATAATTCAGGTTGGTCCAGCTTCAGCTGTTGTGGTCTTTTGGGGGAGTGAACCAGCAGGTGGAAAACTTTCTGTCTTTCCCTCTCTCTGTCTGTAACTCTACCTCTCAAATAAATAAATAAATAAATCTTAAGAAAAGAAAAGCTGTAATTAGTGTTATTGGGAATGTCAATGGGAGAAAAAGCAAAAGCAAGTAGATGCATCAGAAAGTGGCTGAAGGAAATATCTCAGTTTTGTGGCTAGTTTTGCTGACATGAAATTGTATGAACATGCAAAAATTATATTTTGATGATTTTCTTTTTTAAAAATGTGTCTGCTAACTGCCAATGATATCTCCTAAAATATTAAGCCAATCAGACATACTTATCATAATAGTTGTGTTTCTGCTTTCCACATAAAATTAAGTGCTTCAAATACTGATTGAATAAGTAAATGGCTGCCAACTGATTTCTAGAAGATGAAATTCTGCATGATTACAATAACTTGCAAGTTAATTACTAGTTATGATATACAGAGGAAGGAACAGAATATTAAGAAATACTAAGGCACTTACCCAACATCAAACAGCTAGTGACTTTGACACTATTGATTATCTTCTTTGTATTTCTCTGAAATATATATTTGTAGTTCTCTGAAAGTATGTTTGTATATCAATAATGTGAATTGAACAAAATTTGATTTGCATCTTTTAGAATCACGTTGGCTGCAAAAATAAAAAAAAAGAATAGAAATCCAAGCAACAGTGACCTAAACCATAAGGTTTTGTTTCAATGCTCGTAAATCAAGCCCAAGGCTGATAGAGTAACACCAAGAAATTAGCAGAAGTCTGGACTATTGCTCTCATAGTTAGCCTCGCTTGGCTGCAGTTTGTGTCATCAAGGCTGCCTCAGGGTCCATCTTGTGAATAGGAGCTTTAGTCAGCCTGCCAATCTGAAAGATGAGGATGAGGTTTTGAAGTGCAGCAGGTCATGCCTGCGACTTGATTCAGCTCCTGTTTAAGTAGCTCCAGTGAAATTTTTACTCAATTTTTACTATGCCTTACATGATATTTTCTACCTCTATGAAAGGGAACCTCAGCAACATAATGTTTCTGGCTGAGTGTATTATTCTTACCCTGGAAGGATGAAGGATACATACCAAAAAGGCAAATTTCCTTTTCTGTTATACCACAGTAATAGGCAGCACACTCTGAGTAAAGCTTAGCATTTTTCATGTGGTTGAAAACTTCCAATAGAGAAGTAATATCATCATATAGCTGTCATATATTGATTAGGTTCAGGCCTTTAAGCTCTTTAAGATCTCACTGTGCTCCAATGAGGCACAATGTTTTCACATTTAGATTTTAAACCAAGAAGTCTTAGCAACTTTCTGTTCTCATCATCTCCTCTTACCAATATCTGGTCAACTAAATGCCTCTCCCATTTGACAACCTTCTGCCCTTTCTTGCCGTTTGTTTGTTCTTCCATAGTTTGGGCCTTATTTTCTTTCATTTTCATACATGGAGTTTCTATAAAGAATTGCCTTGGTAACTGTAATAATACTCATGGTACATTATCTTTGTCCATTAGTCCTTCTTCTTTCCTCATGTCTGAAAACTCTTGCTTAGAAAATAGTCTCCACTCAGATTATTGCAGCTGAAATGTATGACAGTATTTCAGGTTGCTTGGAGGTAGTCTTCACAATGCCCCTCCGATTTTGTTCATTCATTCATTTCCATGTTTACTGCATATCTACCATAGGCAAGTTCTTTGAAAGACTTGGTAGGTTCTCTATAGAATGAAATAGATATGGTTAATTTCTTGTGGTGATTTATGTCTAGTTGAGGAGCCATATAGAAGTGATGTCCCTGTCAGAGTTTGGTTACAGATTTTGGTGAAGGAAAGGAAAGGTTATTATGAGAACATAAAGCAGTAGCTATCTAGATTGGAGGATCTAAAGAAAACTTCCTAAGAAAATGACATTTAAGATGAAAGTAAAGACATGAATGGGGAGTTACCCAAGAAAAGATGATGAACAGTGTTCCAGCAGAGGTAAGGGAGGATATGCAAATAATCTGAGAGAATCCTGCTAGTGGAGAGTGATTTTCTGCTCTATGTTACTCAAAACTATTAGATCATAAATACAAAGTCACTACCCTCAAGGAACTTGAAGTCAAGTGAAGTGTATGGACAGTAAAGGAAGTTAATTCTCTGAAGGAAGTCAAATATTTATTTGCGGGAATGGGTCTGCTTGCGTGATGTGGAGATCAATGTTGCTGGACTGTATCAAGCAAGAAGGAAAATGGGGAAGCCACATTCAGAGAAGTAGCTGGTACTCAGGGTGATCTGGATCATGTAGGTGATGCTAAGGTTATTTTACAAATAATAGGAATCCTTTGGGGTGATTTAAATGAAATGATGATATGATCTGATTCATAGTTTAGAAGGGTCACTCTGGCCACAGTGTGGAAGATAGTCAGGACAAGAGTGGAAAAAGAAGACCAGATATAATACTATCGCCATGCAAGAAGTGATGGTGGTTTAAATTAGTTCTGCTAGTAGAAAAGGTGGTGAGTTATGTTATGGCACATTTTGAATCTATTTTCCTGCTAGATTAATAGTATCCATCAAGGGATTGGATGAAGATAGCAGGAGAGGCAAGAGTGATTCCGAGTGTTTGACTTGAGCACAGGCAGTGGTTATAGAGCTGTTTATTGAGTGGGTTTGGGTCGGTAAGACCATTAATAGTTTTGCTGTGGATGTGTTATGTTTGAGATCTTTGTGGTAGAACAGCTGAATTAGTGGCAGTAAATTTTAGTCTGAAGCATAAGGGAGACACGCGGGGAGGAGGTGTGTTAGAGATGGTGCCAGGTATCAATGGAATGTAAATCTACAGACTGGATGAGCTCCTACCATTGAACTCAGGAAGCATACCAGCTTTACTTTGGGACCTAGGCAAGTTACTTAGCTGCTCTAAATTTCATTTTTTCTCACTATAAGGTGGGGGTATGATAATTGTTCACAGAATTTTGGCGAAAACTTGGTTAGATGATACTGTATACCAACCTTGGGTTGTACCTTGCATGTGGTTTGAACTACAGGCATTCCCCTTCAGTGTCAGTGTGTCTCTCCCCTGATAAATAAATAAGCTCTCCAGTGGAAAAAATTGATCACTGAAGTGTCAATTTTGAGTGGAAAGCTAATAGATTATATGATGTTTCATAGTTTCAATAATTTTACAGTCTTGAGTCATCCTTAAGTTAAAAGTGAGGACTATGTCGGGCTCAATTTGTACCTTGAAGTTTCTAAATGTTTTACAAACAACTCACAGCAGTTTTCTGGTGCTTGAAAAACATCAGAAAACCCAAATATTTCTGTAGGTGTGTGAAAAGAAGTGTTGATTGAGTTGGAAACAAAAAAGCAACTCATAGGCTCACTGTGATGGGGGTAACTATGATAAAGAATTTCTTGAGAAATGGTCTTTATAAAGTGGTTGCAATTGGTTTCTTGTTATTTCCCCAGTATCTCAGATAAGTTTAGTGGATCAACATGGACTTAGATGCTTTCACGGTTCCCCATCCATGTTCTATTATTTTGTCCTGCTTGGAACTCTAATTCTGACCTAAATCAGCCTCCTGCCTTGAACCTGCCCATAAAACTATGAGCAACCATTTGAAAGAAACAAACCACACTGAAAGAAACTGTGTATTTTCCACTTTACTGAAATGCATTTTAACACAGAGAAAAAGGAGTTATCCCCAATATAAGGGATCCAAGTGGTTCTAGGAGATGAAACTGGGTTGTAAAAACTGCTAGAATCTGGTTCCATGAAAAGCACTTTGACAAAAAATAAATAATGAGTGTCTACTAATAATAATTGATAGAATTAAAAAGGAGAGAACGAGCCAACATGGGAAATGGGATACACAGCAGACTTATAGAATGGCAAATGCCCTAAACAGCACTCTGGCCTCAGAATCAGCCCTTAGGGCATTCAGATCTGGCTAAAAAGCCCATGAGAGTTTTTCAGGCATGGAAAACTAAGACACTGTGGCACAAAATGACCTAAATGAAAGATCTCTGTGAGTGAGATCTCAGTTGAAAGAATGGGCCATCAAAGAAGGAGATACCTTTCTCTGAATGGAGGAGACAACTTCCATTTTGACTATGGCCTTGTCTAAATAAGGTCGGAGTTTGTGAACTCAAGAGGCTTCCATAGCCTTGGCAGCTCATGACAAGAGCCTTGGGTGATTACTGACATCATAAACAAGAGTGTCAATTGTTAAATCAACAACAGGAGTCACTATGCACTTACTCCCCATGTAGGATCTCTGTCCTTAATGTGTTGTACTATAAGAATTAATGGCAAAAATAGTCTTCAAACTGTACTTCATACTTTGTGTGTCTGTGTGGGTGAAAACTGTTGAAATCATTACTTAGTATATACTAAATTGATCTCCTGTATATAAAGATAATTAGAAATGAATCTTAATGAAGAATGGGATGGGAGAGGGAGTAGGAGACAGCATGGTTTGCAAGTGGGAGGGTGGTTATGGGGGGAAAAGCTGCTATAATCCAAAAGTTGTACTTTCAAAATTTATATTTAATAAATGAAGCTTTCTAAAAAAAACAAAAACAAAAATCAAAAACAAAACAAAAAAAAGCACTTTGAGTGACAATGAGGCATTGTTTAATAAAAGAGGAGTGATTAGAAGACTGTGGTGATATAAAAGGCATTTTTTCCTCAATCGCAATAAGACTGTCCTCAAGTCATTTTTCCCCTCAGTTTGACCCTGAAGGACATAATATAACCTGATGTTCTTATGGAAATTTTATTTTGTCCATGGAATATGAAGTGTGTGAAGAGCTGTAAGCAGGAGAGAAACATTTTTCACTTTATAAAAGAAACAGAGTTAAATAGGCTGGATGGATACCTTAGATTTGATGGATTGTGTATAATGAAATTAAGACACATTGCAACTTGTGAAATAGAGGTAGTTCTACAAGCTAAAACATTGCTCAGGGGACCAGACAAGGCTGGCATAGATAAATGTACCTACCCTCTGAACAGGAAAGCAGAAGTTGTTTACCACACAAAGACTGGATGGTATGAAGAATGAATGAGAGAATGCAAAAATCAAAACTAGATTAAGCAATGATGGATGATAATTAAAGTTCAGTAGAAGGAAAAATTACCAACCTGTACCTAAGTGTTCATATTTCTATAAATCTCATCCTAAATTGTGATGTATCATATGTATATTCTAGTAATAAACAAATAATTTGTATTAAGTCTTTAATGTAAAGTCATATTTTAAAGGGAAGCAATCAGACTTGCTCCTATGCTGGGCTACATTCACCTATTCAGCCTTACCTTCAGCCCTGAAAACCATCATTTGTTGTTGGCAATTTTCCAACTTGGGTCTAGGAAAACTGTTTCTTCCATATAGGTCATGTCGACCTAAAACCTATTAACTATTATAGCTAGCTTCAGCAGTAGAAATCTGCACGTTCTGCTATTGCTACTCAAAATGTGGCCTGTGCACCCATGCCAGTGAGCAAAATACAGGAACTGAGCATAAGCATTTAGAAATTCTTACAGCAATTTATTGTTGCCGTGATCTCTAACATGAAGTATCAGATCCTGTATTATTTGAAACTATTTGAAAATCTAAAAACAAAAACATAGTAAACAAGCAAACACAACTTTGGTTCTTCATCAAAAGATGGCAAGAAGAACCATGTTCTATGTGGTGATTGCTACCTGTATGACCCTAGGAGAGTAAGTCACCCTTTCTGAACTCTAGTGTTCTGATTAGCACAGGAGCTTCCAAAATGCTTAACTTCTAGGGTTGCTCTGATTATTAAATGAGGCAATGTAATTATAGTAAGTATGTATTTCTTTTTAAAAATTATTTTTTACTTGAGAAGAGGTGGGTCAAAAGAATTCCAATCTGAGGGAGAGAGAAGAAGAGAGAGGGAGAGAGAAGAGGGGGAGAGAGAGAGAGAGAGAGAGAGAGAGAGAGAGGTGAGAGATGTGTTCCATTTGTTGATTCACTCCCCCAAATGACCATACCAGGAGCTAGGAACTCAATACATGGGTGGAAGGGATCAGATCTCTTAAGACATCACACCTGCTGCCACCCATGGTGCACAGCAACCTGAAGCTAAACTGAAGAACAGACAGCTGGAGCTAGGACTTGAACCTGGGGACCTCCAATACGGGATATGGGTATATCAAGTGCTGTCTTCATTGCTGTGCTAAATGCTTGCCTCTAAAATCCCTCCTTCATGAATGATTCTTTTCTGGTTCTTCATTTGCATTTGTAAAGCCCATTTGATCACAACGAAAACAAATCCAGATAGCACCCTGAATCCACACAGCAGACAAACAAGAAGAAATTCATGTTGTTAGTTTTTGGCTAAGCGCTCTTCACTGAGTTCTGAAATGGACCCACTTTGTCTTATTTCTTTGTATCTCACTTAGCCATCATCCTATTGCGGAAGCCGGTCTTCCTGCCATAAACATCAAACTTTTTAAAAAACTATTTTATTAATGGGATTGTGGATATATATATTATAAATATATATTATATATAACTATAGAGTATATAGTTATATAAAAGTTAAAAAGGTCCTACATTTTCATTCAGCTGAGGGGGTCATCTGGCTGCCTATGATGAGTTGATTTTCAATCAAAATTCCTGCAATACTATGCAGTCTGTGATATGAGGGAGGGAAGAAGAGAGATGAATCAAGACAGGGGGAGGGAGAAAGAGACAGAAGGGTGGGAGTGTAAGGATGAGAAAGCAGAGGCAAAGTGGGCCCTGTCAGAAGGAGAGTAACTGAGTGGAACTTGACAATGTGGGTCTGGAACAGGGGAAGGAGTGTTCAGAGGACAGACAGGCAGAACAGCACTCTAACTCTGTGTTCCAGGTGGATAGGGCAGGATTGCAAGGTTTAAACTGGAAACTATGGGTTGCCTCCTGCATGCTGTCACTGCATAATGCATGGTGGGGGTACAGAGCTTTAAAGGGCACCATTCTTGTTTCTAAAGAAGCAATGCTGTACATTGGAGGACAGGGACTTCTAATAGGTCTGTTAGAACTTCTCGCTATTGGCCGGCGCCGTGGCTCAATAGGCTAATCCTCCACCTTGCGGCGCCGGCACACCGGGTTCTAGTCCCGGTCAGGGCGCCGGATTCTGTCCCGGTTGCCCCTCTTCCAGGCCAGCCCTCTGCTGTGGCCAGGGAGTGCAGTGGAGGATGGCCCAGGTGCTTGGGCCCTGCACCCCATGGGAGACCAGGAGAAGCACCTGGCTCCTGCCATCGGATCAGCGCGGTGCGCCGGCTGCAGCGGCGGCCATTGGAGGGTGAACCAACGGCAAAAGGAAGACCTTTCTCTCTCTGTCTCTCTATCTCACTGTCCACTCTGCCTGTCAAAAAAAAAAAAAAAAAAAAAAAAGAACTTCTCGCTATTTGCTATATTGGAGATGTGGTCTGCAGCCCCTGACAAAGACAAGTCAAAGTCTTTCTGGGCAAGTCAGGAATCATAGAAGATGTAACTGATTTAGGTTAGTTCACTGGAAGCAGAACCTTAGATAGGGATTTGTGTAGGGTGTATCCTTAGAGAAGCCAGGTAGTCAGGAAAGCAGCTGTGCAAAGATGTGCTTTAAAAGCTTATTTTATCCAGGTAAACTGCAATTCCCTTTGACATGGGTGACTGGGGGAATGTGGTCACCTCCCAGATATTTCTGCAAGAGCAGCCTCCCCAAAAGCTCTCTGGAGAAGGAAGAAGCATACATCAGTGGTGAGCAATCAGCACCTGCACGAACATATGAGTTATCAATGCTGCAAACAGGAATTTGGTGGGGCACTCACAGCATGTGCTATGGTGCCGGTGGAAGGGATTCATTTGCTGTGAAGTATTAGAGGAGGGTACAACATCCCAAGGAGAAGCAGCAGCATGCGCAAAGATCCACGAGAGTTGGTGGGATCAATTTGCCTCAAAGAGACCAGTTGTTATGTGTGGGTGAGATGGGACTGTGGGCTGGGTGACTGAGGGTGAGGCTGAGAGAACTGACATTATGGCCAAGGGAGGGACACAAAATTTAAATTTTTGTGATCTTATCCAAAACGCCTTACTTTTGTGATCTTAACCAAGATGCCTTACTTTTTTTAGCTTCAGTGCCCTCATCTGTTAAATGTGTTATGACTATGTTTTATGATTGTTGTGATAAAAAATAATGAAAATGAGGGACTAAGTATATAACCTGGGACATACTAACTCTCAATAATTGGCAGGCATCTTTATCCCAAAGCTGGAAATATTGACTGATTTTGAAGGTCTTGAATCCTTTCGCAAGGAATTTGGATTTTGTACAGAAATGTTGGTGCTGATGCTGATGACGCTCATGACAGCAGCAGCAACAACAGCAGTGGTAAAAGCAGTTAGAACTAAGATGTAAAATGAGGAGCCGTTGAACGTCTTGACAAAGGCAGAGAATCTGCAGGATGTGATTAGTTAGTCTTGTGGAGAACAGACTGGGGAGAAAGGGCAGGAGAGCCAGCTATGAGACTCTAAGAAGACTAGGCAAGAGATAATGGTGGTTTGAACTCAGTCAAAAATATGGACCAAGAAGGGACTGAGCCAAGATCCGTGCAAAGCCCGTGAACAGGGCTCAGACTGCTTGTCTAGGGCTCTACCGATGATCAAATGGGTGCATTAACTACATGTAGTACAAATCTGGTAGAAGGTGGCATCCTGCCCTGGGTGTGGTCTTGGGATAGAAACAGTTTTGAGAGATGCTAGAGGCCTTTGTTAAAGATAATCCCATGATGCTCTTGAGCCTCCTCTGTCACTTCTATTGAGCTTCTCTGTACTCTAATTCATTAATAAGGGGACAAAGGAGGAACATGGGCATATTTTACTCTTGTTATCTAGGAGAGTTTTTGATGGAACTATTGAGCATAGTATAATCACTGTTTCTGCTAAAACACCATCTCTGTACAGAATGACCTTGGCTACAATCCTTGATGAAAATGGAAACATTCGGATTTAAGTTGGTCTTTTAAAGACCCTCTGGTGCTTCCCTGACATTCAGAAAATCAATAGACATATCTCAATAGATAAATACAAATAAAAACATCTTTGCTGAGTTTCTAACTGTCCTCAGAAATCAAATGGTAAATAGAAAGCTTGTTCCCTCTAGATCATACTGAGTTAGATTTGATGGTGTCATAGCTCTGACATTCTGACTCTATGATTTCCTACATGCTACAAAGAATACAAAGTAATAGTTCTAACATTTATGGCAGGCACCACGTTAATCACCATGTTAATCACTTCACATATGGTATCTTACTTGGGGGTTCAGTCAGGATTTGCATTTGCTGCTAGACTGAAGACTGAGAAATTAAACAGAAAGGTAAGAGGGGTAAATAAGAGGTGGGGATTCCAATGTATTTGGTTTTAAAACCTGCCAGTGCCGAATTCTGATCTTCATCTCTCTTTCCATTCATTTTTTAATGAGACTAAATTTTTTGATGTTCAATAAAAATCCTCCATCTGAGACTTTTCCAGACATCCATTAAACAGCCCTGTGTATTTTCTACTCTCATTGGTGGTCAGTGAACACTCACAGTACTCCCTCTTTCTGTAGACCTCAGGGACAGGTCTACACATGATCTGTACCTTCTTTTCTTGTTTAGTTAGCAGGGTTTATGGTCCCCAATATAGTAAAAGCCTAAAAGGCAGGAACTGTTCAAAGCTCTTATATTTTCCTTATGTAATTCATCAATGAATTGATATGCAAATATTCAGAAATAAATATTTTTCATTCAATCAATTTTTTTGTGTGTGTATGGAGGGAATAATTTAACTGTAGCTTTCCAGATTTTATTGTCCATACTTTCCACAATATTTTATGTAGATAAATCTAAGGATTTGCCCTGAGGAATGCTAAGTCTATGGAAGAATGACTAAGAACACTCACAAGAATGGCACCATACACCTTGTGATATGTGCATGTGTAGGCTTGTATGCAAGTAAAATATTTGAATGCATATTCCTTGATAAGTATGGGTATACATTATGTTGTAATTCAACTGAGATGTAATGAGTACATGCTATGAGCCAAACATTTAACTAGTAGTTGTGATGTAGCAGCAACTCGGTGTAATCTTAGATCACATCAGTCTGTCATCTGGTGGGAGACAGAATAAACAGAGAATTACTTGTATGAATGTGTTTCTTTTAGGAAGTTGCATATTGGTGCAAATATAAACCTAACTGGATATATGGAACACATAACCCGCATTGATTTATCCATTCACTCAACAAGGCTATCTTTAGAAGTATATCAATTCCTGGTTCAGGGGCAAACATCCTCTTATTGTGGATTCTATATTTGAATAAATTCAGAAAGATGTGCAATATTTTCCAAGACTGAACTTCCACACATGTTCATCTGTAACCCAGTCCCCCGCAGTTAGTAGATAAGTGACTTTGAGCACATTATTTAACCTCTACTTAATCTCATCTGTGAAATAGAGGATAATGATGCCTACCTCTTAGGGTTTCTATTAGGATTAAGAAATACATTGTATGTTAAAAGCTTAGCTCAAGCACATTGGAAGACCTCAATCCCTGCCAGCTATTATTACTCAGCATGGGGGTGGAGGAGTGGCAGGCCAGCAGCAATTACACTCTGACGTTTTTTCTACTGGAGATATGTTAGAGACAACCTCCAGGTTCTTCAAGTCATTATCTCTCTCAGGGAGGAGCACAGAGACAAAACATGAATGGGGTCAGAAAAGGTACTATCTGCCTCATTGTTCTAAGTGTCACTCTCCATTAGCATAAAGTTAGCACTCCAGGTGGGCGAGAAACACTTCTCTGTTTCCAGAAAACTAGAAATGTTCTTTTTCTTGAGCATGCCTGGTTTCAGAATGGAAACTGTGACAAAATACCAAGCAGAGCCCTGGATGACAGGTGAATGGGTCCAGAACAACTCTCAAGAGAAGAGGTAAGTGCTCTTTCTTATCTGGTCGATTATCTTGACACGCGTATTAGTCAGCTTTTCATTATTTTAACTAAAGTGCAAGAGGGGAGATTTTAGGAAGCTTACCATTTTGAAGGCTCAAAATGGGTCAGGTGGCTGCGTCAGTTCATCAGTCTGGAGAGGCTGGAGGATTCCAGGAGCAGAGCAAAGGCAGAGGGAAAGGTCACATGGTGAACCAGGAAGCAGACAGACACAGGGAGAACATTCTTCAACTTTATATGTCCTATTTTAAAAACGAGTTATTAATTTTGAAAGTTAGAGTTACACAGACATAGAAGGAGAGGCAGAGAGAGAGAGAGAGAGAGAGGTCTTCCATCCACTGATTCACTCCCTAGATGGCTGCAATGTGTCGATCTGAAACCAGGAGCCAGGAGATTCTTCCAGGTCTTCCACACGGATGCAGGGGCCCAAGGACTTGAGCCATCTTCTACAGCTTTCCCAGGCATGGCAGAGAGCTGGATCGGAAGAGCAGCAGCCAGGACTTGAACCAGAGTTCACGCAGGATGTCGGCACTCCCAGTGATGGCTTTACCTGCTATGCCATAGCGCCGGCCCCTGTTCTATTTTATAATGTCATCATGACTTGATAATGGGTATGTAGCAGCCTAATTTGATGCAATCAGTTCTTCAGGTCCCACCTTGAGACACTAAGTCAAGTAACCTCTATCTTTATTCCATTTATATAAGACTCTGAGGTTCAAGACTTAATACATGGGCCTTTGGGTGTACCCAGATTATTTTTCAAAGCATAATATGACATGAGGGATAAAGAATCAATGTTTTTTAATTCAACCTAGACATCTTGCTACAACCAGAGAGGTGAATTTAGTACTCTTGGTGAAAGTTTTAAAACTTAACATTCATCTATCTATATGCACTGTTTCTTGCCATACAGATTATCTGTTCTCTGAATGATAACTTGCACTTTCTTAGTTCAA
This sequence comes from Oryctolagus cuniculus, assembly GCF_964237555.1. Taxonomy (NCBI): domain Eukaryota; kingdom Metazoa; phylum Chordata; class Mammalia; order Lagomorpha; family Leporidae; genus Oryctolagus; species Oryctolagus cuniculus. The sequence goes on from NC_091437.1 coordinate 154,167,642, forward strand.
TTCCCACTTTACAGATGTTAGTAGACATGTGTGTGCATGTCTGTGTTTGTGTGTGTGTGTACACATGTTTGTATGTCTTAGTCCTCTAACAGTTACTTAGAAAGACGTCTGTGGTCTTTCCATCCCTGTATCCTCATTACTTGTAACACAGGACTGGCACATAGTATGGATTCAGTAAAATGTTGTTATTCTGTTTGTCAAGTGAATGAAAGAGTGGCTTTTATCTACAGTAGTCTGGTACTGGTCATAAGAACAAACTTAAAGATCTAGCTTTATAGTTACCAATTCTCATGCATGAAGGCATGAGAGTCACATCTTGACTTCGGAACCCTTTCTCCATCTTCTAACTTGTGAATCTCCTCTAACAAATTCTTACCTCTCCACAAGTAGCTGACTCATTTGTCATCAAGCTATTTCCCTCTTAAACTTATCAATCATAATGCAACCTCTGACACCTCCTTTCACCCCGTCCAGACATCTTAAAATTTTGGGAAAATATCTTATACAATGAGTATTATGCTTTTTGTTTCATACTGACCACCTCTCTTCTGAACACAGTGATTATAGATTTATCAGAAATAATTTCATTGTTTTTTGATATAATGGTGGAAGAGAGGAGAAGAGGGAGGAGAGAGGAGGGATGAGAGAGAGAGAGAGAAATAAGAGAAGGGCAGAGAAGAGAAAGAACAGCAAGAAAGAGGAAAAGAGGAGAAGAGAGGAGAGAAGAGGTAAGGTGAGGAGAGGAGAAGGAAACAGCAAAAGACAGAGCCAATATTTTCCTGGAAAAGAACATATTCTATTTCCTGTGCCAACTAGTTTTCTTGTTAATAGTATTCCCCTCTTGAAACTCCCTATTCAACCATGCAGTACCTATTACTACCATCTGCATAAATAATATATGCTAAAATGCTTCTCTGTGCCACAAATATTGACCTTGTTTAATAATTAATGATGGACTACAGTGTTACCCTGGAACCATGCTGACACACATTTGTGCCCTTTCTACTGGTCTATATTTTCATTCCTTAAGCCTGAAATCTACCTAAATTTCTTTATTGAAGAATGCTTTTCCCTGAGGGCTATAATATGATACTAGACACTGGATCTAGTAAGGCAGACATAGCAGAGATAAAAGGGAATATTCTCATTCTATTATCTTAAGGAAACTAACCTTATTTCCTATACATGATCCTTGATATGTCCCTCTTTTTGCCACACTTTAAAAAGCCTCACCATTGCCAAAGATTAATACAAAACAGCTAAGCTTTAGTAAATACTTATTATATGCCTGGCTCACTGTGAGGCATTTGACTTGTGTCACCTCATTTATTCCTCAAAGAAACTCTTGGAGGAAAGGGCTGTGATTATTTCTACTACAGATGAGAGAACTGGGGTACAGGGAAGTTAGGTGAGTGTTTAACACACCTAGTAAGTGGCAGAGTTTGTGTTCTCACATCAGTTGTTGTGATCAAAACTTTATGCTATAAATCACTGTGATAAACTGACTCCCTGCTTGTATATCCGTGGAGAGGGAAATTTTTGGTTTTGATTTCTTATCATTCCTTTTTTTAGGAAAAGTATTTTACATTTCCCTTAGAAGCCATCACTCCTAAGCTGTGTGTCCACAACTGGTTCACAGTGACTTGATTTAAAGATGTACTTTTGAATAAATTCCAGTAAGAAATTGAATTGACTGAAGAAATGATCTCAGTTTTCTACCTGCCCTGTTCTGTGTCCTCTGTGAAGCATTTATGCAGTTCTTCCTGTTACGTTTTTCCCAATACTTGGACTACGACCTGGATTGTATTCTAAGTGCATTAAGTCACCTTTTGAAATCCCTTATTTGAGTTCTGGTTGCTCCTCTTCTGATCCAGCTTCCTACTACTGTAACTGGGAAGGCAGTAAATGACAGCTTAAGTACTTGGGTCCTAGGGACCCATGTAAGAAACAAAGATAGGACGGCGCCGCGGCTCAGTAGGCTAATCCCCCGCCAGCAGTGCCAGCATACCGGGTTCTAGTCCTGGTCGGGACGCCGTATTCTGTCCTGGTTGCCCCTCTTCCAGGCCAGCTCTCTGCTGTGGCCCAGGAGTGCAGTGGAGGATGGCCCAAGTGCTTGGGCCCTGCACCCTCATGGGAGGCCAGGAGAAGCACCTGGCTCCTGGCTTTGGATCAGTGCAGTGTGCCAGCCGCAGCGAGCTGGCTGTGGTGGCCATTGGAGGGTGAACCAACAGCAAAAGGAAGACCTTTCTCTCTGACTCTCTCTCTCTCTCTCACTGTCCACTCTGCCTGTCAAAAAATAAAAAAATTTAAAAATTAAAAAAAAAAAAGAAACAAAGATAGAGCTCCTGGCTCCTGCCTTCTGGCTCCTGGTTTTGACCTGGCTCTGGTCTGGGTGTTGTGGGTATTTGGGGAATGAACAAGCAGATGAAAGATCTTTCTCTCCTTTCTGTTTCTCCCTCTCTGTCACTCTGCCTTTCAAACAAATAAATAAGCCTTTTAAAAGGGATGCCCATAGACATTAAAACAGATTTTAACACAGAACACAAAATTCTCTTTCTCTTTCCATGTGCTCATAGATATTCTCATCTTGAAATGTCCTTTGCTTATATCTTTACCTAGACCTTTTTCCTTTGAATTCCACATCTTCCTTCAAAATCTTATGAAAGGATGTTCAAGGAGCATACATTTAATTAACAGAATGGAATATGTTGGAGTAGGATAAGAGAAGATATGAGCCAAGGTCAGAATCATTCATCCATTCAATGAACAAATTGTTGCTGGATTACTACTATATGAATGGAGAGCTGTGCTATGTCTTGGGAATATGAAGATGCATACTTTTCATGTTTGCAGGAAACAAATTTTTTATTTATTTATTTATTTATTTTTATTTGACAGATAGAGTTAGATAGTGAGAGAAAGAGACAGAGACAGAGAGAAAGGTCTTCCTTCCGTTGGTTCACCCCCAAAATGGCCACTACAGCCCGCGCTGCGCAGATCCGAAGCCAGGAGCCAGGTGCTTCCTCCTGGTCTCCCATGTGGGTGCAGGGCCCAAACACTTGGGCCACCCTCCACTACCTTCCCGGGCCACAGTAGAGAGCTGGACTGGAAGAGGAGCAACCGGGACTAGAACCCGGCTCTTACATGGGATGCTGGTGGCGCAAGGCAAAGGATTAAACAAGTGAGCCATGGCTTTGGCTCCAGGAAACACATTTTCTAGGGAAGGAGACAAATATAAAAAAATGAATGAATTAGTGGAAAAGGAAATTTCAGCCAAGAATAAATATTTGAACATAAATACCATGAGACAGTAGAAGAAATTAGCTGGTGGAAGTGGTGGAGGTTGTTGGTCCCAGAGGTCTCTTTAGGAAATCATATTGAGAAGAGACTTGAAGAATGAGAAGCAGGCAGTCTGAAATTATCTGAGGGAGGGACATTTCAGGTAGAGCTAATTGCAGAATAAAATTTGAAGGAAGTCCAGGTTTTTGTGTTTAGGGACATGAGAAAATGCATAAAATTGTGAAGTGAGTATGGGAAGATTCGGCAAAAGCTTGAGACTGGGAAAGTTTTCCAGAGTCTTTAGAGTATGGTGAGGAACAAGTTAAGATTCATTCTAGTATTTTAGAAAGACTTTGAGTGTCTTTAATAAAGGAATAGTAGGATTAATTTTGCATTTTTAAATTTTATCAACTATATGAAAGATGAATTATAGAAGAAAAGCAACCAGAGAGACTTGTTTAAAGTTTTGTGCAGTTCAAATGGGAGACAATGATACTATAAAGGATACAATACAAACAAAGAGAAATGGAAAGATTTGATACTGCCATGTAATGGAAATATGGCACCAAGAATGACATTGCATTATCACACACATGGTTACAAGCAAACACAGAAACACACAATTAAATACCACTGATAATCAAATTGAATTTAAATTCAAATAAAATTGCCTGTTTCAAAAATGAATGGCTATTTTATGCTTCATTTATGCTTTGTGTTTCAAGATAAAATAAATTTACAATAAATATCCAAATCATATTCAGATTCATATTTATACATATATTTAGCTTTATAAAATTATAATCATCATGCTGTGCATATAATTCCCTTCTTCACTTGATGCTTAATATATTTATACATCAAGTATTTGTTGAATGCCTACTATCTGCCAAGTATTTTCTGTGAAATAGGGGCTATTCAGAGAATAGAAGACAAAAATATAATCCTCATGGAGGATATATGCCAGTTGGTAGAGACAAATAAGCAATAAAATAAATAGAACTTAAAAAATTTGATTGTTGAAAGGAGCTAAGGTAAAATATACTTGAATGTTGGAATGGGTTGATATTTGTAGAAAGGGAAGTCACTAGAATATTTCCAATGTCTTAAATAATTAACTATACATTATAATGACTCCTCAATATCCATTATGTTAATAAACCTTTGAAAATTCTGTTTTTGATTACTATATGTTTTATATATTCATTGTAGTCATATTTCTTTTGATTTGGAGATTTTTATTGCTTTTAATTTTGCTTATTATATGTAATTCTCTGCAGACACATAGATTTCTTATAAAACCTTTACTATGAAATGACTTAAGGCTCTTGAAAACTGAGCTTCCAGGAAATATTAATTACCTGTATTCTTAGTGTTAGTGTTTGAGAATTCTGCTTCTGGACATTCATTTGGAATTCTTGTTTCATGAGACTGAGAAGCAAAAAAAATTGTCATATATAAAAATATTTACTGCTTATTTTGGAACTAAGAAAGCCTGTTTCAATGAGCACCATATCAACATTTTAAAGAGAGAAAATTGAGACCCACAGGCTATAAATAGTTTGAGTAGATCATTGGAGATTAGTTTCAAAATCTGGACTATATTCTACATTGTCTATCTCTGCCCAACACTCCTTTAGCTCTTTGGTTCAATACCTCAAAGTGTGTCAATGAATTTCTTGTATGAGCAACACAATTACTTTTTATGTAGTACTGTGATAGTCATATACCATGATGTGTGTACCTTACCCTTTTCCATGGGAATCTTATCTTGGAACGGCTCAGGCTGTTACAATGTGTTACTCAGGACCAAGGATAGCTCCAGTGAACACATGGCCTCTGAAGTTCTAGCGAATTTGGAGCTCATTATCCTCAATAATTTATTATTATCTATCGTTCCTTCTTTTGTTGGGGAGGAAATTTCTAAATCTTAAGAAATCTGACTTATTAATGCTAGTTCTAAACCCTTAGAATAGAGGCATAGAACTATTAATAAATACCAAAACTGCCAGGTGTTTTCTCATGTTAGGGTGGGCTATTGAACTGAGTTCTCACTAATGGAATATGAGTAGAAATGGTATTACATCCTGAGTGGGACATAAAGCCTACCATGCACATTACTTTAGGCAGTTTCCTCTGGTATGGTGAAACTCAGAGTAAACTTGGAAGTCACATGTTTTATAGAATTCAGCTCTTGTAAACCCAGGTCTTTAAGTGATGGAATGGGGCCGGTGCCATGGCTCACTAGGCTAATCCTCCACCTGTGGCGCCAGCACCCCGGGTTCTAATTCTGGTCGGGGCGCCGGATTCTGTCCCGGTTGCTCCTCTTCCAGGCCAGCTCTCTGCTGTGGCCCGGGAGTGCAGTGGAGGATGGCCCAGGTCCTTGGGCCCTTCACCTGCATGGGAGATCAGGAGGAAGCACCTGGCTCCTGGTTTTGGATCAGCGCAGTGTGCTGGCTACAATGCGCTGGCCATAGCAGCCACGTTGGGGGTGAACCAATGGAAAAAGGAAGACCTTTCTCTCTGTCTCTCTCTCACTGTCCACTCTGCCTGTCAAAAAAAGAAAAAAAAGTAAGTGATGGAATGAAGAAGAATAATTGCTAACTTGATTCCTCCACATTCATGATAAGGAAATAAATACTTTTTTTAAAATCCATTAAATTTTTTTTGACAGGCAGAGTGGACAGTGAGAGAGAGAGAGACAGAGAGAAAGGTCTTCCTTTTGCCATTGGTTCACCCTCCAATGGCTGCTGTGGCCGGCGCACTGTGCTGATCTGAAGCCAGGAGCCAGGTGCTTCTCCTGGTCTCCCATGGGGTGCAGGGCCCAAGCACTTGGGCCATCCTCCACTGCACTCCCAGGACACAGCAGAGAGCTGGCCTGAAAGGGGGCAACCGGGACAGAATCTGGTGCCCCGACCGGGACTAGAACCCGGGTGCCGGCACCGCAGACGGAGGATTAGCCTAGTGAGCCGCGGCGCCGGCCAAAATGCATTAAATTTTGAGTTCTATTTATTACACTGGTTTTCCCTAACCTACTGTGGTTTTTTACTTTCATTAATACATTAGCTTTCTGCATTTGTTAGACACTCTCCCTATTGTTGTTATTTATAGTTGTTTCTATATTACTCAAATTCTAACTCGTTACTTATACCTGCTTTGCCTCATGAGTTTATATCAACTGTTTTTTTTTTTTATTTTTTATTTTTTGACAGGCAGACTGGACAGTGAGAGAGAGAAACAGAAAGAAAGGTCTTCCTTTTGCCGTTGGTTCACCCTCCAATGGCTCGCTGCGGCCGGCACATCGCACTGATCCGAAGCCAGGAGCCAGGTGCTTCTCCTGGTTTCCCATGAGGGTGCAGGACCCAAGGACTTGGGCCATCCTCCACTGCCTTCCGGGGCCATAGCAGAGGGCTGGCCTGGAAGAGGGGCAACTGGGACAGAATCCAGCGCCCCGACTGGGACTAGAACCCGGTGTGCTGGCACTGCAGGCAGAGGATTAGCCTAGTGAGCCACGGCGCCGGCCAATATATGAACTATTAATATGAAATGTAAAGCAGGGAATTCTCTTAATTCAATTTCCTCAATTTCATGTCCCCATCAAGACATGTATCTTATAATGTTTACCTTTTCTTTTGTCCTCTATTAGGAAAGATATAGTACAACTATATCTTCTATTTCACTTCTCATCTTATAAAGTATCTTGATATAACAGTTTATATACTGCGTTTCTTATAGTACCAATTTCTCATTTTAGGTTGTGTTCAACTCTTCTGCCTAGTGCAGTGTTTTGCCTTGCCAATCAGTACCCTTCCCTTCCCTTTCCTTCTTTCTTTTGTTGATATTGTCTTTACCTTTTCCTTCTTTCTTTTTTTATTGCTATATTTACCTCTATCTGTTTCCATTCATTGCCAAACTATGAGAAAGGTCAGCCCGCACCTATCAACAGTGCTGACTTTCGATACAGTCTGCTCTTTTCCCTTGAGATCTCGTGTGCTGCATGTTTTCCTAGATGGAAATTGCTCTTATAAAGGTCACAAGCACAGGAACCGTGGGGCTTTCTCACTTCTACTGTCCTGAACCTCTCTCTATCTTTTGACTTTGTTCATCACTTTTTTTTTTTTTTTTGACGGGCAGAGTGGACAGTGAGAGAGAGAGAGACAGAGAGAAAGGTCTTCCTTTGCCGTTGGTTCACCCTCCAATGGTCGCCGCGGCCAGTGCACCGCGCTGATCCGATGGCAGGAGCCAGGTACTTCTCCTGGTCTCCCATGGGGTGCAGGGCCCAAGCACTCGGGCCATCCTCCACTGCACTCCCTGGCCACAGCAGAGAGCTGGCCTGGAAGAGGGGCAACAGGGACAGAATCTGGTGCCCCGATCGGGACTACAACCCGGTGTGCTGGTGCCGCAAGGCGGAGGATTAGCCTAGATCACTTTTTCTTAATGGAATTTCTCCATTCAACCTCTGAAGCCAAGAGAATGCTCTAGTATTTCTAAATATTTCTATTTCTTCTTGGCTGATTCCTTTCTCTCTCTGGCTTGATGCTAAAAGCATGTGCTCTCTAAGGGCCTGATGTCAGCACCCATGAACTCCCCTAATATTCCTTTCCACTCCTGCAGTTATACAGATGTGACCGCTGGACTGCAGTTTGAACAATATTGGTAACAGTGCTCTTGTCATTCCCCCTGTATTCTTTCTGAATATTTATTACAATCACACAGTTTTCCCCAGTTTCCAATTATGTTACAAGTTCTGTGAAGCTCTTTTTGAATCTCCAAGATGCAAACAAACTACTTATTTGAATTCTTTTTATACTTTATTTTTACACCACTACCATGAAATGTTTGTCATATGGTGTTTGAATAGAGCCAAACACAGAGTTGTTGGCAGTTATTAAATATCTCCTTATTGACAGGGAGAGAATATAATGAAGGAAAGATACAAAGATACCTTTCCCAGTGGATAATTCTCCAGAGCTGTGACCAAAGTACACGTGCATGTTCTGTGCCCATCAGGATCCTGAGTACAAATTGCAGTTTACCACCACAATGCCTCAGGCATAAAGCTCTGGGTGTGTTCTGTGCTATTTTCCCCCTTCTTTTTGGAGAATGATGAATCAGGCTCATCATGGTGTTCAATTAATTTCACACAGAGAACTCCTGAGGGAGTTTGTACCCAATGTCCTCTAACCGATGATCAATCATGCTCTTGTGGTTGTACCCAAGGCAGCAGGCAGCAGGCTTGTGACATGCTCCAGGTTGTCGAGCAGAATGTGTCCCCATCCAAGCAGGAAAGGTCCCAGTGACCTTTGATGGCATTTGAGAGAAGTCGTTTGCTTTGGCTTTTCTGAGACCATATTGATCTCTGCCCAGGATTCAATTTTAGACAAACAGGCGACATAATTTATGTAAACTGGGCAGGTAATTAAACTCTCCTCCAAGGCAAAAAGGTCAGAGCAGAATATTTAAAGTTTCATTTCTAAGTGGAAGCAGTTAGCTTAAAAAAGAGAAAGAAATCTCACTGGGACTGTCATGTTGCCAACTGTTACCCTATAAATTATCGGACCCAGATTATCTTGCCAAGGATAGTCTGGGTTCTCTTTGCTGAAGGAGCCAGAAAAAACTCATTTGGCACAGAAGTTTTCATGTTTTAAATGACTTACGGGTAGGAGACTTAGTGCTAGATTGTGCTAAAGCTTTCAATAACTTTTTCAAAGTGATGTTTAAAAATACCAGATTTAAATAAGATTTGCAAACTCAATTAAATTGGTTTCAGCAACTAAAATGATTTCAGCTAATTTGGTTGAACTCCACAATTTAAAAAGAGTGCCAAATATATTAAATAAATATATTATTTTCATTAAAAATTTGCAAACTCAGTGTAAGGGGTTTCCTTTTATTCTCCCTAAACTATCTGAGAATAATTTGCTAATGTAATGATGACCATTATGGTCAAATGATTCAGTGTTGATTTTCCATAAGGAAGAACACTCTTCTGTGTAATCACAACAATCAAGTCTAGAAGTTAACATGACACATTGCTATCATTGAATCCACAGAGTCCACTTAAATTTCTCCAAGTTTCCACATGTCCTTTCATCAAAAGGAGGTATTTTAGTATTGTGTTTGGAGACTATCACTCTTTAGTTTCTTTCAGTCTGGAATAATTCGTATGTTCCTTTGACTTTCATGACCCTGTCATTTTTAAGAAACCATAGGCAACTTACCTTGTTGAATGTCTGCTGTTCTTTCATTATTAGATTAATAGTATGCACTTCTGGCAGGAATAACATGGAAGTGGTATTTCGTGCCGTTATTGTATTTTGTTCAGAACCACATGATTTCTACTTGTCTTATTCCTGATATTAGCTTTGATTATGTAATGGGCTCTATCAGGCCTCATCACTCTAATATTATTGTTTTACCCTTTATAGTTAATAAATGTGTTAAAAAGGTAGTATGGAACAATGTAAATATGCCATTACTCATCAACTTTTCAACTTATACATTGACATATTTTTAACAGTGTAAGCAGTTAGATTCTTATTTTGATTGGTAAATTCTAGCCCATTATACCTCATGTTTTAAAAGTGGTTACATGTTTTTTCACCTCCTTGAAAGAGAAAGGAGGAGAGAGAAAGAAGAGAGAGAGGGAGAGATTTATTTTTTTTTTTTGGTTCACTGGCCAAATGCCTGTGCCCACAAAGCCTAGGGCAAGGTCAGGTCAAAGCCAGGAGCTTTGAACTCTATTCAGGTCACCCACATGTGGCAGGTGCCAAAACATGTGAGCCACAATCTGTTGCCTCCCAAGATCCATTAGCAGGAAGCTGAATCTGAAGCAGTAAGTTAGGACTCAATCTAGCATTCAGATATGGGTTGTAGGCTTCCCAATTGGTGTCTTAATCTGCTGCACCACATTGCCCACCTCAGTTACATTTACTATTTTTATGATAAATGCTCTTGGTTGACTAGTAGGGTCCCTTCAGGCTGAATTACGTGTACCCTTGACAGATCGCCATGTCTTATTGATGATTTCTATACATTCAGGTGCATGACAATGATCTTGGCTCATTTTGTATTATCCCTGTCCCAGACATTTGGAGCCAGTCATTTTGCTAAAGAAATCCCACTCTTCTCAGTGGAAAGCACTATTTAGAAACCAGTATGTGGGTGCTGTAGGTACTCTTTGCTGCTGAAATATTAGTGCTCCCGTAGGTTCTCTGGACAGAGCTGGGAAATTTAAGGAGGGGGTGTCTTCAGAAAGTTCAAGGAAAGTGAGTATTATGAAAGATTATGCATGGATTTCAAAACATTTTTGCACCCTAATAAGCCTGTCTTTTAATTCCACTTTCCATGAAGCTTTTGAAGTCTCTTATATGTGCATTTTTATTTACAGTGGATATGCACATACACATGTTTACCTCATAGTTATTGTTGTATGTATGTATCTCTTGAAAATCCTAAATTACCTCCAATTCTATCTCGATACTACAGTGTGCATCCTGGATTTCTTGTATTTATTTCCATCTCCTTTTTCTATTGTAGGAATCCTGGCTCCCATTATTCTTTATATGTTGACTTATCTGATCATTTTCTCTGTGTTTCTCCAGGCTTCTGTCATGGCTTTACTCCTTGCATGTGTGAAGACCATCTGCCTTCCCTGTCTGAACTCTCACACCTCCCACTGGGTACTCCCACTGTTAGCCCCGTCTTCCCTCAGGGCTACCCTCCTCAGGCCACCTAGGCTCTGACACACTTGCCTGCCATGCTTGGTGCTCTGCCTCTTCTGCATAGTTACCTTTCTCTCCTCACTTGGGCTCCAACATCTTAAGCTTGTTTTCCACTGCTGTTGCTGTTGGATCTGTCATGGCCTTGTGTGCTTGCCTTCTCTATCTTGCCCTGGCTCTGATAGCCTGTATCAGGGCAACCTTTTCTCCCTATGTAGACACTCTCTTCACTTTCTCAAGCTCTTAAACTGCATGAGGAAATGCTCTACATCAGTACTTCCTCATCCTCCTTGGGCTCCAGGTTGTTAATGCACCATCCCTCAGTGTGCATGCTTTCCTTACCTGCTCAGGCTCCTGTAACCTGCAGGCAGAACCTCCTCTCAAATGCCTTACAGATTATCCCTCTTACATTCTGACATCCAATGGCAAGCTACTCTCTCACCATGGAGTGCTCTCAAAAAACTTTATTGGACTTCAACTCTCTGTTCTGGGCCATTCCGCTGGGTAGACACCTTCTTTGCCCTCTCAGGCTCCACATCCTGTGCTGGGCTACCTCATTCTGCTTCTTCCACTTGCCTTACTCAGCCCTTTCTAAGCACCTTCGCACTGAATCATTTAGGATGGGACTAAGAAGAGGAAATCTTTGGTATATTTTTAACAAATTATTTTTATTATTAAAATCTTTCACTAGAGAATGAATATCACTTTTTTCATTTAAAAATTCTGACATATTTGTTAGAAATTGGGTTTCAAGAAGTGAGGATGTTCTGCCATGTGTTTCTATTTGCTGAAATAATTCAAATCTCTTTATTTTCCAGTAGTCTAGTAAAAATAGCTGATTTCCATAATCTTTCTAGGTAGGCGTGATTTTCTTATAGTATGATATTAGCATCTGTAAAACCAGTGTTCCCAGAAGAAAACAGATGGCACAAGAAAATCAGGATAGCTTAAGTAAAGTCTTTCTACAGGACTATTTAGGAAGATGTGAGCAAGGTGAAGAACCTTGGAGATCAAAACTACTGAGAGACATCATGGTTTTTGAGTCTGTATATTTCAACACCTGGCTACTATTCTGGGCTTCTCTTTCTCCACTCAAATCCCAGTATGGGGGAATTGTGTTGCCTCCCCGTTTACTGATCCACAAAGCATATGGTCTCATCCAATTGAAATCTTTCCAAACCATTTCCTCTTATCACAGAGAAAGTTTTTGTTTTCCTCATAAGGTGTGGCTTCCCTGAAGTCTGATCCTTTATTCTCTGTTCTATGATTTCCTCTACAGTCACACCTTCAAAGTCGAGCTCTGGATGTAGTAGACAAATAGAAGAATGAGATTGGGTGAATGACGAGGGGAAAGGAGAAGGAGGAATGGAAGGAAGGAAAGGAGATAGAAGGAAGGGAGCATAAGGGCTGAGAAATTATTTTCTCTTTCTTAAAACTAGTATGGTTCTCAAGGGTATTGTCTTCCTTGTAGATATAAGAAAACAACAGTCTACTCTGAAACTCAGAGTTGAACAGTGATGTCTTTCTGTGAGCACTGTTAGGTAGGGGAAAGCTTCAGTAGACTCAGGAATAATAAGTATCAGTGACAAATGAAGGTATTTGTTTAACATATTATATAGATTGCCCCACTATAGGCACATCCTGTGAGATAGATCTTCTATTATACCATTGAGAAACAGAAGCTCAAATACCAGCTTGATGACTAATTTCCCTGAGACATACATCTTGTTAGTGGTTGATCTGGGATTCAGACTCAGTTTTGGCTGACTCCAAATATCTTTTTTCTCATTACAGAGACCTGTTCCCCTTTATCCTTCTAAGATATGGGAATCTAATTTAATCACAGAATAAATGTTCTAGATGATAACATCAGAGTAGCAAAGTTAACACCTTGCCACTTTTGATAGCATCAATGCCCAGCATGGTGTTTGGTGCTTCCCAGCTGTTCAAAAGATGTGTCATGAATTAACACATGAATTATTACATAGGCACAACCCAGTCATCTGTTCTAATCATAAGAATTTGTTTCTTTATATTTCACTCCAATGAAGTGACATTAAAGTCACATATGAGAGAATGATCCTTTCTTATTTTAGCTGTAGACAGAGTTTATCTGTGAATCCACAATAGCACCATGAAGCCCACAGTAGGAGAGAGACCATGGCTGGCTAGGGCGGACTAGAAGTTAGAATGGATTCACCATTTGCAAGTCAGCAATGGCTATGTCATGCTAGTATTGGTTAAATGAGCAGAGCTAGGATTATTGCTTCCAGTCTGAAACATCCACCATTCTGTCCTTGCAGAGGTCAGCCCACTGACCTCCATTTCTGTTCATCTAACCTCATTACCAGTAAATGTGGTTCAGATACTGGTTGTGGTGGTGATAGTGAAATATAGAGAGACTCATTCAGTCCTATAAGTTTCTATTTGCATTGATAGCATTATCAGATAATATTTCATTTTGAACACTAGTGTTATTAAATTTTAACACATTTAATTTATTTTTCTTGATTTCAGTGTATCATAAACTTCTTTGCTTGTAGCATTTAAAAAATGTTGTGTCTGAAGTTGTAATCACAGAGACAGTAATATCAATCAAATGGATGTGTAAAACATCGTATTTTACAATTGATGGTCACATATATTAGCTCATAGTAATAGGTCCAGTTCTAGAATAAATCCATGTGCTTTAAAAAATTTGGATAAGTTATTAGCAAAGTCCCTCAGTCTATTTATAGATAAGTATAATATATTGATGATAGCAGAGGCAGGAGAGGTCAGGGAGGGCCTCGATTGCATTGTAGATATGAAACATTTCAGCCAACATGATGGGAAGCTCAGGAACTAAGACTGCCTACGAGATGCGTCCCACATTCCCATATTCTTTCTCTCCCCGTTTAGCAGAAATAGCCATGCCCTAATGTCCCCAAAGAGTGTGCCCTTGCTCAAATGCTGTGGCCAGTTACACAATGAGACTCGAATTCATCAGGTTTGAGTATTATTTGAAAGTTCCTCAGGAGATTTGATGCACTTAGAACCACTAGCCAAAAGGAAGTCACATATACAATGCACCACTTATCAATTCTGTGTTTTATAACACACAGGTATTTTTGATGGCCTCTCATGGAAGGTAGGTAATAAGGCTAATATCCTGCTGAACTGATGCCCCGTGAGATAGGGGCAACGAAAGTGAAGAATTCTTGCTTTGGTCCATCCATAATGATGACCTCTACTAAAATAAGTTTTTAGGATATGGACTCCTTAGTGGTAGTAACTGTGTCGGGAAGAGTCTAGGTAGGGAACAGATGACACACTCAAATTAAGTATTTCAAGAGTAGTTTAAATATGTATTTGCAAATGTATTAGCTGGTTGTGGGGAAACCTTAAGGAATTATTATCACAGTGAGAGCTTTTAGCCTAAAGGGGAAGAGGCAAAAGGTAGTTCCTGGACATCAGAGGAAGGGAGGACTATGACTCTCTGTTGAAGGGTGCCCTTAGCCCTTGTCAAATCTGAAGGGATAGCGTCAGGAGAATGTATTCCTTGGCCAGATTCTCTTCCCATGCTTGAATATCCTGTTGTTCCTCATTGGTCTAAGATAACCCGAATCCAAAGAGGAAAAAAATCCATTGATAAAATCTGCGTAGGTCTGCATCATAGGCCATGCTTCAGTAAGCATGTGGAGAAGGGTGAGTGAATCTAAAAGGGTGAGCGGAAGACAGCCACACAGGGATCGAGGGTTTTTCCAGCCATGCTACTCCCTCCTCTCCATATCTGCTGAGTCAAGTATATATACAATTCTCAGTAAGAACTGTGGGGATCATTAGCAAAGACAAAGGAGGCCCAAGATAAGAGAAGTGAAAATAATGTTACTGGGTACCTTTCAGTTGCCTGATGTCTTGTTTGGGTGTATGGACTCTCACAACATCTCAATGAAATAAATTGTTATAGCCTTTCACAGTTGAGAAAACAGCAAATCAGAAATGGTGGATAACTTAAGACAGGCCAAATGACCCATAAGTGGTAGAAAAGGCATTTGGGCCCATGCCTGGCTGATTTGAGATCCAAGTTCTTTCCCTGACACTGGATAGCTCTCTTACTTCAAATGGAAACACAGGTCAGGACCACAGGAAACATCAGTTGTCTCTGTGATGAGACTGGTAGAAAGACTGATTCAGTTCACCTTGTTAGGTGGTAGATAAATAGAAGTTCATGGCTTGTTCTTAGCAGAGTTAGTGATCTCATCTATACTGGCATCATTTGTGGCAAAGTTACTGCTCATGTGGGCCCAGTAGTTAAAATAAAAGATATGATTCATTCATTCACTCATCTATGTTTCGATTTTTCCCTTTGTTCAACAGTGCTTGGCATTTCAACACCTGCACAATACAGCCGTAAATAACCTAAAGTCCTTGATCACACAGAACTTGAAAATTGGTTGGGAGGCAGAAAAATCAACTAAGGAATAAATGAAAAAGAAAAAGGAAAGGTAGTAGTAAGTATGATACAGAGACTCAAAATAGGTGATGTGACAGACAAGGGTGGATGTACTAATTTGGGTGATAGAATGGGAAGACCTCCTCTGAAGGTTTTGTACTTCTACTAAGATCTGAATGGTCTGAAGGACGTAGTTCTGAGAAAATCAACAGCAGGAGGATTTCCTGCAGAGGAAACAGCTACTGGACGAAGGCAGCAATGAAAAGGGGCTGGAGAAGCTGAAGACTGGGGAGCGAGCAGAAATACCACAAGGTACATAGGAGAGAGAAAGTGTGTGCAGGAACGGATGACACAGGATTTGACCCAAGGGCGACAGGAAACCACTGGGAGCCTAGGAGCAGGTGAGATGGTGTTGTGATGCACATTGTTGAAAGCATTACTGTGGCTACCATCTGAACAATAGACCACAGTGGGTGCAGGGGGACCAACAAGGCCTGTCGGAGGACTGTTGCAGGGTTAAGGAGCAGATACTGGGAAGCTGGACCAGGGTGATGGTAGTGGAGATGGAGGGAAGAGTTAAGCTCAAGCTCTGGTGTGAAGGTGCTTGCTGACTTAAAATATGTGGGAGATGAAAGACGCAGGAATCAAGGATAAATAAAATTCATGGAGTACAGACTTGTCCTGCGGGAGAGTGGGACAATGGTGTTCTTCCACAAGAAGCACCGGGGATGAACGTCAGTGAACATGCCCATCTTTATTCAATTCTATGTATACTTTTAGAGGGCAGGCAGAAGGGGCGTAACTCAGGGCAGCAGTAATTCTATAGGACAGAACCGACACTGGAACCAATATGCCTTTCCAATCAGCTTGAAGGTCACATAGCTAGGGTAGCTTTCCAGGTCGGCCTAGGCCACACCCGGGAGCAGTTTACATGATTGGCAGGATGCAGGGTGGGAGGAAATGTGCCTGGGTCTCATGATGCCTGCCAGCAGTCAGGCTAACTGCATGGGCTAGGCAGGCAGTCTCACGGGATCAACCACAATGGAGCTTAGAAAGACTAGGGCAACAGCAGATTGGGAGAAATAAATGAGGATGGAAATGTGGCATTTTGATTTAACCATTTTAAGTTGGAAATGCCTTTTAATATCTAACTGGAGGAGACACACTCATCAGTGGATACAGGTATCTGAAAGGTCAGGGCTGGAAACATACTTATGGGGTCACTGCACAGAGGCCATATGGATTGGATAGGATTATCCAGAAGAGTGCAAAGAGAGAAGGGGCAGAGTCCTGACAGGGTCCTGAAGTACCCCAACATTTTGAGGGCAAGCAGAGAATGAGCCATCAGAAAATAGAAAGAAGTCCCTTTTATAATAGCTGCGAAAACCCTGGCATTTCAGGGCACAAGGGGCTGTGTGTTATAAGAATTAATCATTAAAGCAATTTCACAAACATGGCAATGTCCTTGTCTGCTCAGTACTGCATTGTGAATTGTAAGCAGGAATATAATTCTCCCTCATTTTCATAACAGCAGCTTATACTTGTATACTTAGATTTGCATGATAGTTTATAAGACATTTTAGAATGTATTAGATCCTTTTTATGGTTTCCTATGTGCAGGAGTTAAAGGCCTTTATGTCACATTTTGCAAAGATTACCTGAATCTCCAGGCTACTCACTAAAAGTAAGAAAGCAGAAGTTAGGATGGAACATCTGATACCAATTTCCTCCCACTCCATTGTCTTTCTCACCAATGTGAATTCTTCTGAATTAACTGCATTACAGAAAGCACTGTTTTCTAGTTCTGTCTATTCTCAAAGTAAGTGGGCACCTGAGACCTGCCCTTCTCAGATTTAGCCACATACGCTGCTGCCCGTTTAGGCACTTGCACTCCCATTTTGCTGCATCTCAGAATACAGTGAACACTAGCTTTGAGTCTTAGGAGATTTGTTTCAAACTCCAGCCCTGCCACTCATTAGATGTATGTTGCTGCACAAGTCACTTCACTTCTTTCAGTCTCTCTTTTCTCTTGGATAAAATGAAGAGAATGCCAGTCTGAAATGTATGTTTATTAATGCTTCTGCGAGGCACCCATCCCTACTCGTCAGTCCAATCATCTGACAACAACATGACCATTCTGTCTTGGTAACTTCCGCTGCCCACCCCATACCCTTACTCTCTCTCTTTTTTTAAAAAAATATTTATTTAGTTATTTGAGAGAGAAGGAGAGGCAGAGAGAGAGAGATAGAGAGATTTTCCATCCGCTGGTTCACTCCCCAATTGGCTGCAATGACCAGAGCTGTGCTGATAAGAAGCCAGGAACCAGGAGCTTCCTCCAGGTCTTCACATGTGGGTGCAGGGGCCCAAGGACTTGTGCCATCTTTTACTGCTTTCCCAGGACACAGTAGAGAGCTGGATCAGAAGTGGAGCAGCCAGGACTCGAACCAGCACCCATATGGGATGCCAGCACTGCAGGTGGTGCCTTTACCTGCTACACTACAGCACTGCTCCCCCTCCCTGGCTTACTCTCTCAGCTGGTGTGCCTTGGGTGAAGTAGTCTCTGGCCTTGTCCTGCAAGTGCAACAAGTGAGGAAGGTGAAGCCTAGGCCAATCAGTGCAAGCTAGAAACTAGTGCATCCCATCCATGGACTTAGATGCTTGACCTAGAGCTAGTCACATGATCTAAATGAGGCTGATAGAGCCAAGAAAATATAACCTTACTATGTCTTTTCAGAACAGGAGGAAGAAATAGATTGTCTGGCTGTATTTTTCAATACCAAGAGTCACCACAGTAACCCTGAAAATAGAGTCTCTACAAAAGATGCAAATTTAGAAAAAGATCTGGGAATATCAGCTGAGCCTTTGACTGAGCCATGTCTGAGCCCCTGGATTCTACTCTGAATTTTCATGAAAGTTAATAAAAATCCTTTCTTTTTTCAAATAGTTGAGTTGGGGTTTTCTGTCACTTGCAAGTATGAGTTTAAATTGATAAAATTATTTCGAAGTGTAATAGTCAGGATAAAATTAATAATTATGAAAAACATTACATTAATCCTCAGGAGGTTCTTAATAAATAGAAGCAATTATGATTTAATTTTCAGTTTTCTCTAAACGCTACACCTTTCTATGATAAGGACTTGGAGTGGTCTCAAAAATTGAAAGCTATAAAGGGATCTAAGCAGAACCAGGTGCTGTGGGTTTATGTGTATTTTTGAAAAGTTCAAAACATCAATCCAAAATGCCAGCTACTGTGACATAGACTGAATATTCATAATCAGAAGTACATACACAGAAAATACACACTCACACACACACAAACAAGACTCTCCAACATTCATCCTCATATCCACAAACACGTAAGTCTCCCTAGGGTGAAAAAGACAAAGAACAAAATTTGACATACCTTATCAAATTCATTTGGTGGAGTGTCCAAAGTAGATTATGTTAATTCCAACAATAATTTTTAATATTTCCAATGTAATACATTGCTTGATAAGATTGGGAAACTTTCTGACAGCTTATTAGCTGGTGCCATTAAAACCAAATGTCAACTTTATCAACTACTGTCGGTGAAATTAGCAATGTAACAGTCTCCAAGGGATGGAGGTTCAATTTGTGTTGGATAATAGTATGAATAATCACAAGGTTTTATATAGCACCTTTTCTCTGAGGGTTGGAAGAATTTACACACATTGTATTCTCACAAAACCTCTGATTAGAAAAAAGGGATCATATATATGGTCCCTGTGTGGTTTGTGGTCACTTTGCAGCTTTGAGTTAGTGAAGCCAGTTCTTGGACTTAGCTTTACGTTTCCCTCAGCTGCTTTCCCTGCACTTGGCTCTACCACAATTACCTATGGAGAGATGTCCAACTGGAGATGGACTAACAGTGGAAAAAAAGAAAATGGAATGCTTTTCCACTTATGACACCCCAAATTAAACTATAACTATTATTAAAACCATTTATTCAGATGATTAACTAATTACCTTGTCTGCAAAAAGAAATTCACAACAGGACACATTTTGAAAAAATGAACAGCAGGAGCATAGATTATGAAAACTGAAGACCTTAGGCAAAAATGAGCCCTGTGCCTAAAGATTTTATGGATTTGATGATGATTTCTGCATTTCCTCTCAAGCATGTGTTAGTCTTCCTGGTGTGGCATTCCAGTTTTCCTTTAGGAAGCCATCTTTCCCCACTCTCTGCCAACATAGTTTGGATGGGGATGAAGCCAGTCCTGACTCTTAGTATATGGGAACATAACCCAGACGTGGCTAATGAGAGAACTGGATCCCTGTGGTTTCCCCTGTTTTAAAGATAAACTTGTAATCCCAAATAGGGCACAGAGCAACACCTGAAATTTTTCTTGAGGTTATCAGAAAAGCAGTTCTCTTTTGGCATTGAAGTTTGCTAAGCTGGTAAGATACGAGCCTAAATCCATTTTGTGCTCACATTCCAAGTGCTTGCTTGAGAATGAAGCCACTGTAGAGGAAAGACCAGGTACAAAAGAAAAGAGAAACAGGATGGTCTCTGTTGACCCTCTTTCGTACTCAGGTGCAGCTGTGTGGGAAGCCTGCTCCTTTTATCTGAGTCACACTGATGGGTCTCTCCCCATTTCCTAGCCCAAGTGATTTTGTGCACATGCTTTGTACTAAGGTTTAAGTGGTATTGATTATTGATTAGCCTAATGTTTCCTTTCTCCAAGGTAAATATGCTATTAGGGTCAGTTATGGTTTGCTGTGGCAAGAAATAATCCTGAAGTCTCAGGTGTGTAAAAGGACATTTTTGAAATTTTGCCCAAGCACACCTGCAAGTTTAGGGTGAGTAGCTAGGGAGTCTCCTCTGTGCCATCCTCACCCAGAATTCTAGGGTGACAGATCAGCTGTCATCGCACAGACCTGCAATGTTATGAGAGAGGAGGGGGTGGAGGTGGTGGTAGAAGATAGCACATGGATTCCTAAAACTCTCACTCAGATGGAGAATAAATTACTTAACACAAATACTTTACTGAATCGCTGGGTGTTAGTACTAATAATAACACATTATAATTTTAAATCTGCCGCCATGGACTCATCCCTGTACGCAAAAGTTGCCAGTTAAGATTCCTATGTCCCATATTGTAGTACCTGAGTTAGATTCCTAGCTTTAGCTCCTGACTCTAGCTTACTGCTAGTGTAAGCCCTTGGAGGCACCTAGTGATGGTTCAAATAATGAGGTCTCGTCACTACCATATGAGACCAGGATCTGGTTTCAGAACCTAGCTTTGGCCATTGCAGACATTTGGGAGTGAACAAGAGGATATAATTCTGCTCTCTCTCTCTTTTTCCCCTATGCCCTCTGCTCCTTAAATAATTTTTTTAAAAATACTGAAAAGTTCCTGTGCACACCTCACGTGTCAGTAAAAATGAGAAGCAGCACTTTCACGTTGGGCTTGCTAAGGGATCCTTGATTACCTTTTCCAGAATCAGAAAGCAGTCATTTTCTTTTCCCCAACAGCCCCTTCTCTCTTCCCCTAGGATCCCTGGATGAACTGTGATGTATTCCTGAAATTCGCTTCTATACAGAGACACAGTTCCTTTCCCGTTTCATATCCTGAATTCCATTTTAGATGGAAAAATCCCTGTTGCATTTACAAATCCCAGGCACTTTAAGAGGCTTTTACAACATTGAATCAGATGGAGAATAAGCATCAAATGTAGAGCTTGTAAGGAATCTTTATGCAACACTTGGCCATGTCCTGAAGAGGCAGGATGCAGAGATGAAGATCCTGCAGGACATTTTTTTTTTGTTAAATTTACCAAATTTGTGCATTGTGAAGTTCACACATGGAAAGTTGTGATTAATTACTGTGTGGTACAAATGAAAACTTACTTGAAAATGGAAACCAAAGATAAGTGATAGGAAGGCATTTCTCTTTCAGATCAATTTTGGTGGAGGTTGGTTAGATAGTGTCTGATCCTGCTTCTATTTCTTGGGTGCATAGGAAGCTTGCCTATTGCCTCCTCCCTTGCAGTAGAGCTGGGGCTATGCGTCCATTTGTTGAACAATGAAATGTGGACAGAACTGATGGACACTGCTTGGAGACCTATCAAACTCTTTGGCTCATCTCTCATTCTAGTTCCCCACTCCAACCCCAACAGTGGTCATGGTGGAGTCACATATCGACAATAGTTGTGTCTCAAGCTGGAAGGAGCCAAGAACACTGAATCACAGTGAAGAGGAGAGCAGCCCAAGACAGCCATAGATTTCCACAGGGCCTTGCAGCGAATAAGAAATAAGCTCATGTGCGAAGTCCCCAAAATTCTTTCTTTAACAGTGAGGCTTTTTCCTCTACAGTATCAATACAAAAATAGAATCAACCAGGGCAGGCATTGTGGTACAACAGGTTAGGCAACTGTCCCTGAAGCTGGCATCCCATATAGGTGCCAGTTTGAGTCCTGGCTGCTCCACTTAAAACACAGCTCTTTGCTACTGTGCCTGGGAAGGCAGCAGATGATGGCTCAAATGGGAGATAGGAATGGAGTTCCAGGCTCCTGGCTTCAGCCTGATCTAGCCGCAGACGTTGCCAAGGAACAAAATAGCAAATATCGTTTTTTCTTTCTCTCTCTCTGTAACTGCTTCTCAAATAAATGAATAAATTTAAAAATTTTTAAAGAATAGGCTCAACCATTTCATAACAACTACTCCCTTGGATTTGAATAGCATAAGAGTACAGAAAGGGTACTTAAATCTAAGGTGGCAGAAGTGTCTTCCTAGACAAATGGTTGAACAATTGTGTAGAAAGAGAAGGCAGAGAAGACCTGCCATGCAGGGAGGCCGGTGAGTAGGAGGACAACCTGGTGGGAGCCAGCAGATGGTAGGATTTGGGAAATGACTAGTTGATCTCTTTTTATGAAAAGAGACTGCTGCTTCCTATGTGGAGGTGAAATGATGCTGGTAAAGAACGATTATCCGTTTCCTTTTGCAGATGAGGAAATAGAGAAATTAAATGGCAGGCAACTAACAGTTGATGAAGCTAGAGCCTCAGCCATGCCTAGAAAATCTGTGATGAAAATGAGTGTTTGAGACACAAATCATAGGAAAACTCCTAACACCGTCCCACTGGTCTACGGATTCTCTCGTTAGTTTTTTTCTAGGGATGAGCAACTCCTTCTTTTCAGACTATTTTCTTGTGGTTGCATTCCTAAAGTAATAACATTCTAGCTTACATCTGCTTTGGTTTCCTATTGTTGCTACCACAAACTACCACATATTTAGTGGCTTAACACAACAAAAATGTATTACCTTACAGTTCTTGAAGTCAGAAGTTCAACCAAAGCAGGTAAAAATCATTGCACTATTACAGCAGTGAGGGTTGCTTGCTTTCTGGAAGCTTGAGGGGGCAATGCATATTCTTCCATTCTCCAGCTTTGACAGGCCACCACAAGCTGGCATCTTGCTGCCTTCCTTCAATTTCAAAGCCAGCAATGTACTGTTGCATCTGTTTGGCCATTATTTTCTAATCACATTTCCTTTTTACCACAGCTGGGGGATGTTCTCTACTTGTAAGGTTTCATGTGATTAGAATTGACCTATTCAGGTCATCAAGGACAAAACTCCATCTCATGTTCTGGTTGTAAGTTATGGACCTACATGAGGTTTATTATTCTGCCTATTGCAAAGTCAGTATTTCCAAAGAGATTGTGTATATATACATTTACCCTGGAAATCACTTAGTAAATAAGAGACACTATTGTATCACAGTGGGATAGGCCACCTATTGCAATGGAGGCATTCCAGATTGGAGCATTAGCTTGAGCCAGCGCACTGCGCTGATCCGATGGCAGGAGCCAGGTGCTTTTCCTGGTCTCCCATGGGGTGCAGGGCCCAAGCACCTGGGCCATCCTCCACTGCACTCCCTGGCCACAGCAGAGAGCTGGCCTGGAAGAGGGGCAACCGGGACAGAATCCGGTGCCCCAACCGGGACTAGAACCCGGTGTGCCGGCGCCGCTAGGCGAAGGATTAGCCTAGTGAGCTGCGGCGCCGGCCCAGATAAATAAAATATAATTTTTTAAAAAACAGAGATTTACTATTTTAGAAATGGACATATTAACTCTCAACAGGACCCATCTACCCAGTTTCCCCTGCAGAATTACCTTGGAGTCATTTTTGTCTTCATTTGGGCCCTCAGCAATGGCTTCAGTGTTAGAAATCAAGCTGTTGCAGATATATTTGAACTCTAGAATTACACAGAATGAGAAGGAATCCTCACGGACAAATGGCCCTTGCAAACCGAGCTCACCAAAAAAGCAGAAAATGCATGCCTTCTGATTCACACACAATCATCCACAAGCTTATATTTGCTTGGCACTGCAGGGAAAATTGTTGGTGCTCTTTAATTGTCATCTCCCTCTGCTTGTTTTTTTATCTCCTCGTCCTTTCTTCCTAACTCCTGTGACATATAACATTAACTCACCATATGTTAAATGCAAGTATGATGCATTCTTGTTGCATAAACATTTTCACATTGTATACCTCAGTCCAAAACCTGTCATATTAAGGGGAAAATGCTGAACTCCACCTTTGTCTAATCTTTAAAACATTCACTTTTTCTCTAACAGTCATTCTGCTTCCAATGATTTTTCTGTCATCCATCTTTCTTGCAGGAACAAGGAGTTTGTATTTTGCTTTGGCTGGTTAGAGTCTAAAGCCAGTATTTAATTTTACTCAATGATAACTTCTGAGTACTGGGCTCTTTTGAGCTGGGGACTCTATTCTAAGGAAAATTTACATGTGCATATAACCATGATACTTTGTCTACTATGTTAAAGGAATTACAACTTATCAAAAAAGATAAAATTTCACTGATGAATTCCTGTGAATTAGGAACTTTTGATCTAATCTACCTTTAAAATCTGGCTGGGATTTGTTTGAGAAATCTGTGTTGCAATCTATAATAAAACTTTCTCAAGACTCCAAGATTTGCAAATATTAAATTTTGAGAACATAGAACCGGTTACATTATAACTCAGTCAAAATTGTAATTCACATACCTCTCTTCTTGAATAATGCTTTGGGAAAAGATCTGACAGAGATTCTTTTGATGTCCTCATGGATAAAGTTTTGACAAGTGCTGCCCAGAATGACATTATTGGCAGATGATTTTTGGAATGAGTTCAATAGTCATACTTGAAGAATATTACTGATGGCTCTGAGTCATGAGGGAGGTGTCTGGAGTGGATACCAAGGAATAAGGTCTATTTGATATTTTTCTGTATTCTTTAGAAAATGTGATAGAAAGGGTATGTATGGAATTTAGAGATTCTATAACTTAAAATGATCTCACCAAATCAAAACACTGGATATAGACAGCTAGTTGAACCAGAAAACTGAAGGCCAATTTCTAGAATGATGATATGAAATAAATTAGTGGAAACTGAGTATGCAGTTGGCTCTTTCTACCTGCAGCTTCCACAGCCCTATGTTCAACTATAGGTCGAAAATATTCAGGAAAAATTGCATCTTTCCAGAATGTGCACAGACTTTGTCTTCAGTAAAACAAGTATCTATAAATAATTTATATTGAACCAGTTATTAATCAAGTATGTGAATATATGAGAGGATGTGTGTATGTCATATACAAATACTACACCATTTTGTATGAAGGACTTGAGCATTCTCTCATTTTGCTATCCTTGGTTGGGAGGGTGGGCTCCTTGAATCTATTCCATACCAATATGGGGCGCCGGATTCTGTCCCGGTTGCTCCTCTTCCAGGCCAGCTCTCTGCTGTGGCCCAGGGGTGCAGTGGAGGATGGCCCAGGTCCTTGGGCCCTGCACCCGCATGGGAGACCAGGAGGAAGCACCTGGCTCCTGGCTTCGGATCAGTGCAGTGCGCCGGCCGCAGTGTGCCGGCTGCAGCAGCTATTGAGGGGTGAACCAACGGCAAAGGAAGACCTTTCTCTCTGTCTCTCTCTCACTGTCCACTCTGCCTGTCAAAAAACAAAATATGGAGGAAATAGTGTAACCATCCATGGCCTTAGACCTTTTGAGGATCTTGTTCACTATTCAGCCTAAGAGAAATAAACAACTAGAGTAATCACCAATGTGAATATCCAGTGGGGTGGGTGATTTAAGGTTAGAGTGGAGCTGATCTAGTACTTTTGTTCTATGAAGATTGGCTTTAAGAGATGGAGAAACTTTACCAAGTATAAAGAAGACTAAAGACAGACAAACAATCTGCTTTTAAACAATTACAGAGAATCTATGGTCTGGATGGCTTCTGATGGTGGTATCATCTTGTGCTTGGGAGTAAAAAGGATATGCTATTTATTTTTTGTTGGAATAAAAGTCTGTCCATTCAGCCTTCCATATCTATAGGTTCCATATCTGTGGATCAACTAATCATTGAAAATATTTGGGAAAACTTGCACTGAAAATGTATAGGCATTTCTGGTCATTATTCCTTAAACAATCCAGTATTACAGCTATGTATACAGAATTTACATCGTATTGATTATTATAAGAAGTCTAGAGATTATATGATGTATCTGGGAGGATGGGCATGGGACACAGGCTTTCACATCTGTAGATTCTGATAATTGTGATGAGGATGGTGTCCTGGAACCAAATCCCTATAGTAACAAAGGATGACCATACCAGCTTCCTTACTATGTAATAACTTATCTGGAACACCCCCTTCATGGTTTTAGAAATAAGGACAGAATAACCATCACCAGGTTTAATGCAGAAATAATGTTAACATTCTAAAGGTAGTTGCATAAAAGATCTCCAAGGTCTTTACATTTCTAAAATTTTCATCAGTGATTTATTGTGAGAGCTAAAACTTAAGTCAGAAAGACTTATATTTAAAGGTTAATGCTGGTGATAAAATAATAAGTAAAGGATTATTCATACATTGTAATATCTATTTTTCTGTAGCCTTGACTATGCCTCAAAATTTATTGAGAAGCAGATATTTAATAAATGTTTCTTACAAAAGAAGTGCTATTTCTCAAATGCCTATATATGCCAGATGTTTAGATAATATTTATGAAGTAAGCATGAGGTTATTTCCATTATATAAATGAGAAAAATAGGGTCTTAGAGAATCAAAAAGAATTGTAAAGATGTACAAAGAACATGTGACAGGTGCTTAATTTCTCTGTTGTGTTGACATCTCTTAATATTAGGATACTCAAATTTGTTGCGACTATAATGCTTTGTGCTTGACATGCACAGTCGTTAGGAGTGTCTACTTTTGTCATTTATTGTGGGTCATTTTCACTGCTTTAAACTTTAATAAGGCCAAGACAAATGCCTGAACTTGACAAACATTTGAAAAGCAAACATCAATGAGGAACATATAAAACCATTTAGTGGGTTCTCAGGAGTTTTCTTAAGTGAATCAGAGGAAGTTGAGGAGGGACTTCTAGCTGACCATTAGCACAGACTTTGAACACAGCTACAAACATGATGCTTTATAAAGCAGATTTGCATTCATTAAAAGTCACTCTCCACTGAAAATTTGCACTTTTATCTAAGACACTAGAAGGCCACTCCACCTCATTCCTCCAATTTGCCTGTTGTGTGATCAATATTAGAGTCTAGACTAGGACATCTATGGAGTCTTATGCTGCTTAATTTCCCATAAGATCAACTAGACTTCCTGAACCATCGGGGTGGGCAGCAAGGGAAATGAATGGTAGTGACAAATGTCCTTATGCCACATTAAGATGCACAGTTAAGAGAGCTAAGTGCTTTCTATTGTTGTTATTGTTTTAAACATACTATTCCACTGGGATCTTCCAGCCAAATTTTTGTTTCTTATTTACCAAATAAAGGAAATGCTACAATATTGAGTCATAGAATTCTGAACTTGAAAAAAGTCAGTTTCATCTTGTTCTGCCTAGTGTTGGTTGGGAGGCATCTCATTGCCACCATGCTCCTAAGCTACAGCAGAGCTTCTTTCTTCCATCTGAAAATTTCTCTCAGTTCCAGGCACACAAACATTATCTTTATTCCAGGAGGTTAAAGGAGACCCCACAGAGACCTTTTCAAGATATATAATCAAGGCTGTCTTGCTACTAATTCATCTCTTACTTTTTGTCTTCAGTTTTAGTAACTGGGCCTCCACCTTGCCTGAAATTAAGCTCTAATTTATATCTATGTTTTAGCAGCTTAGCTCCACCCTTTTATCCTAATGTCTGAATCCCTATTTCTCTGAAAACTAGTTCTTTGGGGTCCTAGATCCAGCTGCATTTGATTTTTTTTTCACTTAATAAAAATGTATAGAGGAGCTACTATATGCCAGCCATATGTTCTAGCTATAGAGTGATAGAGAAATTTTCGAAACCATTGAATTCTTTAGTCTAAGAAGATAAAATTAAATATATATACAATATATAAATTAAATAAACACGATAAATAAGTTGGTTAAAGGAGACTTTTTTGAGAAGGAGATAGTTGAGCCAAGGAAGCAATTATGCAAATAAATGGGTGGGAAATATTTGAGGTAAAAGACCCTAAACCCAGTTAATAAGGAAAGCTATCCTTGATGTATTTGAGGAGGAGTGTCTTATCAGTATAGAATAGCAATGGCAGAAAGGGTATGAATCAGGCTGGAGGTATAGCTTAGAGTTCTGATCTGATTCATTTGGTGGAATTCCTTGGGTTTGGTCTAAGGTTGAGCAACTAGAAAACAACAAAGTTTAGTTTCAAATTCAACTTAATTTGTGTTTCAATTCCAGTGTCATCATTTTCAGACAGGGTTAATGAAGAGTAACCACTTTGTGTGTCATGAGTTATACCATTGGTTGCTAAGGAAAGTTAGGTGTTAAAATACACTGCTTCTGTTAGTTGAGGCAGCTATCCTAGTGTACCATAGGTAGAGTGGCTTAAACAACATAAATTTATTGCTTATAGTTATGGAGGTTGTGAAGTCCAAGATCAAGGTATCAGTAGTACTGGTGTCTGATGAAGGCTCACTTCCTGGTTTTCAGATAACCATCTTCTTGTCATGCCTTCCTATGGCAGAAGGTATAGAGGGTGTAAGTTATCACCATCTTTTCATAAGGATACTAATCCTATTCACCAGGGCTCTACCCTCTCTGCTTAATTACTTTGCAAAACCCTCATCTCCAATGGTCATATACTGAGATTAGTATTTCAACATAAGAATTTTTGGAGCACACAAACATTCATTGAAAAATAAATGTTAAATGGCTATAATAGTTACTTTTATATAGATTATTTTAAAATTGTACCTATAATTAATAATAATATACCAGATTTATGTGTTCATTCAACAGCATATTAGAAATCACTTGATTACACATCTTAAGCTCAGCTTATAGCTCTCTTCTCACTTATGCTTTTTATTCACTATAATCTATCTAAAATGGTACCATTATTTGTTTTCTTATCCAAGCTGACTCCATCCTCTTTCTCAATTTCTAGGCCCAGCCAACTACCAAGCTCACATATTTCTATATAGGGTAACCAACTCTTCCTAAGAAGGAAGAGTTGCCCAGAGCTATCCAAGTTTTAGCACTAAAGGTTTCATGTCCCACATAAATAAGAAGAGTTAGTTACTCTGAATCTATATCCTAATCATTTCTCAAGTAAATTTACTTCTCTCACTCCTAATTTAATTTACAATTTCTTTCTCACTAGTGCTTTTGCTAGTTTTCTAATTAGTCTCCAAAATTTCACTATTATTATTATTATTTTATTTCCATTATTTTATTACCATCATTATATTACATGTTATGTTATTTCCATTTTATCATTTTATTACAGTCATATTTAACAGCCATATTAATAATCTAAGTGACAAAATTTTGATCATTTTGTTACCCAATTTAAAGTATTCCAATAATTTTCCATTGTCTTTATAGTAAAATCCAAATTATTTCTTTTAAAGATTTATTTATTTATTTGAAAGGCGAAGTTAGAGAGAGAGAGAGAGAGAGAGAGAGAGAGGTCTTCCATTCACTAAGTCACTCACCGAATGGAAGCATCAGCAGCAGTTGGGTCAGGCTGAGGCTAGGAGCCAGGAATGTATCTGGTGTCCCACAGGGCTGGCAGGGAAACAAACACTTGGATCATATTCCACTGCTTTTCCTAGGCCATTAACAGGGAGCTGGAGCAGAAGTGGAGCAGCCAGGACATGAGCAATGCCCACAGGGGATGCCAGAGTCATAGGAAGCAACCCTACCTGCTACTCCATCACACCAGCAGCCACATCCAGATTCTTAACAGCTCTGCATTTCTTTACAAGGCCTGACACCCGTTTTCTTTAAAAACTCATGCCTCTGAGGCAAAGTTTAACCTAGCAGTGAAGAGGCGAGTTGAGATGCCAGAATCTCACATTACAGTCTCTGAGTTCAGGTTCCAGCTCTGGCTCCTAGCTTCCTGCTAATGTGGACCCTGAGAGACACTGGTGGTGGCACAAGTGACTGGGTTCCTATGACCCTGGTGGGAGACATGGATTGAGTTTCCAGCTCTTGGATTTGGACTCAACCTACCTTTGGCCAAGGTGAGAATCAGTAAAGTGAATCAGTGGATGGAGTGCTCTCTTTCTGTGTGTGTGTGTGTGTGTGTGTGTCCGGTCTCTCTGCATCTCAAGTAAATAAATAAAATTAAATAGCACTCCTATCTCATCACTGTCATCCCTCTTGCCTTCAGCTGGCCCCACTACTACTTTCCAAATACATTGGAGACATTTTCTCCCTTTGAGTGAACGTCTTCTTCTTTATTTCTATCTGGATCCTCCTCCCTTTCTGAGATCAGTCTTCTCTCCACTTGACTTTAAATCCCAATTTAATCAGTGCTTTCTGGATAGGATTATTCTAGGTTCTCCAGGACACATTTATTAAGTTCTGCTCTATGGTTCTAATTCAGTTTGTACATATCTACTACATATTTAATTATAGTTTAAATATCTTTTTCCCTGGCTTTAGAACACATGAGGTCAAGGATCATAACAGGTTTGTATTCAACTATATCAGCAATAGTTGTGGTTGCCTCAAATGGAAATGACAGCAGCAAAAATAATAGGATCCTGAGATCATGACAAATGGAGGATATGATTCCAAAGATTAGCCCTAAACCTATAGGATATTTGAAGTGAACAGGAAAGCAATTTTCGTCAAGCCACTGGAATTTAGGAGTTGTTTCAGAACAGCCTAATTTAGTCTCTCCTCACTTGCTCCTCAAGGCACTTGTTGTCTGCTGAAAAATTATCATACAGCCCATATAATTCAACAATGACTATGAGCTAGATGTGGAATAGCAAATGAGTTGAGTAATACACATCTGGCACACCACAAGTAAATGTTCTGTCGGCAATTTGACTAAGCATCATCTTTAGGCCGTTTTTACTTATTTCTTCAATCAACGACTACTGAGGGTTTACTATGCACAGGAATAACAAGGTGCTGAAGATTGTATTTTCTCCGTCTTTCTTCACAGAAAGGGTCATTTGAAGATTCACACAATATGAATTATTTTGTGTATAAAGAGTGAAATATTTGTTACAGTAAGTTTTGTGTGGACATGCCATATGTAAACACTAAGGCATTGTATAAAAATATAAACTGACATTATTAGGTGGTAAATATTAGGAAAAAGAAAAGTGAATCCAGATTGGAGAGAAATCACAGTAACCCCTTTTGGGTATTCACCTGAGTGTGCCTCCCTTGATTTGTATTCCTAGAAGGAACAGCGGGAAGTCTCGCATGTGTAAGACACATCGACTGGATTCCCCATTTGCATATTATGGATTTCCACTAGCAGGCATTGAGTGAAAATCTTTATGAAGAAATGATGCTGTTGCAGCAGGCTCTACTAGGGTAGCCTTTATTTCTACCTTTTCTTGCATATTTTAGCCTCAGCCTTTTTGTAGGAAAAAAGAAGCCTGTACTTCAATTAAATAGCCTAAAACAGCCATCTTATAACCAGCAAAAATGCTATATGTAGTCCTTCTATATTCATGAAGTACATAAACCAGTTGCAAAAAGACACCTTCTAGAATAAGTCATTAGGAAAACTTGAATGTGGACTGTGTATAAAATGAAATTAAGAGATTGCTGTTAATTCTGTTAAGTGCATTAGTATCCTGGTGCTATGGAAACCATACAAACAAAACATGACTGTACTATTCAGAAATTCATACCAAAGTATTTACACATGAACTAGCATGACATCTGGGATTTTCTTTAAACCAATCCAGAAAGCAGAGAAATAAACAAACAAAACAAGGGGGGTGATGCTGCTAGATAAAAGGAATATTGTCAAAATATTGATGACTATTGAAACCTAGTGAGTGATACACACAGGTTCATTGGAGGGTTCATTCTATCCTTTTTTATATTAGAAAATCTCCATAATAAGAGGATTGCAAAATTATCATGTAAGGGATGAAGTCATTTCTGGAGACGTGGAGGAGCATCAACAAAGTCTTTTGAACAGTGAATATTTCTGGAAATTTATCATAAGCTGTTCATGCCAAGAAGGGAATTGTTGAACTTTGCACTTGAGCCCATTTCTCTGTGAATGTGATAAAGTTCAAACATTTAATCCCAGCAGAAATGAGGTATCAGGAAACTATGGTCAATTTTAATTTATACATAGAAAAGTGGGGGGAGTGATGAGAAAGAGATAATTGGTCCTCAATCACAAAAGGTATTTTAAGGGGAAGGCATTGTGCAGTGGGGTAAGCTGCTTCTTGCAAGGACAGCATCCCAAATTAGAGTGCCAATTCAAATCATGGCTGCTGCAATTCTGATCCAGCTTTCTGCTAATGCACCTGGAAAGTCAGCAGAAGTTGGTTCAAGTACTTGGGCCTCTGCTACTCATGTGGGAGATCAGACTGGATTCCTGTGCTAGCTTTGGCCTGTCCCATCCCTGGTTGTTGTGACCCACTGGGGAGTGAACCAGTAGATGGAAGATCTCTTTCTATATCTCTCCTCTTTCCCTCCCCTCTGTGTGTGTTGCTCTGCCTTACAGAAAGATAAATAAATCTTTTCAAAAGAGGAAACCATTCCAATAAAAAATAAAAAAATAATTTGAAAGTCAACATTTTCGGGGGACTGGTGCCGTGGCTCACTTGGTTAATCCTCTGCCTGTGGTGCCGGCATCCCATATGGGCACCGGGTTCTAGTCCTGGTCACTCCTCTTCCAGTCCAGATCTCTGCTGTGGTCCGGGAGGGCAGTGGAGGATGGCCCAAGTGCTTGGGCCCTGCACCTGCATGGGAGACCAGGAGGAAGCACCTGGCTCCTGGCTTTGTATAGGTGCAGTGCACCGCCTGTGGTGGCCATTTTGGGGGGGTGAATCAACGGAAAAAGGAAGACCTTTCTTTCTGTCTCTCTCTCTGTTTATAACTCTACCTGTCAAACCAAAAAAAAAAAAAAAAAAAGTCAACATTTTCTCTCATTAAAATTTCCTTTATCTCTTACCTGCCTCCCAAGTGAATGACTGTTGGATGCTCTGACATCAAGGAGACCTACTTATCTGAATATATGTAAATGTATTTATATATATGTTCAATTTACAAATGTCTCTTTGTCAGAGGTATGCAAATGAATGGTTCATCCAAACTTGTGGAAAATTTAGAGATTATAGGAAGGGCAAATAGACCTAAAATCGTTTTAATGACAATTAACTGGTTCATTTTTTTTTCGCCCAAATTTGAGTGTTTACACGTGCCAGACCCCGGGAATCTACTGGTGAGCCACTTGTAGAGTTAACTTTTCAATGATCTTATGACTCCACCTATTGTTTTATTTATTTATTTATTTATTTATTGACAGGCAGAGTGGACAGTGAGAGAGAGAGACAGAGAGAAAGGTCTTCCTTTGCCGTTGGTTCACCCTCCAATGGCCGCCGTGGCCAGCACATTGCACTGATCCAATGGCAGGAGCCGGGTACTTACCCTGGTCTCCCATGGGGTGCAGGGCTCAAGTACTTGGGCCATCCTCCACTCCATCCCTGGCCACAGCAGAGATCTGGCCTGGAAGAGGGGCAACCGGGACAGAATCTGGCGCCCTGACCGGGACTAGAACCCGGTATGCCGGTGCCACGAGGCGAGGATTAGCCTAGTGAGCTGCGGCGCCAGCCTTCCACCTACTGTAATATGTGAAGACCTGAAAGGTCCAAGGGGGAAATTGGTGACTGTGTGTTTGTGCACGTCTGTCTGTCTGAAATAACATACTGGTGAAAAACATATATTCTCAATACAACTGCAAAACTCAAATATTTTGGCCTCATTTCCCCCCATTCTCTCTTGCTCTATTTCTCTCCATAATCAGTATTCATACTTGCATACTACCTTTCAACCACATTAAGCTGATTTTCTATTACCTAAACAAGTCACCCAATTTTATGTCTCCATGTCTGTTTCCCTGCCTGAACTGGCTTTGTTCATCACTACTCAATAAGGATAACTCCTCTCCCTTCTCCAAAATATGGAGCACACATACTCTCCCAATCTTGCAGTAATGTTTATTCTCCCGTTTTCTAGGGGGATAAAATGCTCATCTGTGTTCTCCTAGCACTCTGTACAGACATCTGCTATAGCACTTAAGAACTGTGTTGTCATGCATTGTTTATGTGTCTGGCTCTCTTGCTGAACTCTGGAATTCTCAAAGGTAGAGCCCATATCTTATGCATCTCTGTAACATCAATACCAAAGGTGATGCCTGACTCCTAAGAGGTGACCAATAAGGCTATCTTAAGCAAATGTGTGCAAGAATAAATGAATGAATTGCATCAACTAAACCTCTCTGGTATAAAATTTTAGTCCCCTGAGAGCAATAGACAACAATTCTTTCAGCCAAAAATCATAGGATTTCCAAGTTGGAAGAGATCTTAGATATCATTTATTCCAAACCCATAATTTAGCTTTGGAGTACATATTATGATGGACTGGGCTTGCTGGGTCGGCACAGGATGAATTGCCTTATTATGTTTTGATAAAGAGAGAAAATGGGAGAGCCAAGACATATGATAGGGAGGGGCAGGGAGAAACCCAAGTTAAACATTTACAAAGGGGCTTATCTGCCTAGGAAAAAATGATCACTCACTGTTCTAACGACCTCCTTGTTTACTGCTGCACGCCCCTCCCCTGAATCCAGATTCCCTTCCCCTGCTGTACTCCTTATGCTTTTTCAATGACACTTGTTAACTTCTAACTTGCCATATCACCTAATTTTTGACCAGTCTCATTGTCTGTTATCCTTTGGCTCATAACTAGGTTGCTCCTTTCTCTGCATACATTTATGTCTTGCTGTTTTATTATACACATAACAAGCTCTGAAGTTTTTGCAGGCCATCTAGCCAAAGGTTTTAAAGCAGTGCTTATGACATAATCTCTGGTGAAGAACTTGCTTCCAAATTTCTAGTTTCTCATGGACCTATATGTTTCCCTGTTGTGCATGACCAGTATGCAACCTGTACCACATGTCTTTTACCTTGTGGATTCCACACCGGACCTGCTCCATAATCTATCCACCAAGACGAGTGTGCAGATTACATTCCAGATGCCAGATGAATATCAAATTGCTGTAGAATTTCCTATTCATGACTCTTGATTCTATACTTATCTCACTATTAACAGACAGGACATGGACTTGTAGCAGCCCTAAGATCCACACTGAGGAGCAACAAATCTAGAGGGTGCATACCAGAGTCCATGAACATGGGTTTGAATTTTACCTCTACTTTTTCCTAGCGGTGTGGCTTTCCACAAGCTTTTTAAAACAGAATTTCTGGTTCTCATTTTCCTCTTCTGCAAAATGGGAATAGTTACAAAGCACCCCCCCACCCCCACCCCCCCGAGGGTTGCTGTAAACTTTTTATGTGATGAGTTTCTGTGTGTGAATGGCTGAGAACACTGCCTGGCACAGTGTCAGCACTCAATAAATGTCAGCTCTTATTATTACCACTTGACCTTTTCTCAATCAGGAACACTCCTTTCATCTCACGGTTACTGAAGTTCGTAGCCAAGTGTCATCCTGGGAGTGCAAGAGAAGGCAGCTGTCAGGGAGAGCAGAAGGAGGGGCGTAGGATGCACCTGTCCAGAGCCCGAGGTGGCTTCCCCTCCTGCGTCCTGCTTCTCCAGCAACAGAGGGGCCTATTTTGTGCCTCAAGCATGAAAAAGGAAGAGGACAGTCTGGTTCAATCTGAATAACTGAACGTGAAAATAGATACTCTTCTTGGCTAGAAGATTTCTGCTGATTCTCACAAATCACAATGTAATTTTTACTTTTGAGTGAAAATTCAGCTCTTTCAGGAAGAGGCAAGAATGTGAATAAGGTGAGGTCTTGCATCAGAACCCCGGGTTTCATCCAAACTTCATGGGAATTCTTGTCTTCAGTCAGAACCTTTTGGGGAAGAGATTTTTTTTTTTTTTTGAGTGACTGGTCATGTCCTGAGCAGGTAGATGTTATAGCAGATGTGTACTCAGGGATGGCAGATTTCCAACCTTGATAAAAACCTATTTGTTGAATGGATTAGTGTGTATAAACTCAGCCCACTTCCTACACAATATTCAATAAACACACCACCTTGACACACTCATATTTAGCACAGATAAACAAGAACAGTCAAGTAATAAATGAGTAGGTAATAACTTCTGTTTATTTGGTTTATTTCATTTAACCACTATTTGAGGAATGACTCACCTGAATTATAAGCACATACATATAAATTATGAATATATCACACACACACACATATATGAAAACAGACTCTTGCACAGCATATATTATTTTCTAGGCATTGTCTTATGGTTTTTATGTGTTTTAACTAAATTATTCTGCTTAAAGAACAGAAAGCAGTGGGCATTTGCTACAGCAGTTAAGACAGCACTTGGGACACATGTGTCCTCTATTGAAGTGCTTGAGTTTGAGTTCTGGCTCCACTCCAAATTCCAGTCTCCCCTATTATTCACTCTGTTTGACAGTATTGAACTCAGATTCAACCTGGGTTTCACCCAGAAGTGAAAATTCCATAGAAAGATGGAATGGGTCAACAGGTATCTCCTATGTGAGATAACTTGATTGAGTACCAGATCTAGGTTTTGGCCTGGTTCAGCCCTGGCTGTCACAGGCATTTGGGAGACTAAACTGGTATATGGGAAATCAGTCTCTCTGTCCGCATGTCCCTGTCTTTGAAATAAATATACAAATAAAATCTAGGGAGAAAAGGAACAGGGAGATACCAAGATTATCTTTCTTTTGAGTTGGAGAAACTGTGCTAGAAATAGGCTAAGTGATTCCCCAGGGTCACTTAGGTGATCAGTGGTAGACCTGAGACTTGAACTCAACCAGTCTGTCCCTAACAACCTTGCTCTTAAGCAGGATGCTATGTTGGATGATTGGAGTTTCATTTAAGGTGAAACATACCAGAAGAAATATAATCACTTCATGCTATAACCACTTCATGGTAAAAAGAAGTTGGCCATCTGCTAAGTGTGATGTGTGGCTCTGGCTGTTACTTCCTGGCTCTGCACTGAGTAGAACAGTCTCATCAGTGGAGTGATGTGATGAGACAGTCCTCAGGACTCTTCTATCACCATGCGCTAGGCCCGTCTGTCTCAAACCACCACCATAGCTTCTTTTTCAGTAGCTCTTTGTTGTGCCTCTCCTAATCACCCTCATTTATTGCCTTCTGCTGCCACAAGTTAGAAAGAATGTTCCCAGTACCTCTGCATAAAGACACTAAATCCATCAGTCGCAATCCTGGAACAGATCATCAGATGTAAATATTCACTACTGGGACAAGATGAAGGGACCCACACTTGTGCTGACCTTCCAGTTTGGGATGGATGTTACCCTTACTTCTCTATTTAGATGTCAAAGGAAAGTCCAGAATCAGAGAACAAAGGAAAGATCACCCTAAATTAAAGTCCTCCAAAATTCTGGGGCTTTGTTTGTTAGATACACTGATACATCCCCAGTGCTCAGCATAGTACCTTTTCTGTCCCCACAGAATAAATATTTGGAGGATAAAACTAACTTAATTCCCCACCATCCTGTGTGCAGCCAACATTTACAGACTGTCATTATTTTTACAATAATGTAGAATTTAACAGCTCCTTCATGTATATTATCTTTTATATAAGGATACTTCAAAAAGTTCATGAAAAGCAGAAAAAAAGATAGTTTAGTTTGGTGTAAAGAATTAAAATCCATGCAACTTTTTCATCATATTATTTTGCATGAACTTTTTGAAGACTCCTCATATTTTCAATTCCCTCAATTCTTCCTTGCTCTAGTGCATGAATATAAACTCTCCTTCCTTTTTATTTTTCAAATGGGCTTCCGTGTACAATGGTGGAGACCTTTGTTTTCCCTTTCCTCTCTTATGAAGCAGGTCAAGATTTTAGTTCAATAAACTTGTTTCTGAGCATTCAGTGGGCATTAAGAACTCTATCTGGACACGAAAAGCAAAGGAGACAGAACACCCAACAACTTCAGCCAGTGGTAATGATTTGAGGAGCCAGGAAAAGAAGGTACTGGCTGGATTTCCGTCCTTTCTTTGGTCAACATAGCACTGAGTGTTTGTGGAAATGGAGGTGACTCACATGGGGGTTTTCCACACAGCTGAAGGCAATCTATAAGATAGACTATCTTAGTGTTAATTGTAGAAGAGAAGAACTTGGGATACTTCCTGTGATATAAAGCAGAATAAACAGTTTTGTTTATTGATGAAATTATTAGTCATGCCTCCCTTTCATTAACAATGGGTGGCAATGCAAAATACTGCTTGTGAAGGTAAGTATAGACAATTTCCATTTTGTTATTTTATCTAATTAACCACATGGGCTTGCTCATGAAAAGCCTTGCTTTATTTATTTATATAAAAGAAATAAATTTCTGTATTTCATATATACAGTTTTAAGTGCGTATTTCCAACTCTACCCTCCTTACCTTCCTCACTTCCATCCTTCCTTCTTCTTCTTTTCTTATTTTTATTTTAATATTATGGTGACAGAATTTCAATGTATTTTATAATCAAAAGCTTAATCTCCTACTAAATAAAAACTTCAACAAGTATTAAGTAGAAACACCACTGTTCAGAGAAGGGTGGCAAACAATAATCAAATCTCAAAATGTCAATTTCAGCCATATACATTACATCTTTTTTGTATTCTGTATATTAGTTACCACAAATCAGAGAAAATAAATCATATTTGTCTTTGTGGGACTGACCTATTTAACTAGGTAAAATGGTCTCCAGTTGCATCCTTTTTGTTGTAAAAGACAGAATTTCATGCTTTTTTATGGCTCAGTAGTATTCCATCATGTATAAATACATTTTCTTTATCCAGTCCTCAGTTGATGGACATCTGGGTTGATTCCCTATCTTAGCTGTTGTGAATTGAGCTACTGTAAATGAGGGTACTGATGACTCTCTCATATCTGATTTCATTTCTTTTTGGTAAATTTTAAGGAGTGGAATGGCTGGATCACATGGAAGATCTTTTTTCAGATTTCTCCACAATGGCTGTACTAGTTTATATTTACACAATAATTGTTGAAATCCTTACTTAGTGTAGGGTTAGTCTTGTGAGTATAAAGTAAATAAAGTATATCATTGTGAAAATTAAAAGAGGTAATAAGACAGGAAGGAGGAGGACGTGTAGGAGCATGGACACGAGGGAGGACAGGGTGGGTATATTACTTTGTTTCTAAATCTGTACATATGAAATGCATGAAATTTATTTATCTTTAATAATGACAATAAACTTAAAAAACCTCCACTGGTCATTTTCCATAAAAGATGTTGTTTTCTATGTGTGTCTTAGACTTTCTACTCTTTGGACTCCTTGTCCACTATTTGATTATTGATGCTTCACAATATTCCATTGGACTAATAGGACCAATGGTGACCTATAGTGGATCATATACTCTTCATGTTCTATACTACATACCCAGTGAAACAGCTCCATCTGGATGTCCTTAGGTCACTCCAACTCAATTCATGTAAATGAGAGCATAGCATCCTACTTCTCAGGATCTTCTTTTGTTGATCAACAATGCTTTCTCTCATCTGGATGCCTGTGCTGTTAGCCTAATAATCAAACTTGTCATTCTTACTTCTTCTCCCCATTAACTATTCAAATTCAACAATCACATGCAAATTCACTTCCTAAATATTTCTTGAATCTCTCCCTTTCTCTCTACTTCCCTTATCACAACTGTGGTTCAATGATTTTTATCCAAAAGTGTCAAGCACTATTGTAGGTAGCACAATATATGTCAGCTGAACAAAAGAGTTTCAGAATAAAAAATCTAGGAATGTAGGTTCATCCTGGACACAGGACAGGACTCTGAAAGCAAGAGGGTCTGCTTGGAGCCTCCTCTCAGGTGTGTGTAGACCTCTGGTTTGTGTGACTTTGCTGTTGGCTTCGAGGATAGGCTTTAGTGAAGCCTCTTAAAAAAGCTCCATTCCTGAGTCTGGGTTTTCCATTTATTAGTAATCAGATACACTTAGAGGGATAAACCCTGAACTGTCTTTGGTTCTGAACATATGAAAAGAAACCATTAAAGGCATTGAGGGCTGGTTTTGATGGATGGAAGGACAGACACTAAGACACTGGTAATCAACTGACAAGGGGTGGGAGGCAGTAACATCCGCAAGGGAATAAAATGCTTCTGACTTCCTCATAATTTTGTTGAGGTTTGGCCTTGACACTGCCTATGTTCTAAATTACCCTTAAATTGAGAGGAGATAGCAAATCTCTAGGCACGATTAAGAACCTTTTAAAAGAGCAAAGTTCAGAGGGAACAAAAACGGTCTGCACAAAGCCAAAAACAGTTATGATTCTTCGGCCTTTTTTATTCAAGATTGTTAATCAGCTCCTTGCCTGAGGATGGAAGGTGTGATATTTGTGAACATGCTAATCAAACTGTGCCAAAAGTTAGGCTCACACAGACTTATCCTTCTGCAAAGCAAGTATGGGCCAGTTATTGGTTATCACCTCAACTACAAAGAGCTGTAAGCCAAGTACTATTGATCCAAGAAAAAGAGATAAACCTGAAGGACTTAGTGTGCATGTTCTTTTGCTTGGGGCAACTTCCGTCTCTCCAGTTGTACACTGCATAGCATCATAAAATGAACTATCAATAGCCCACGTGGCCACAGCTGCCACCTATATTGCCAATAACAGTTCCTAAGAGACTGATAGAAGGAGGTATAGTTTTGATATTTTAAGAGGAGTATGAGCTCTAAAGACAGACATGCCTATTTCTGTGAGTGTTATTGTAGTATTACTGCCTCTTTTCCACCATGAAGTCTGTGTGTCACATCTTTGCAGATTTTGAAGTTATGATAATACGCACAAATTTAGGGTTGTCCAATATTCCTGTTGAGTTGAGTCTTTTAACATTATAAAATACTTTTAAAAAATAATTGCTAATGATATTCCTTGCCTTAAAGTCCGCTCTATCTTTATTTGAAACTCATGTGGACACATCAGTTTTCCTTTGGTAAACGTATGGTATGGCTTTTCTTGTGTTTTTATTTCCAACTTCATGTCTTCCTTTTTTGAAAAAAATGTAAGTTAACAGTTTCTGTCTTTGAGTGGGAATGAGTAGTCCATTTACATTTAATATAATTACTAATAAACTTGGGCTTATATTTACACCTTGATACTTGTTCTCTACTTGTCCTATCTGTTTTTCCTTTATACCTCTTTTCATGCCATCTTCTGAACTGATCCACTATCTTCATCATCATCATCATCATCATTATTCCATTTTCTCTCCACTATTATTTGGAGGAATTATCTCTATACTTCAGAGGTTTGTGGTTATCTTATTAAACTCTTATCTCAGGCAGAATCACAATTAGTCTTAAGAGAAACATTTGTGGGATGCTTCCTTTTGGCTTGTTTTTCTATGGGAATTTTGTCCAGCAGGCATCTAAATGTTATAGCAGGTTTCCCCGCATCTTCTCAAGTCAGTGTAAACCTCCACGACTCTCTCACTTTCTATGAGTTTCTCTACCCTCTGGCTCCAGACCATTATCCTGTGGCAAGCTCAAGTCTTAGCCTGTGCTCAGAATTGATAAATACACTCAAGAAAGAGAATTGTGGCTTCTCAGTTCCCCCTAGAAAAGCCCTTCTCTCTCTACAATTACAGGCCTCCTCCCCTTTTTTCTCACCAGCTTGCAAATGCCTTTCAGATTATTCTTTGGTAGATTTTCTAGTCATCTTAATAGGAGAAATACTATAACTCCCTTCCTAGGAATGGAGGTTCTTGCTATCATTGAAATGACACAGCTGAGATGCAGAGGCAGAGATCAGGGTCGGCGGGTAGGGCCGACTCAGGCTACCTGGTTTGCATTCCTGTTGGATCTTAGGCAAGTGATTTAAGAATTGTATCTCTGTTTCTTCTCTTTTAAATTAGGAGTCATGATGGAATTCATCTTATGGGGTTGTTGTGAGGGTTTGATACCATAGGAAATGTAAAATATTTTACATGATGCCTTGTACATAATATATGATTAAAAATGTTAGCCATTATGAGGTATTATTGATTATGTTCACAACCTGGACGTCAATAGTTTTGAATAAGATACCACTTGTGAATGGTGTGATTTTGAGTGACTTATTTAACTCTATGGCTCCACCACCAAGCTGTAAAACATTGTATTTGTAGTAATGAATTATAAAGGCTTCATTTCTAATTTTATAGTGCTTTGGATTTGATTTGTGGGATTTGTGAGATGGTAACACTGCTGGAATCATGGAAGTGTCAAAAGCTGCCCTTTGAAACACAATTGCCAATAAGCAAGACCCATCCTGTGTAGCTGAAACTGAGCTAAAACACAAGATATATTTGTAACTTAGTTGGACAGATAGCATTCAGGACACTGTTCTTATTATAAGCACATGAACATAGATATTCACTGATGGCAAGCTAGATCCAGTTGCATATTTGGGTTCTGTTTCATGTGGGGATCTCCAATTAGAAGCCTCATTTTCAAACAAGCATAAAAAATTACACTCTTTAATATCATCATCTGTTAGTATGTCCTGAGGTTTTTCCGCATGTTCACATTTTTGTGTTAGTTTTAGCAACTGTTCTTTCTTGCCTGCTATTTTGATTTTATTTCTTTTCATTTTTAATTAAAAATACTTTGCTTTATAAAACTTTACTAAATAGTAGTTGTGAGTGTTTTATTTTAATTATTTTATTTAGCTAAAATAAAGTCATGGAAAGTTTGTGATATTCTAGCAAAAGCAGAACAAGAAAAACTTTTTTTTAACTTTAATTTAATAAATATAAATTTCCAAAGTACAGCTTATGGATTTCAATGGCTTCCCCGCCCCGTCACTTTCCTCCCCCCTCCCCAAATCTCCCCTCTCCCGTTACCTCTTCCATTCCATTCACATCAAGATTCATTTTCAATTATCTTTATATACAGAAGATCAACATAGCATATATTAAGTAAAGATTTCAACAGTTTGCACTCACACAGAAACACAAAGTGAAAAATACTGTTTGAGTACTAGTTATAGCATTAAATCACAATGTACAGCACATTAAAGACAGAAATCCTACATGAGGAGTAAGTGCACAGTGACTCCTGTTGTTGACTTAACAAATTGACACTCTTGTTTATGGCATTAGTAATCACCCTAGGCTCTTGTCATGAGCTGCCAAGGCTATGGAAGCCTTTTGAGTTCGCCGACTCCGATCTTATTTAGATAAGTTCGTAGTCAAAGTGGAAGTTCTCTCCTAAGAAAAACTTTTTATTCAGTCTTGAAATCTGAAAGTCTGAGGACCAATCACTTAATGTATCATAATTCCAAACTCCTCCCAAGCTTGTTCTTTGTCTTTTCAAACTCATTTATGTGATGAAACAACTATTTCTACATTATTCATCTAAATTTTTCATTTATACTTCATTGCCTTTTATGGAAGAAATTACATGAGAATTTCTAGAATTCTCAAAAATCCTTGAGAATTTAGTCTTGAGTTCCAAGGAAAGAGAAAGACACACACCCATAGTAAGAGAGAGAGAGAGAGAGAGAGAGATCTCAGGTATAGCATTGTTGACATTTTATATCCCTTTATTTACCCATGGGTGAAACGGGTGGAGAATGTAAATGATTTTCCTTAAATCTCAGAATCAATGTTTGGTTCTGAAAAAAAAAATATACCCCACCAATTCAACAAAGCAGTGGTAGTTTCCATGCAAGTAGATGGTACTCTTTCTATTGTTCAGGCAAAGCAAGTGTAAAAGTAAATAATAAATCTCTTGGCCTCACAAAGGTTTTTCCTGTGTTCCAGAGGCAGCATTACAAAATCTCCCTGCTCCTCACTGACTCCTGAATCCTCATGGTGACCTTGCTCCGGCTCCAGACCTGGAAGACACCGGTCACCATTTTGCCTCTCTGGAAGCCACCAATCCAAGATCCAGATTCCAGCACCTGGTTCTCACTGGTGACTCCAGGAGGTGCACAGAAGGCATTTTGTCTGGCTTGCCCTGCACCTCAATGGCCTTCTATTTCTTCTGTCATCAGCACAGACTGTTCATGTAGTTTGTACATACTTTGTGGTTTTTCTCCTGAGGAACTTGAAGCCATGGTAATAAAGTTAGTTTTCAAGGAAGGGGTGGATTGAATGTGACTCTTTCAATGAAGCTCAGAAGCACAGCACTTACTTGTCTCTTGATGTTGACAGCTGCATTTTTCTGGAAGAATTCTCTGGCTTGCATGTGTTTTATTTATGTGGGCCTCACACGATGACATAGTTCTGATCGTTGGAAGTCAACTTCCACACATTTGGTCCTAGAAGGTCCTGTTCTCAGCACTATAGATGGACTTCGAATTGCTGATTTCCAAACAGGGGTGTCAGCATTTATTTGGGTCAACTCCTTGTCCT
Source organism: Oryctolagus cuniculus (assembly GCF_964237555.1). Classification (NCBI taxonomy): domain Eukaryota; kingdom Metazoa; phylum Chordata; class Mammalia; order Lagomorpha; family Leporidae; genus Oryctolagus; species Oryctolagus cuniculus. Next base: position 154,211,958 of record NC_091437.1, read on the forward strand.
AGAGGCAGTATGTTAATCCCTTTTGGAGACAAGCCAACTGAGCTTGACCAAGATGAAGTTTCCCTACAGCATTCACATAAGTGGGAGAGAAAGACGCGAGTCTCCCTTATACTCACATACATTTAGCAACAAGCTATTTTCTCAGACAGAATTTCATGCAGAAACTCAATAATTAAACTTAATAAAGCAATCATCATGACACTATTTTAGAAGTTTTAATTTATTACATGTTTTTAGTATCAATGAATGAAAACATCCTGAGCTGTTTTGATGAAATTGATATATGAAGTTACAGATCTCAGATGATAATTATTTCTTGTTAGAGTCAGTGTTCAAATTACTTTTGGTTGTTCTTTCTTGTTTTGGTTACAAAGTACCCCGTAAGCCTCTATTCACATGGGAACACAGATGTAAAAGTTACAGTTAAGTAAGAACTTGCCTTGCAATTTCTGTGTGTTCTTTGAATAAATTGACTTCAGAGTTCCAAAGAGCATTGGGTCTTCCAATTTTTAGAAAAAAAAAAAAAACACACTAACAAAATCTTGCTACTGCCCATATTCCTTATTATAAAAGCAATGGGTAGAGAATTCCAAACCTACAAGTGATAAAAAAAAAGTGAAACTCTGATGTTCTGCGTAAAGCATATACTTTTTTAATTGAACCATCTATACCTCAATGGGACAAACGTATGCAATGAACACATTCAGCTATTCCTGGCATTCACCGTACATTCGTGGTACACTTGTTTGTGCAGTTTTATGTAAGCAGATGTGCACAGGCCTTTAATCTAAGAAGAACGAATGCCAAGCAAAAACCTTTAAAATAATAATGTAGATTTTAACATTTAAGTAACATGTTTGAACATGCAAATCATTATAGCTTTTCTAAACAGATATATGAGTGTAAAATGGATATTTGAGTTGATATTTTGAAACTTCTGTAACACATTCAGAGAATAATTTCCTTTCTACATATTCTGGCTCTTATTTGCCTCCCTATTTACATCTTTTGTAATGCTGTCCTCTCTGTGGCCCCGCATAGTAAGTCATTTCTCACCTGAAGACTTTTGCATTAGCTCTTTTCTCTACACGACTACTTCTCTGCATGACTGCTTTCTTCATTTATAGTTATTCGTTCAAATAGTACATCCTCACGGGAAGAAGCTTTCTATTAAAGAATTGCTGCTCCAAAGGTAGCACTCCATCTTCAGCCACTCCCAGCCATATCCCTCTATTATTTTCTAAGACTCTTCCCATACCTTTACTTTTTACTTATTGTCCAACTCCCTCCATTTTTCCAGAACAGTCTGAAAGGACAGGGACACTGCCTTGTTGACTACATGCCTTATTTTACCTGAAAAGTCCTGGAACATGCCTGTCCTTGTGAGTAATTATAATTATTTTCACTTTAATACTCAAAAGTGTCTCATTTTAGATAGTAAATGGCATGCTCATTTCAGTCATGCCTGTTTTATAAAGTCACACTTGCTATTCCTAACATAGTGTATGGTACATGATAAATACTTAATAATTTTTTGTTGGATGAACTCTATGATACTTTAAGAAGCAATTTGGCAACTGTTTGTACACACAGCTCGTATCCTGGGTTGGAAATAATGCATCCTTGGTTCCAGTCCCAGATCCAATCACTTCATGGATCTACTACCCTTAAATGAAGTAAGACAGGTACAAACTTTAGGAGGCAACATCTCCAAGTAATTTTCATTAGCTGTGTTCTATTATATCAAACAGATAACAGAGCACTTTTAGATAAAATGGTTCTGTCTTTAGAGATTTGCAAAGTTCAAAGTTAATTAATGGCCCAAGGCTTCCATTCAGGCAGGGGGAGATTTTGGCTTATAGTAAGGTAGAATTATCAGAGCCAGGAAAACCTCATGAACAGTGTGCACCTATTACTAGACATACTCAAGCAGTTCTCCAGGGAAGTGAATTCCCATGGAAAGAATGCTGAGCTGTGAATTCTAGTTCTGGTCTGTCAGTTAATATCTGTGACACTTAATCTTTTGAAACCAGGTCTTCTTGTAAGTAAAATGTGGAATATAATTTTAATTTTTTCTATAAAATCTTCACATTTTCTCATTCTCCTAAGTTTGCTGTTCATTATGCAAGAGTTGGCAAATTATTTGATTGTAAAGTAGAAGTGACAAAACCATCTGTTGGTATATCAATAAGAAGACAGCCCAACATAGCATGATTCATTCTAGATACTTGGAAGGATTTCAGATCCAGGGATTGGGGGACTGGGTGAAGTACATAAAAAGCTGAGGAGAATCCTTCAAAAGTTCTTTATAGACAAACACAAGTCTGTTCTTGCTTCTTGGTGTCTCAATTTCAGACTTTGTAACACGGGTGTAATAATAGTTGTTTTTCTTCCATCCCAGGATCAAAAGAGGATCCTATGTGTGTGAATGTTGCTTGCAGATGAGGAAGCACCATATATAAATGTGAAAGCCTGGAGGCATTATATCACATCCAAGTGAGGGCTCCTACATGTTTGGATAGGAGCCCTGGGAAACTTTCTAGAGTGAATAAATTTCCCTTCATTGTTAGCACACGGGAGACATATGAACCCAAGAATCTGGACAGGTAAGGAGTATGAATGAACAGGTGTGTGGATGATGAGAATAAGGAGAGAAATGAAAAGAAAGTGATATTTTTAGCAGCAACTTTGCACGAGACTTCTTTACATTAGTGATCTCATTTATTTGCTAGCAAGCCAGTGAGAGGATCACTGCTGTCCTTATCCTGCAGGTGAGGAAACTCATAGTAACTTGCCCTAGGTGTTATGGGTCACAGGCAGGTTTGCTGTAGATCCAGGACAGGAGAGAAAGTTAGCATGATACCACAAGCATTTGTGTTATTTGTTGATAGTCAAGCTGGAAGGATGATTGTCCTTCCTTCTCACGTTTTAAGGGTGAAGAAACAAGGAAGTTCCCTTCCTACTAGCCTAGCTAGCATCATGGATTTCTCAGCCGTTCCTCCTGGGCTGCCACTCAACTTCAGGCACACTTCTGTGGGTAACTAGGGAAGCACAAGAAATTGTGTCTATTTATCAATGTCTGTGTCTTCATTATGCTTCCCTGGGACTCTTTACTTGCTCAGTAGTGAACATAACCTTGAATGAAGTTCCAGTGGATGTCCTTAGCAGTCTTGGGATCCCAGCCAATGTCTGTGGTTTTGCATAGTCATGGAATCAGAATGCTAACCATTTTCCTCTAACGCCATCACTCATGTTCTAGATTTTCTGCCATTCTGTTCTGGTTGGTGAATGAAAGGATAGGATCTACTCTGTAGATGATCCTTTTTTAATTATAAAAGAGTAATTATGGGGAATTCCATTTCTTTAAAATTTATCCAAAATGATAGGAATTTCAGTCACGTGAATAGGTAGAGTCTTTGGGGATCTATATCCAAAGAAGAATTGAGGCAGTCTGAGTTAAATACAAATGATTATTACTGTTTAAATACTGCCTCATTTGCTGGCAAACAAGGTGGAATTGATGACTGGCTCTTTTGTCATCAAGGGCTATGATTTTTTTCGTGGTGACCTCAGAGTAGCCATGGCATTTATGGTCTTATTCATATAGGCTCTCTGCCCAGAAACACAGAGACATGACTCTTTCCCTAAAATAAATAATACTGATGACTTTCAAGTAGCTCCCTGTCCTTAAAACAATTTAAAATTTTATTGTTATTAGTAACGACACCTTTTAAGTGCTTCCTTGTTTTCATTTATTGTCTGCTACATGCGAGCTCACGAACAATTCATTTCTTCCCATGATGTCTCTGAAAGTAGACAAAATTGGTTGTTCTAGTGTTTCTGGAACTGTTAGTGGTGGAGAAGTGGAATGTGTATGTGTCTCCAGATGAGACAGAGCTAGGCCTCAATCTCAGCCTTGAATTTCCAGCTGTGTGTCCCTGGATATATTTACTAACCTTTTAGGAATTCAATGGCCTCAAATATAAAATGCAAGTCATGATGTCCTGCTCCCTGGGTGAGAAAGCTGTTTCATGCTGCTTGGCTTGCTAAGATTGCTCAGTGCATTTCGTCTCCAACCCCACACCTGTGTGGAGTCTCAGTGATCTCAGCCCATTTTCCTGTGTTGTTAGTCTTCATTGTGACTAAGTTAAAACTCTTTTTTTTCTTTTTCTTTTCTGTATTTATTTGAGCACTAGTTTATATTTATTTAAATAAAATCTGTTTAAAATTTGTACATTAAAATAAAAACCTGTCATGCCTTCATTTTAAGAATACTCAAACTGCACAGATGCTTATCCTGGGTTCTATTCTATAGAACTATTTACAGGTAACAATTTCATGTACTGCTTTCAAGAAAAATTATGATATATATATATATATATTTGCACAAGTATGCATATAATCTTTGTAGACAAATGTGATCATTTAATATAGTTGTTTTCTACTCCTTTTTATTTAGTCCATTTTTCTCTACTGTTCATATTTATTTTCTCTATATTTTAAAATTTTTAGCCCATTGACAATTCTAAGAACATAATACTCCTTTCCTCCCTCCCTTCCTCCCCATCTCTCTCCCTTTCTGTCTTTCTCCCTTTCTTTCTGTATTATTTTTAGTTTTTTAGATAACATATTTTAAATTTACATTATAATAAAAAGGCTTAATACTTCACTGAATAAGAAGTTTAATGATTAAAAAGCAAAACAATCTTGGTTTAGTGGGAATATAGACAATAGCTATAAACACTAAATTAATGGAAAAATGACTATTTAACCCATATATAGTAAATTTTAAAGTAATTACAGGTCGTTAAAACTATAGTAGTGTAACACTTTTAAGCAATGCTTTCACAAAGGTGTAAAACAAAGTTTTACAAAACTATAATTGCAATACTAATACATACAAACATGCATTTCTTTATCTCTTTGCTCTTCATTCTTTTCTTTTTGAAAAAAATATTGATTGATTGATTGATTTTGATGCAGAGTTACAGAAAGAGAAATGGACAGACAGAGATAGAAGTCTTCTCTCTGCTGGTTCACTCCCCAAATGGCTACAATGGCCAGAGATGGGCTGATCCAGAGCCAGGAACTAGGAGCTTCTTCCGGGTCTTCTAAGTGGTTGCAGGGGCCCAAGCACTTGGACCATCTTCCACTGTTTTCCTAGGCCATTAGTGGGGAGCTGGATTGGAAGTGGAGCAGCAGGGAATCCTACCGGTGCCCATATGGAATGTCAGCAATGCAGGCAGAGGCTTAACCTACAACACCACAGTGCTGGCCTCTTTTGTTTGTTTTTGAATTTTGACTCAGACATACAAGGGAGAACATGTGGTATTTGTCTTTCTGAATCCAGTTTATTTCATTCAACCTGATGTCCTCCAGTTGCATCCATTATGCTTCATATGTTAGAATTTCATTCTTTTTTATAGCTAAGTAATATTCCTTTGAGTAGATATACCACACTTTCTTTATCCGTTTATCTGATGATGGACACCTTGGTTGATTCCAAATTTTGACTGTTGTGAACAGTGATGCTATAAATATGGTGGTGCAGCTATCTCTTTGATACAATGTGTATCAAGTCTTTTGGGGCTACATTCTGTAGTGGGATTGCTGGATCATATGGCAAGTCTATTCTACTTTTTTAAGAAATCTCCACACTGTTTTCCACAGTGGCTGCACTAACTTACATTCCCACCAATAGTGTCTAAGTGTTCCCATTTGTCCAACTTTTGTTGCTGTGTTTTGGATTTTAGCCATTCTGACAGAGCTGAGGTGACATCTCATTGTAGTTTTGATTTGAATTTCCCTGATAGCTAGTGATCTTGAGCATTTTTTCATGTATTTGTTGGCCGTTTGTATTTCTTTGGAGAACTGTCTATTGAATTACTTTGCCCATTACCTAACTGGATTGGCTGTGTTTTTGTTGCTGTTGGGTTTTTTAAGTTGCTGCTATATTCAGGATATTGATCTTTTGTCGATAGGTGATTTGCAGATATTTTCCCATTCTGTTGGGTATCTCTCCGATCTATTGATCATTTCCTTTGTTGTGCAAAAGCTTCTGAGTTTGATAAAGCCTCATTTGTTTCGTTTTGTTTTTGTTGCCTATGCTTTGAGGGTCTTGTTCAAGAGGTTATCCCCTACACCGATATCTTGGAATGTTTCCCCATGCTTTCTTCCAGCAACCTCATAGTCTCAGGTCTTAAATTTAGGTCTTTGATTCATCTTGAGTTGATTTTTGTTTATGGTGAGAGGTATGGATCTAATTTCATTCCTCTACACACATACATCCAATTTTGTCAGCATCACTTGTTGAAGAGATTATTCTTACTCCACTGTGTGGTTTGAGCATGTTTGTAAAAAATCGGTGGACTGTATGTATGTGGATTGATCTAGGTTCATGATTATGTTCCATTGATCTATATGATCTATGTATTGTTTTTTATGCCAATACCATGCTGTTTTAATTACTTTACCTTTGTACTATGCTTTAAAGTCAGGTATTGTGATGTCTCCAGCTTGATTTTTCTTGTTTGGGATCACTTCGGCTATTCTGAGTCTTTTGTGATTTCTTATGAATTTTAAGATTGCTGTTTATAATTCTGTAAAGAATGCCATTAGTGTTTTGATAGACATTGCATTGAATCTATAAATCAGTTTAGGTACTATAGACATTTTAATGTTATTGAGTCTTCTGATCCATGAGCAAGGAATAGCTTCGTTTTTTACATCTTTGACCATTTCAAACCAATCTTTGAAAATTTTCATTGTAGAAGTATTTCACTTCTTTGGTATAAATTTATTTCTTAAATAGGTATATGAGATTCCATCATGTAATCAATCTTAACTAAGAGTATATAACTCACTTTACATGAATTAGAATAATTTCAAGTATTTTGAGATACAGATGCTGGTTTTGGAAACAGACATGTTCTGGTTCAAAGTCTGAACTGTTACTAGAGTTGTGAACTTGGACTTTCTGAGCCTGTGTTTTCTCACCTATAATCAGCACAAGCATGACTGCCTCAAAGAATCATAAGGAATACATAAGATAATTCTAGTTTTTGAAAGATTTATTTTTATTTACTTGAAAGTCAGAGTTACACGCAGAGAGAAGGAGAGGCAGAGAGAGCTGTCTTCCATCAGCTGGTTCACTCCCCAATTGGCAGCAATGGCCGGAGCTGCGCTGATCCGAAGCCAGGAGCCAGGAGCTTCCTCTGGGTCTTCCCATGTCGGTGCAGGGGCCCAAGGACTTATGTCATCTTGTACTGCTTTCCCAGGCCATAGCGGAGAGCTGGATTGGAAGTGGAGCAGCCGGAACTTGAACCAAATCCCATATGGATGCCAGCACTGCAGGCGGTGGCTTTACCCACTATGCCACAGAGCCGGACCCACATCGGATAATTCTAAAGAGGAATACAGCAGACTGCATTTTTTTTGTCCATCTCAGATTCATATATTGCAATCTAACCTCCACTGTGACAGTGGTGCAGACTTTGGGAACTTAGAAGGTTATGAGGGTGGACTTCTCATAAATTAGGGCTTTTACAAAAGAGACCACAGATAGTCCCCTGGCTCCTGTCATGTGAAGATATGAAGAAGAGATGACTGTGAAACAGGGAGAACAGGGAGTAGGTGCCGACTAGGCATGGAATCTGCTGGTACATTGATTTCGGACTTTTCATTCTCCAGAGCTGTAAAAAATTAAATGTCTATTGGTTATAAGCCCCATAGTCTATGGTATCCTGCTATACCAATTGAGTAGTACAGGAAACTAAAATATAATGAATCAGTAGTTCAAAGTCTGAACTTTACATAAGTTTCTATAAATGCCAACAATAGCACTTAGGATAACAGCATGACTTCCATTTTAAGGAAGATCACTCTTTGTTGATTACATGGAGAAAGAAAGCTGGCAGCAATGACCTTGGCATTATGGTTGTCATCACTGTTTCAAGGTTTTGTGGCCAATGGGAGCAGGACAGGTAAATAAATCACAGATCTTGACCTCTCTCTGGAAATCTACAGATGGACTATTTTTGCATTCATATATCACACTGTAGTTTTTACTAGGTACAACTACCTTACTATACTGAGAATGAGGGGGATGATTCTTTTCATAATGGTATCCCCTGTAAGAAAGTGACAAATATTGCAGAACGGTGATCTTAATGATAGTGATGGTAGAGGAAGAATCAATATTAGCTTGAAAGAGTAATATTAACTAAAAACTTGCTCTGTTTTTAGGGGTATCATGAATTAATTGATTAAATTACACATTTGGAGATAAAACTGTAATTTTTGGCACATTACTTAACTCCTGTATGTCTCTGTTTCTACATGTATGAAATGGGGATAATTGCAGAACTATATCAGAGCATGGATACATGGTTTAGGCGAGAAAACAAATGCAAAGTACATAGAACAGGGTGCAGTATGTGGTGAGCACTCAAGAGCAAACTGATTCTCAGCAAGGCTTAGCAGCTTCTTCAAGGAATCTTTTTGTGTTCATGATGTGGACTCAAGCAGGCTAACTTCACAGGTCCGGATGCTCCCTGGTGAGCCTTAGTGCTTTCCTAGGCCTTCAAAAATGTGAGATTAAACGAATAACTGGTAAGTCCTGCCTTTGCAGACAAAAGAATTAGACTCAGGAAACAGGGGTGACCTGGCTATGTATGATATTGGGAAACTTTAGGGGCCTCATGAGTACTGTGATTTGCAGTGCACTTGGGCCTTGACTTACATACACAGCTGTGCTTTCCACTTCAACCCAAATGACTAGGAGACTTGGAAGCATGGGAATGAAGAGTTCAAGTTTCAGCACCAACCCTTGTGACATAGAACCTGCCAATTTCCCTATTTGTGCCTCAATTTGCTAATCAATAAAATTAAGGATTTAGTTTTGTATTCTCTAAATTCTCACCAGGTTGTTCTAGCTTTGTCTTGAGAGTCACCTCTTTCTTACCTTCTGTTTGTGAAAGGCCGAACATCTAAATTTCATCTTCTTCCACTGCCCATTTGCCAGTTATCTTCGGTAATCAATGAGTGAGCTGGTTTATGTGTTTGTGTTAACCTGGATACAGAGATATTGAGTATTAACTGAAATTGATTCTCTCTATGTGTCTCACATTGAAAAAATGCCTTGCATTGCCTTTCTGGATGTGTGATCTCTTGATTCAGGACATGAGAAAAGGACCAACTCCCCTCACAATGAGTAGTCTCCGGGCAGCCTGTCCTGTTGACATCAACCTTATCTTTTCGTACTATGATGCAGACATCTTTAAATGGTTCACACCTGTTGTTGCTATATGCGTGGTTAAGGCTTAGATGGTTGGTTTGACTTCAAAACAAGAATGGTTGCTGGGAGACAGAACAAAGATGTAGCATTCATGGACTCTGTGTCAGATTGCAGAATGCTCAGAGTATGTCAACCTGAACAACTTACAGGCATATTAGGGAGAAAATGGAATGAAATACTGATGTAAAAATGCAGAAAATTATTCCTGACTCCAATCAGTCACTTTTACTGCCATATGCATAATGCTTATACCTCCTGTATAATTATTTTTAAGTTTTGAAATCCATGCATGGTTTTTCACATGGAATTTTAAAAAAGATTTATTTATTTGAAAGGCAGAGTTATAGAAAGGCAGAGGCCGAGAGAGAGAGAAATCTCCCACGTGCTGGTTCACTCCCAAAATGTCCAATCTGAAGCCAGGAGCCAGGAGCTTCTTCCAGATCTCCCATGTGGGTGCAGGAGCCCAAAGACTTGGGTCATCTTCTACTGCTTTTCTGGGTCATAACAGAGAACTGGATCAGAAGTGGAGGAGCTGGGGCATGAACTAAGCTAAGCGTTTACTCCATTTTGTCAGCTATTACTGACTGTGTGCATTTGAGTGAGTTAGTTAGCCTTCCAGAAATCCAATTTTCTCATCTTTAAAATGTGAATCAGTTGAGTAACTTCACAGAGTGGTTGTAAGGATCAAATACAATATTGCATGTACACACTTTGCTAACTGTAAAGCACTATAAGAATACTGGGAATCTTTATTGGAGGAGAAATAAAGATCACAAACTATCATGTCAGGTTGGAAGTGATCATTATCATAAAATAACAGCAATGTGCTAGGACTGATGGAACGAGTGATAAGTACTCATTAAATGGCAAGGAAAGGAGGCCTTTTTTTGCCAAGTCAAAATTAGGAATTTGTTATGTGAACCTCCCAGCAGACAGAATTAATTCTCAACAGAAGGAATAATGAGGACTCACGGGGAGAAAAGCAGACGTTTTTATTGTACAAGAATCTATGTGGAGAAATGACTACTTTCAAAATTCTTTCCATGAGACAAATGAAAGGAAAGTACTATGAAGGATGATTCTAAAATACTTGCACACATGTGTGCCTATCTATGTCTGGTCGTACCTGTGCATGCTCCTTTTTGATGATTTTCATGCTACATACCAACAGGCACAATATAACACCCAGGGCCCTGGCAAAAGCTCCGCAGACTATTCTGGGTGGTTTGTGTTTTTCCCATTGGAATGCCCCTGGCTCTGAGGTAAACATCAGAGCCATGGCCTCTAATCACAGGTTGTATTTGTTTCCATGGTAGGTGCCAGAGCTACCCTTGGTTAGACAGGACATTATAGGAAGATAATAGGACAATTTATTATCTAAAATTGGACACTTTCAGGATGATTTTAATAATTGTGCTTGAGCAGTGAATGTGCACTGGGATTGTTTGGGCATTCTAGGATGTGATAAAAAGGAATTGATAAAAAGGAATTGATAGAAAGGAATGAACTTTAGTATCCATGTAGATCAAGTTTCTCCTTCAGTTCATTGTGTCACCGTAGACAAGCCATGGACAAAGACTTCTCTTATTTGCAAAATGGAATTGACAATACTAATTTTAAAGTTGTATTTAAGCATTGAACATGAGAATTAGTATGGTATTTCCTAGCTCATGTCAGGTTGGAAGTGTATGATACTTTGTAGGGTTGTGGAATTTGTTTTCTGCTTGTCTTCCCTCTTTCCTGTCAGTCTGCCTTCCTCAAGTCTTCAGGTTGTGAAGCTACAGCTGAGTGTGCAGCTCCCCACCAAGTGTATCTAGGGTCATTGTTATAGTGATTCTGAGCTCCAGAGGCTTAGGCATGACTAAAGCAGGAAAAAAGAAAATGACACAGAAGAAGTTCAGTTCTACTTCAGGACTTTTTTTAAATTTCTATGCAGGTGTTTTTGAAGGTATGACATAGATTACTGAGAAGGTGAAGAAAGTAGAAACGGAATGCTGATGTTCATTCAGTCATCCAACCATTCATTAAAATGTATTGAATGCCTACCAAGTCTCCAACTCTTTTAGGCATGGAAACTATGTGATAGGTACTCAACACAGACATAGAGTCTGTCTTCATGGAATTAATAATCTAGAGTTTCAAGAATCCTAAGTCCACAAAATACTTCATGAATGTAATGAAGAACAAGAAAAAAATATATTTTAGTAAATGTGTTTAAAGAATTTTATTTGCTGATATTTTTTAATTCATTGACAAAATTGCAATGCCTGGATAGCAGCCTTTCAGTAGAATAGATATTTCAGAACAAAAATACATTATTTTTAGATATTATCAGCTAAAGTTGTATCCATTCATCCAACATTGTCTTTACAAATTAAGTTTTATTGGACAAAAGCCACACCAATTTGATTACAGATGGGCTGTAGCTGTTTCTCCCAGTATGATTGAATAGTTGGGACAGATATTTTAATGCCTATAGCCTGAAGTATTTACTCTCTGGCTGTCTATCAGAAAGTTTGCAGACCGCCTACTCCAATGCCTTTTGGGAAAATCTCAAAACACAAACTAAAAGCTCTGACAAGTTTTATACCCAAGAAACCTTTTAATCTTGTTTAACCTTTTTCTTGCAGGCCATTCATACATCATGCTGAATGATTACTACTTCCTATAATCCTTTACCTTTGAGTACAGGCTACACTTAATGCTTTATTTTTTAATGAATGGAATGTGGTAGAAGTGGTGAGATGTTGCTTTGGGTGCCAGGTTACCACAAAGATTAGATTTTTCTCTGGGACACTCTTGCTCTCTCTTGCTCTAAGATCACCTGCTGCTGTGTTGTAAGAATATACTCAGGAAGCCTCTGGTGAAACCTCTGTGGTGAGCATCTGATACCTACAAACAACACAACAGTATAGTAGAACGTGGATCTGAAGATACCAACAGCCATATGAGTACTGGGAAATAAACCCTTCATCTTCAGTTGAGTCTGGAGATGACAGCCAGGAGACGATAGTAGGCTTGACTGCCAGCCTCGTAATCACCTCATGAAAGACTGAACTACAGACTAGGCTGAAAATAGATTCCTGATGCCTGGGAAACTATTAACCAATAAATGTTTGTGCTCTTAAGTTGCTAAACGCTGGAGGAGTTCATTACGTATCAGTAGGTAATTAATGCAACTTCCTAAGATATCCACCCATCAAATTTATTTTGCACTCCCCCACTACAACATTCTCCCATGGATCACCCATTGTCTTCTCTCAGGATGCCCACTCTTCAGTCAGTATAAGTTGGGAAATGAAGCGCTAGGTATTAAATAATGACATTTTCCAAATTAAATAAGAATGAAGACTGTTTTAGTCTTTATACTGACATTGAACTAGAAATACAGAGAGTCTGGTTTATTGTCTTTTATTTAATGTGATATTAATAGGCACTCTTAAGACAAATAACTTATTCAAGCAAGTGTTCCATACTGCAGTATAAGGGAAATACAATATGGAAAATCATCAGGAGTAATAAACTGTTTCTGAAAACAGTCTACCATATCCTGCCCTCTGAACTCTGTGTTTTCAAGTTACATAAGAAACAGAAATAGAAATTCTATGCAATACAGACATATGTAACTAAGCCCAAACATCCTCCCTGCTTCCCAATCAAAAAATATAAAATTGTACATCACTATATTTACTAACTCTCAGAAATGTCTTGGTTCTCTTGGAAGCTGTTTTGCTTTCTGATTTAGCCCACTGCTGATTCACAATTTCATGACATTGGTTTTGCTAACTCATTAATCACATGGGTAAGTGATGTATCTTTCCATCACAAATGACCATGAAGCCTTGTTAATTGAGTTGGTCAATAACAGAAAGAAAGATGACTATAATAAATGATTCTGGAGAGTTTGTATATTCCTCTTTATTTTTCATGGTGGTCGAAGTTAAGCCAAGTGGTCATGAAATCATTTATGTCATTAATAAACTTGACCTTACTCTCTACTCTGTGCTCAAGCCTGGGGAGGCATGAGAGCTAGTATTCATATCAGTAAGGGATATTGGTTCATTCCTGAGTAAGCTTCCCTGTCACTAGAGGAGTGTGCATTTTGGAATTAGGGTTTCAATGCTAGTTTTGCCCCTCTCTAGGTAGGTATATGGACTTGGGCAGATTCTCAGTAGTCCAGAAATCTCTTGCTACTTCAATAAAAAGTATAAAATCATGGCTTGACTATTAATAAGCATACAAATTATTTTGGACAAAACTTAGATCATCATAGACACTTAAAATGATCATTCCTTTGCTTGCTTTGGTTCTGTATATCCTAAACTTAATCAAGACAGTGTCGCTCCCTCATTCGCGGAGGAACAACACTGGACCCTGTGTGGTTCTTTCTGCCGGGCCCTTCCCGGGTTAGCTGCCGGCCCCTTCACCTCCATGGAGGGGCGGCACCCCCCGCCGCTTTCCCTGCTTCCACGGAGGAGCGGCACACCGCCGGCCGGCTCTCTCGGGGGCTGCTCAAATGTTCCTCAGGTGCTTCCTTCAGATGTTCCTGGTGCATGTTGTCTCTCTCCTCCTTTATAGTCCTCTTCCACCAATCCCAACTCTGCTACCCACACGCCGAGCACGCTGCTCTCCTCCAATCAGGAGCAGGATCAGCTCCTGCAGCTTATCAGTCAAGTTGGCGAGAGGCAGCTGCGTAGAAGTTTACTCCTCCCCAGTGCCATATTGTGGGAGAGCAGATGCATAGAATAAGTCTTAATTCCAATAACTTAGTCTAGTCTCCGTTGCTCCCCACAAGACAGAAAAGCACTTGTAAAGTCTTTTTTTCTATATTGCGCTGTGAATGCCCTGAGCTACTCTTCTGCTGTGTTTTTTGGTAACTTACCTTGCTGTCTTTTGGATGGCTGTGTGCTTTGAGTTCCCTCCAATTGATAAAGGCTCTTTTTTTTTTTTTTTTTTACCTAAAGGGTACAAAACTTGACATTTTCCATAAATGACAGGATGTTTGATAAAAATCTTAGGTTTTAGAGGTTTTACTATTATATTAGAGATGCTATTGGAAAACAATGTAGGTGAAGAGGGATCAGAAAACCTGTGGGCCAAATCAACTGTAAATTTTTGCAAACAAAGTTTTGTGGCAACCCAGACACACCCTTTTACAGAAAATGCCTGACCTCTGGTCTAAAGAGTTGTTCTCTGGGGGCCAGCTCTGTAGCTTAGTAAGTCAAGCCTTCTCCTGCGGTGCCGGCATCCCATATGGGTTTGTGTTCAAGTTCTGGCTGCTCCACTTCCAATTGGGCTTCCTGCTAATGGCCTGGGAAAGCAGTGGAAGATGACTCAAGTCCTTGGACCCTTGCCCCCATGTGAGAGACCTGGAAGAACCTCTTGGCTCCTGGCTCCTGCTTCAGAATCAGCCAGCCCATCGTTTCAGCCATTTGGGGAGTGAACCAGCATCTGGAAGATTTCTTTCTTTGTTCCTTTCACTGTAACTCTGTCTTTCAAATAAATAAAAAATAAATGTTAAAAAAAAAGTTGTTCTCTGGAGGCAACTTTGAGGCTGTCCAGTGTAGGTCTAAATTCATAAGATTTTTGTAGCAATAAATTAGACTTTGGAAAGCAATAAAAAGAGTACCATGTGCAAACTGATGAAATCTTTACTTAATATATACTGAATCGATCTTCTGTATATAAAGATAACTGAAAATGAATCTTGATGTGAATTGAATGGGAGAGGGAACGGGAGACGGGAGGGGTGTGAGTGGGAGGGAAGTTACGGGGGGGAAGCCATTGTAATCCATAAACTGTACTTTGGAAATTTATATTTACTAAATAAAAGTTAAAAAAAATAAATCACTGGAAGAATGGAGCTGATAGGTTCCAAATACAAAGAAGATAAAAGGGGACATATGATACTTGTCTTTTTGAGACTAGCTTATCTAACTAAGTCCCCACATCTTTATATATGAAATATATGAAATTTGTATACATTAAAATAAAAATAATACGAGTTAATATCTCAAAAAAAAAGAGTACCATCAACCATCAGAATGTGAGAAAGAATTGTGTAAGGCTATAGAACTAAGATGGAATTCCAGTGAATTTTACCTAAGATGTGTGTGGGGAAGGGAATGGGGGGAGGGCAAATAGGCATCAATTCAGGAATTTGTAGGCCAAAAGACATAAATTTCTTTCACAGCTTCATCACTTTCCAAGAATTTGGACATGGACAAATGATCTTACTCTTGAAGAGTTAGATCCTTGACCTATAAAGTAAGGATTGCAATGATTCCTCATTTGGAGAGCTTTTGTAAGAATCATTGAATTAATGTACCCTATGCACTTCAAAGTTTTATACAAATGTTATTTGTATGATTATTGTTAAGACTCCTAATAAGCACTGAAAATGCAATTGAGGAATGAAGCAATACAGGAATTGCATCTCCAAAATCATTAAGAAATTCTAACATTTTACACCATGGTGTATGTTTTAATAGCCAATTATAATTTAAATTCATTGTTACTCAAAGTCCTAATTATATTTTCTTTTTAACTCAGCTGGTACTTTAGGCTTTTACACTTTAGGCAAACTTCCAACATAGACACTTTTGATCCCTGTGGATGATGTGTAAAATTTTGAATGTCATGAAATGCCATCATGCTTGCCCCGTACTGATCAATGGAAGGATTAAGCCTCCTTTACTCTCCTACAGGGGTCATTCCATCACTGAGTTTAGAACAACCAGTCTACCTCTAAACCTCTAAAGCTATATTGAATATAAACCTCTCTAGTCTTCTTTAGCCCCACAGGCTTGATGACACTCTGGAGGTTTAGGTAAAACTCTTCATGTCCCTGCTCCATGACCTTTCTTCTAGTCTCTGTGAAGTAGATGCATATCAATGATCATATTGATTTGTAGGTGCTTACAACTAGTGTCTCTGGGAAGGCCCTAGGTGGAATCCAGTTGTTTCTCCCACAAGGATGGGAGGGAAGAAAAAGTTAGACAGTTAAGATGATGATAGAAAAGGAAGTCTGTCTTCAGGGGAAAATGGGTAAATTCGAAGGAAAAATTACTATTCTGGGAAGATGCTGGCAGGATTCCCAGATTTGCCTTTGTGTGAATGGCACTCAGTTCAATTAGATTTCTAGACTGTGATGTGCTCCAGTTGTGATTTGTGCCTGCCATGTCACTGATTTACTCTCTGACACTTTGAATCCACACATTTTCAGGGCTGGTGACAACACTTACTGGCACCTAATTTGCAGTGACTTGTGTCATTCTGACATCAAAATGTCATAAAGTAGAGTATTCATTATGAAAATTCCTTGTATGAGGCATGGAGAAGTCAGGTTATCCAGGGAACAATCTGCTAGGAAGAACTCTGCCCGGGGTCTAAGATACCCATATTCTTTTCTCTTTGACTCACGTAAATATGCTTCCTGTACTGTTTAGAATTTTATCCTAACCATTTCACAGATGAGGAAACTGACACTCAGGTATGTGATTTGTGCAGTCACGCAGGTAATAAATTTTAAAACTTAGTAGAGAAACCATGTTTCTGCACAGTCTGTTCACGCTAATAAGCTGACCCCCAGATCCCTGGGTTGATCTTTCAGTGTCAAGAGTATTTGTTGCTACCTTCTCTTCCCATTACTGCCTCATCCTCTCTTTTGCTCCCTTGCTCTTTCTCTGTTCCTTTCTCCTTCCTTCTCCCTCCCTCCCTTCCATCCTTTGTCCCAGTTTAGAAATTTCTTTTTAGAATCTGAAATTATCGTAGTTCCAACTGACAATTAGTCAATACCAACAAGTTCATTTTCTTTTGGAGGTATCAGAATTTGAGGAAGAAGTGAGGAAGTACATGATGGCCCACTCACTACAAAATCTCTCACCAGTCACGTATCACAGCAACAGTCTCTCAATAACTTATACATTTAGGCTGACTTACAAAGAAGACAGGAAATATTTTAGGCAGCTTCTGTCAAACCACCCATCTCTGCAGTAGAGTGAAAGGAGCAATAGGCTCTCTATACATTAATAAGCAGGGCTTTGTTACAATGAAACCTTATTTACAAACACAGGCAGAAGAACAGACAGTTTGTGGGCCAAGATTGGCCAACCTATATATTATAATGCCTTCAGCTTTAAGCAGCTCATCTGGGATTTCTCTGCAGTCTATAACAGCAAGAATAAAAGCAAAGAGGTTGCTTAGGGAAACATCTGATTGATATTCAAGCCACGAGAGTTCCCAGTTCCTAGGTATGTGTTGTGTATGAGGAAAGCCATGGTCATGGGTTCCACAACAGTCAGGGCCAAGAGAAACTGCCCTCGTGAAGCTACGTGTAAAGAGGGCCCATGTGCTGGAGCTGGGTGATCAGAACCTGGGTGCAACCAAAACACTGGGTTGGAGAAACACTGAAAAGAAGATAAATAAACAGGAGGTCATATTGGGGGTGTGGCGAAACTTCCAAGTCAATTAAAAGTGGAAGTCAAGTCATTTAACTGTCTGCTCTGGCACCAAGATCAAGCTTACTTCCAAAGGTGGTATGTATTTCTATATCCCTCATTTTTTTTAACAGGCAGAGTTAGACAGTGAGAGAGAGAGAGAGAAAGGTCTTCCTTCCGTTGGTTCACCCCCCAAATGCCACTACGGCCTGCGCGCTGTTGATGGCATGCTGTGCCAATCTGAAGTCAGGAGCCAGGTGTTTCCTCCTGGTCTCCCATGCGGGTGCAGGACCCAAGCACTTGGGCCATTCTCCATTGCCTTCCCGAGCCACAGCAGAGAGCTGGACTGTAAGAGGAGCAACCGGGACAGAATCCAGTGCCCCAACCGGGACTAGAACCCGGGGTGCCAGAGCCACAGGAGGATGATTAGCCTAGTGAGCCATGGCGCAGGCCTTATATCCCTCATTTTAAGTAGCCAGTTGCACTTAATCCATCTGTTCTATCATCTATTCCCACCCTTACTAAACCCTTCATTTGTACATTCACACTATTTTATTATTTACTATTTGTCAGACTTGTATTACAGATCTCTGCCCTCCAGGGAATTTAAGTGACAAGTGACCAACAAATGCAGTGTTATCTTGGGAGTGAACTGATAGAAGTTTATATAAGGAGGGAAGGGATCTCCGTTTGGGCTAGATGAGAATACAGGACTAATCGACAACTCAGATCTAAATTACCTTACTTACTATGCAGGTCATCCACCAAGTAGTAGCTAAGCAAAGGAGTGCTTCCTTGTTCCCCTTGGAGGTGTGTCAGGAAGTTCAGGAATCAATGCAGTTTGCAAAGACGGAGTTACTCACCAGGTTGTGAAAGTAAAGAATATTGGAGCTTTTTGTGTATTTTATCCCATCAGTTCCAAGAGGTGGCCATGAACTTCAGATTTGTATGTATTCCATTCCACTGTAGTCCCCGAAGCAATAGTCACACTCTCCCATCCATAAGTTTGTCATGAGGAATAAGCAAAGAAATTTCACTGTGGTACTTTTGCTAAGTACAGCTCAGTAAGGGTTCATACACACACACACACACACACACACACACACAAAGATGTATTTAGTTACTGAAAGATCGAGAGGGTCAAGGAGAGAGATCTTCCATCCATTTGTTTATTCTCCAAATTGCTTTAGCAGCTGGAATTGGACTGGACTGAAGCCAGGAGCCAGGAGCTTCATCCTGGTCTTCCACAATGGTGGCTGGTGCCCAAGTATTGGGCCATTTTCCACTGCTTTCTCAGACACATTAGCAGGGAGCTGGATCAGAAGTGGAGCAACCAGGACTTGAACTTGTGTCCATATGGGATTATGGCATTGAAGGCAGCAGCTCAACTCCCTATTCCAAAACTCCAGCATCAGTGTTAATATATTTTATTATTAGTGTTAATATTAACTATCCAGATAGCTCATGTTTGCTCAGGGTCTTAGTGCTTTAAAATATTGTTTTGTTGATCATCTCCTTTTTCCTGATCCTCAAAGCAATCTTATGAATCTGGATGAAGAAACTGAAAATCAGAGTTACAAAATGCTTATCTAAGCTCAGCCAGTTTATTAATTCCTGGAGCTAAATCTTAAATCTTGTTCCAACTCCTGGTTCAGAATTTTTGGGAATTCATAACACTATTTGGTTGTATTGTCCTCCTCTGCTGCAGTTCTTCCATGATCATGAGAAAACATTCCTGTGTAAGATACTGCAGAAAGACAGGGAAGATAGAGTATTGTGAACTTAGAGTTGAGATGGCTGGGGCTTTGCTTCATCAGCTTCACCTTCCAAATGAGCAGAGCACATTGGTGGTAGTAAATACAACCTAATCCTCTGCTAGACTCTGGGAGGTTTTAAAGGGGAGGCTGGAAGTGGTCAGGTGATTTTCAAGTCTCTAAAGAAAGAGAAATCCAGCATCTTTATTGTGGAATGGAATTAGGGAGAATGCCACTAAGTATACTTGGTCAATATTGCATTCTATGGTTACAATCAGAAAAAGAAGGGAGTAGACATAAACAAAAAGAATTTTCAGACTTCCTTCTAGTCCAAAAACATTTTTTCATTGATTCTTTCCCAGTACTCTTAGAGCTATTATTATTGGTAAGCAGTGTTATCGGCATACTCACAGAGAAGATTAGGAACCAAATTTAGGGAGATGTGACAGAGCTGCAAAGCCCTTCCATCCCAATTCTATGATTGGTTCATTCTCTTCTTGGATTATTTATTTATTCACTGAACAGACTATTTTGTTTTCTCCAGAAAGAAAGGTCCTTATCATTTTTAACTCATCACTTCAGGATAGGGGTACACATCAGATACCCAATGTCTTTGCACCACTCTGTCCTACTGAGCAGCTCATGTGATCTCCAACAATGACATATACAAATGATGTATATGTTTTCCATGTTTGCCATGGGAGTATGAGAGCGGCAAACTAATGAGGAGATTCAAGGGTAGAAGTCATGTATGTGTCACTGACCCAGATCACAGCATCCAGTGGTCTATGGTATGGCTTTTATTCTTCCCTGAGGGTCCTTGTCTAAATCCTTAGTGTCATAGTGGAAGAGGATTGAGGTCACCTAGTCTGACCTCATGGTATTTCAGATGAAAGAAATTAAGCCACATTTGAGAACCACTTGCCCAAGGCCACATGCATTTGCTCAGCTCTATAGCCACTGACCATAAATTTGTAAATATGTGCAAAATAGATAACTATCATTAGCTTAGCCAATTGTTAGAGGAAAATTATGCACAGTGTCTGAAATTTTACTGGGTCTAATAATGCATAGGATGATTCAATGAATGACAAAATATATTCTTATTCCTGGCAACTCATTTTAAGTGCATATGTTTCTGAGAGTGAATTATCCTATTGTTATCGTCAGGGAAGGTACACTATGTCTGGGTGTTTATTATGGAAAGAGATGATCTTTACAACCCATTTAATTCTGACTGTAAGGATTCACTGATTCCTGGGTCCAGGAAGCCATGACTGATAGATACAAGTCCCCACTTTGAAATCATCCCAGAGCTGCCTCCTTAGACAAGATATTAATGGTTTCCTTGGCTCTTCATTTGCAGAGGTGGGATTGGGTCCAGTGTTCTCTTCTACTTTCTGCTCCCTGAAGAATTTTTGAGCATCCAACTCCTTTCTGCAGAAAATTATCTGCCTTCAATATGTAAATGCAGTCACATTGGCCATTCAGATTTCAGAGGTGCTTATCTTGTCAAAGGTGTCTCTGTAGGCTAACTAAATAATGTAAACCTCTCTTGTTCTGATATTTTTTCCTAGGCAGTTTAAAATTGTGAGGGAAATATTCAGTTCCCATTGCCCTGAAACCGCGACAAGGGCAATTCACAGAAATACAGGTCTAGGAAATGCTGGTGGCTCCTTTTCTTGAAGGCTTTTGAAAAAATACACCTTCACAAATGATATCAATCTATCTTTTAAAATTAAGGATATGTCTGTTCTAGAAAGTAAACAATCAAACCTTATATAAATAAGAGGTCAGTTGTGCCCACAAAGTTTAACTGAACTGTCACAGGCTTGCAGGCTGACAGAACGGATCATGGTCTGTCATCATCATTTCCTCTTGGTGGGATCTTGAGAAGAAGGGTCAACTTAAGCCTTTCTGACTCAGTTTACTGAGTTGTAAGAGGATAATCCTTATCTTCCGGGTTTAGCTATCACAGTCTGTTTCATACAGTCAGTCCACAGACTGATGTCAGTCTAGGTCTGAAACCTTTGGAAATTGGACTTCAGTTGAAAAATCGTGGACAAGTAAGATATGGGGCAAATGACTGCATCCCTGTGTCTCAGAGCCTGCATCCACCTTCTGGGAAGTTTGGATGAGATTACTTCTGAGGGTCCTTCAGACTGCAGGAATTATGTGCAAATTCTGTATGCAAAGAGCACTATCTGTGAATGTCTATGTGTATATATATGTGTGTTTGTTATACATTATCATCTCTATATACATATTAGTTCACTTAGTACTGTATATTTGAAATTAGATCATATCATTTACAATCACCAAGGAAAGAGTTGAGACTGGGAGGTAACAAACAGGCATCCAAGGCCACAACCCTGAAAAACAGAACTACTAGGGTGTGAAGCTGATCCAGGAGACTCTCAAAGACCCACTGCTACCAAGCTACTACATAACACTACTAGCTCAGAGACAGCACCACAATGCAGTAAATGGGAACACTGGGGACATTCCCAAGGCATCTTGAGTCTAATAGCTTCTCAATGATTCCAACACTGTCTTATGGAATAAAACATATACAAAATAAATAAATTGCCTATACTATTTTTCTTTTTCATTTGAATCATCCACCAGCTTCAGATTGGCTGTGAGCCTCTCTGGGAAGGATGACATCACTTATCTTTTATCCCCATCTCTGGCACCAGCAGATACTGGCTGGGACTCAAGGGATGCTCCCTTGAATGCATCTTACCGTGTCCTTCTCCCTGCACTCTCTATTACCTCGTGCTCTTGTCTTTGCAGACTCATTACTGACTTTTTTTTTTAACTTCTATTTAATGAATATAAATTTCCAAAGTACAGCTTATGGGTTACAATGGCTCCCCCCCCATAACTTCCCTCCCACCTGCAATCCTCCCCTTTCCCTCTCCCTCTCCCCTTCCATTCACATCAAGATTCATTTTCAATTCGCTTTATATACAGAAGATCAGTTTAGCATATATTAAGTAAAGATTTCAACAGTTTGCAACCACATAGAAACATACAGTGAAAAACACTGTTTGAGTACTAGTTATAGCATTAAAGCACAATGTACAGCACATTAAGGACAGAGATCCTACATGAGGAGTAAGTGCACAGTGACTCCTGTTGTTGACTTAACAAATTGACACTATTGTTTATGGCGTCAGTAATCACCCTAGGTTCTTTTTTTTTATTTTTTTATTTTTTTTAGTTTTGACAGGCAGAGAGGACAGTGAGAGAGAGACAGAGAGAAATGTCTTCCTTTGCCGTTGGTTCACCCTCCAATGGCCACCACGGCCGGCACGCTGCGGCCGGCACACTGCGCTGATCCGATGGCAGGAGCCAGGTACTTATCCTGGTTTCCCATGGGGTGCAGGGCCCAAGTACTTGGGCCATCCTCCACTGCACTCCCTGGCCACAGCAGAGAGCTGGCCTGGAAGAGGAGCAACCGGGACAGAATCCGGTGCCACGACCGGGACTAGAACCCGGTGTGCCGGCGCCGCAAGGCAGAGGATTAGCCTAATGAGCCGCGGCTCTGGCCTCACCCTAGGCTCTTGTCATGAGCTGCCAAGGCTATGGAAGCCCCCTGAGTTCACCGACTCTGATCATATTTAGACAAGGTCGTAGTCAAAGTGGAAGTTCTCTACTCCCTTCAGACAAAGGTACCTCCTTCTTTGATGACCTGTTCTTTCCACTGGGATCTCACTCGTGGAGATCTTTCATTTAGGTGTTTTTTTTGTTTGTTTGTTTGTTTTTTGCCAGAATGTTTCGGCTTTCCATGCCTGTAATACTCTCATGGGCTTTCAGCCAGATCCACGTGCCGTAAGGGCTGATTCTGAGGCCAGAGTGCTATTTAGGACATCTGCCATTCTATGGGTCTGCTGTGTATCTCGCTTCCCATGTTGGATCGTTCTCTCCCTTTTTCATTCTATCAGCTAGTATTTGCTGACACTATTCTGGTTTATGTAATCCCTTTGGTTCTTAGTCCTATCATTATGATCAATTGTGAACAGAAATTGATCCCTGGGGCTAGTGAGATGGCATTGGTACATGCCACCTTGATGGGATTGAATCGGAATCCCCTGGTATCTTTCTAACTCTACCGTTTGAGGTAAGTCAGCTTGAGCATGTCCCGAATTGCACATCTCTTCCCTCTCTTATTCCCACTCTTATATTTAACAGTGATCACTTTTCAGTTAAGTTTCAACACTTGAGAACAACTGTGTATTGATTACAGTATTCACCCAAAAGTATTAAGTAGAACAAACAAAAAAAATACTAAGAAGGATAACGTATTAAGTTGTTCATCAATAGTCAGGGCAAGGCCTGATCAAGTCACCGTTTCTCATAGTGTTCATTTCATTTTAACAGGTTTCCTTTTTGGTGCTCAGTTAGTTGTCGCCAATCAGGGAGAACATATGATATTTGTCCCTTTGGGACTGGCTTATTTCACTCTGCATAATGTTTTCAAATTCCTAACAGGGATCACTTTTCAGTTAAAATTTAAACACCTAAGAATAATTGTGTGTTAATCACGGAGTTCAACCAATAGTACTAGAACAAAAAAAATACTAAAATGGATAAAGTATTACATTGTACATCAACCATCAGGACAAGAGCTGATCAAGTCACTGTTTCTCATAGTGTTCATTTCACTTCAACAAGTTTCCCCTTTGGTGCTCAGTTAGTTGCATCCATACCACTCCTTAGAATTTACCCAAAGGAAATTAAATTGGCAAACAAAAAAGCTGTCTGCACATTAATGTTTATTTCAGATCAATTCACAATAGCTAAGACCTGGAACCAACCCAAATGCCCATCAACAGTAGACTGGATAAAGAAATTATGGGACATGTACTCTATAGAATACTATACAGCAGTCAAAAACAATGAAACCCGGTCATTTGCAACAAGATGGAGGAATTTGGAAAACATCATGCTGAGTGAACTAAGCCAGTCCCAAAGGGACAAATATATGTTCTCCCTGATCATTACTGACTTTAAACCTACGTTTTGGAAGTTAGCAGAATCTTAGTGAAGAATGTAAGAGGCACATCTTTTGATGCTTCTTGGTTATGGTATGGAGCCTCAATTCATGGTGTGGGGATGGCAGAGGAAGTCTTTCCCTGAGTGCAAGGTTCTTCCTGTCCCACACATTATCTCAATGTGCTACCCTCTCTTACATTTTTCTCTACCTTGAACACAATTACCTCACAATTCCACACTCCTGGCAGATGTCAAAGAGCACATCTGCCCTCCACATTGGAGTTAACTGGGTGATTCCTGCATTATATCAGCTGGTCTAGCAGAATGTTGGCCAAAGATTTCTGATTTTTGGTCAAGATTTATGACTATGGCTTTATTTTGAAAACCTCCACAGTCAAATACAGCGGTAACAAAAATCAACTCAGAGGTAGTCCCCAAAGCAGAGGAGGGCCCTGAGAAGCACAGAGGGGGAGTAGAATCAAGTGAAAGGAAGGTATGTGGAATATTATATATTCACATATCCTCAGTGTAAACCCTTGGTGGGCTATGCCATGTTACTGGAAGACAAATTTGGCACTGCGGTATCTGTCACTTCTCAAAAAAGAAAGTGTCCCTTAATATATACTAAATTGATCTTCTGTATATAAAGATAATTGAAAATGAATCTTGATGTGAATGGAATGGAGAGGGAGCGGGAGATGGGAGGGTTGCAGGTGGGAGGGAAATTATGGGGGGTGGAGCCACTATAATCCAAAAGCTGTACTTTGGAAATTTATATTTATTAAATAAAAGTTTAAAAAAAGTCAGAACTTTAAAAGAAAAAAGAAAGTGTCCTTAATCTTGTCAAATTTGGGTTTAAGCTAGTGAAAGCTGCATATCAGGGGTCTCCAGAGGGAGATGTATTGAGTGAAACCTTCTCTCAGCTTTTTGATGAGCCTATGAAAAGCACTGGAAATAAAGAGATTTTGGGGAAGAAAGAAAATTGAATAGCTACTAAACTTCTAGTTTGGTAGTCCCAGAAGTCAAACTCATCATCCTACAAACCTTTACACTTGACTTTCATCTATATAACCTAGCAATTTATCTAAGCATCCAGTGCATCGTAAGTTTTTTATGAGAATTAAATATAGTAGCACCTGATAACTTTTATCTGTGAATATGAGGAGGCCTATTGCAGTGTGTGTGTGCAGACATTTTTGGCAGCCAAAATGACTGGACATGTTATGCTGGCATTTAAAACTCAGCTTTCTTCGATGTTTCATTTAAGCAGCAGAGGCACAAAGAGAATTTTCTCCATCCCATATGTTAATAATAGTTCTCTTTTTCGTGGTTTGCATAAGTTTTGAAAATTACTACAGGTGGTGTAATGTCAATTATTCTTACCCCTAATTTACAGATAAGAAAACTAAGGTGTTGAATAACTTGCCCAAGATAAAAAAGTTATTAATAACCATTGTTTCGGTTTGTTTTCACATATTTATGTCTCCAAAATTAATGTTTTTTGCTATGTTATGCTTCCTGGATTGCAGGGACACATTTATTAGTGTTAAAATCCTGTTTAAAAGGGAAAATTGGGAACAAGTTAATATATTCATTCATAATTTTGACAAAAATATTCTAATTGTTCAGAAAAAAAACCAGCTGATTTATAGGAAAATTGTAGAACTTTAGCAGCCTCAGCCATGTGAGAAACTTTTCATTAGTAGGAGGGAGCTTGTCTTGCTAATAACCTGTCTGTTCTCAACCAGGAGCTTCTGCCGTCAGAACTGCTGTGAACACACTGTGGACACCACTCCGGGTACTCACCGAGGTTGCCAGAGAACATTGCCAGCTTGCCTTATACATATGCATTACCTATCATCCGATTTAGTCTGTTCACATTCATCTATTCATTTAGAAAACATTCTGTGCCTCTATTCAAGGACAAGACATTGTGCTAAGGACTGTGGATACAAAGATAAATCTAAAATGTTATTGTCTTCAAGAAGTTTCTGACTTAATTAGGAAAACACATGCAAACAAAAGGATTGCAATCCGCTATGAGAAGGATAAGGGATAGGCTTACACAGTGCAAGCTTAAAGGTGGGAATGGAGGAGGTTGGGGGGTAGAGAATGTATCTTCTCCAAAGAGTCCCAGCAGGCCTCCTTGTTTTAGCATTGTTTTAAGCATTTGTCAGTTGTTTCTCAGGGAAGAGCAATGGGAGCAGGTGCCAAATTAGAAACAAAGGTAAGAAGCTAAGCTCCAGGTAGCTTGGCAAGGTATGAAAAAAAGTGTGAGGAGATGATGGAGACACACAAGGCTAGAGAAGAGTTAGGGGCAGGATGAGGAAGGAAATTCATTGAAGAATTCTCCTTGAAGAGGAAGTTAAGAGGGAACTAGTAGCAATGTAGGAATAAAATTGTATGTGTTATTTAGAAGCACTATTGTATGTGATACATGCATAGTGTTAAGACCTGCCTTTTCTCTCAATGATGTTCTTGTTAAAAGCTAATGAATCTCCAAGACCATACAACCATTCCTGGGGTTGTGTCTCATTTATTTCTTGCAGTTTCTGAATCCAAACTCTCATCCTCTCACATCTGTACCACTACAAATGGACTCCCTCTTTTCATCCACCCTTTACTTACAGAGCTTTCTAAACTTAAAAACATGCACTGAATACAAGATAGGAATTCAATACATATTTCTTAAAGGATTGTTAGTAAGAGGCAAAACCCAGATAAAAAGTTTATAATTTAGAGGTCATTTCCTCAAACCCTTTAAATGGTATAGCCATCCTCCTGTTGTTTTATTCTTCAAGGACCAAGTAGCATAAGAAGCACACAGAAGCCAGCGCCGCGGCTCACTAGGCCAATCCTCCACTTGTGGCGCTGGTACACTGGGTTCTAGTCGCGGTTGGCGTGTCGAATTCTGTCCCAGTTGCCCCTCTTCCAGGCCAGCTCTCTGCTATGGCCTGGGAGTGCAGTGGAGGATGGCCCAAGTGCTTGGGCCCTGCACCCCATGGGAGACCAGGAGAAGCACCTGGCTCCTGCCTTTGGATCAGCACGGTGCGCCGGCTGCAGCGCACCGGCTGCGGCGGCCTTTGGAGGGTGAACCAGCGGCAAAGGAAGACCTTTCTCTCTGTCTCTCTCTCACTGTCCACTCTGCCTGTAAAAAAAAAAAAAAAAAAAAAAAAAAAAAACACAGAAGAGAATAGGGATACAAAGTAGAGTTAAAGTTTCCCAAGAATAGAACCAGCAGATAATGTGGTGGATGTGGACATGGATGTAAGTTAGCAAATTGGTGTTTAATAAAATTTTTGAAATGGAAGAATATAAATATAAATTGAATTGTGTTTGAAATTGATATTTTGAAGTCCTAACCTCCAGTACCTCATAATGTGACATTATTTTGAAATACAGTCATTGAGGTGCCGGTGCCTTGGCTCATTTGGTTAATCCTCCTCCTGCGGCGCCGGCATCCCATATGGGCAACAGGTTCTAGTCCTGCTCTCTGCTGTGGCTCGGGAGGGCAGTGGAGGATGGCCCAAGTGCTTGGGCCCCTGCACCCGCATGGGAGACCAGGAGGAGGCACCTGGCTCCTGGATTCGGATCTGTGTAGTTCTGGCCATAGCGGCCTTTGGGGAGTGAACCAATGGAAGGAAGACCTTTCTCTCTGTCTCTCTCTCTCTCTCTCTCACTGCCTGTGACTCTACCTGGAAAGAAAAAAGAAAGAAAGAAAGAAAGAAAGAAAGAAAGAAAGAGAGAGAGAGAGAAAGAGAGAGAAATATAGTCATTGCAAATATAATGAGTTGAGTTAAAATGAAGTTATACTGGAGCAGGGTCTAGCTCCTATCCTACATATTGATGAGCTTATAGGAAGAAGAAATGTGGACACGATGGCAGGAAAACATAGAATGGAGATGGGGGCTATTTACAACCCAAAGAGAGAGACTTGGAATAGCCTTCAGGGGAAACTGACCTCACTGACACAGTGAATTTGGAACTGTGACACAACACACTTGTGTTGTTGAAGCCAGTTTGTGGTACTTTGTTATGGTCATTCTAGAAAACTAATATAAAGAATGATTATGTCATGTTTTGGAGGGCTGATTGAAGTGGTTGCCTGTAGCGTAGCCTGTTGGTGCCTCCCTCTTATTCTCTCTGTGAGTTGCTAGGCATTTCACTGGGTTTTGTCACATTTCAAGACAGTCTTCAGTATATTCAAGTGCCGACAGTCCCTGCAAGTTTAACATTTCCTTTCCCACGGGTGATGAATGGATCTTGCCAAATAGTTGAAGGGTACTGGGGTGAGATCGGCCAGTTCTCTGGACTCTGAGGTGAAACCTATACTCCAGAGAGCTCCTGAACTATAAAGAGGAAACTCCTTTCTGTGGGACTTCGTCTTAGAACCCTTTGTACCCCATTTCCCCTATTCTTTTTCTTGATTTTCTTGGTAGCATTGCCTTAATAAATCGCCTGTACATGAATTCTTATCTCAGTGTCTGTTTTGGGGGAAATTATCCTAAGACACCCTTTTCTCTTCCCCTAGCACCCACAAGGGTTACATTCGGAGTAGATTGGTAAGTCTTTGACGTCCTGGTGAATAGAGGTAGTAAGATCGGTAAATGCCAGCCGAGGGAATGGATGAAAGGCAGAATGGCTAGGTGGCATGTCCCTCAGAAAACAAAAGGTTTTTGCCAAAGTGTAGGAAGATAACAAGGATGGAAATAGCCAAGGGACTGAACAGAATGCCAACACAGCCTTGTGTCCTTGGCCCAAAAGGATTCATTATTTTGAATAATACGACCATAGTTGTTAGCATAATGCAACATAAATTACAGCAGAGAGGTTTAATAATTCACATACCCTGATGCGCATTTAGCATGTGCTTTCACATCTTCTCATTGTGCCCCTAAGAGTTATGGCAATGCATGTAATGTAGCAAGGAAATGACTTTTTCACCTGCAAATTTGGCTCAGTGTTAGTTAAATGTCTTGGAATTTAAAGTGATTTTTTTCTTTCTTTAAAACGTCTAAATGCTGTGTTGATAAATGTCATGTAGAATAACGAATGTGATGGAATGTGCTCAGGATAATGGGAGTTACTTTCTAGTTCACCTGAACCATGACTTGTCTACATTTAGCAAGAATAATGAATGTAATTTAATACAGCACCTTTGCAGAGAAGTGACTCAAAACACTTTCAAAGTGAATATTAAAATGCTGAATTATGCAATAAAGACACAGATTTAAGTAGATAATAATGGATCACATACTTGCAAAAGCACACAACGCTACAGAGGGTACATTTTAAATATATGCATTATACGGTTATTAAGTAGAAGGATGAGCACTGGAAGAGAAGTAGGCATGGAATCAGGAAAACAAAGGTCACACAGAGATTAAATAGCTATTTTAATGAATAGAAGCAGCGCCAGATACTGCAAAGGACATGGGAACCAGACTTGCATGGAACACCATTGATGACCTCGATGGCTTTGAAAAAGCTGTTTGAGTTTTAATTTCTTCATGTGTAGAAAATGAACTAATATTACCTTCTTCATAGAGTATTCACAGGGAATTAGTGATATATATATATATATATATATATATATATTCAGGTGCTTAATAAAAGACAGCTTCTGATAGTATTCCCCTTATTATCAATGCGATATGATAACCATGACCATTTTCTATTCTCTTGCCTGCTCTCCACTATAGCATATATCATCACAATATCACTCTATAAATCCATCACAATCTTTTCTGTATTCAATGGATTGCTTTCATAAATTATATATAAAGCTTGAAGGAGAAAAAAACTTAGGCTTCATTAAGTCTTACCGCCTTATTTTTATACATTCACAAGTGGAAGCCCAAAGAGGTGGTTTGTTCCCATTTGTAATTATAGCTCCCATTTTGTTCTAGGAACTCTGTTCAGTACCGTTTTGTGACTGATTCTTGTAATGATTCTATTATAGACATAGTGGTACTTATCCCTAAATAAACCGAGGCACGGAGAGATGAAGTTGCTGGCCTAAAATCACATGACCCTCAGGTGGTAGAGCTAGGTTTCCACACTGAGGCCCAGCCAACCCTGTAGAAGGTGTCTTTAGAATCTATCTGGCCTGCAGCATTACCATTTCATTTCCTGCTGTGTGTCCCGGGGCAGGAAACTGCTTAGCAGACCTTGCATTCTTGGTTCTTAAGCAAGTGAATTGCTGGTTACCATGGCCATGGTTCCTCTCTGAGGGACGTTCCGTGTCCCGTCTGGGAGTGAAAATCTTGGAAAGGTGGTGCGAACAGCACTGTCTTTTGTTGTGCTTTACTCCCATTCTTCTGCCTTGGGTTTTTCCCCAATCTCCTTCACTCTACTTTGCCTCTGACAGATAGTCTATCTAAGTAAAAAAGTCGAGTCAGGTAATCCAGATTCTAATTTGTGTTGTTAGGCATACCTTAAAGGCATTCTGAGATTCAGCATCTTCATATGAGATGCGGGGTTATACCAACAGCACACAGCTCTCATGAGAATCAAGCAATGTATGTGAAAATGCTTTGAAAACAAAAAATATGCTATATATTACTCATTTTTTTATGTCAAACAAAAAGCAAGGCTCATAATGAGTTGTCAGAGAATCCATGTTTTGTGAGTGAGCTGTATTGGCCCTTCTACCGGCCATAGGATACTAGTTGAAAAAAAAAAAAACATGATTATTCCCATTGAATTGTTAGATGTCATTATGAATATGTAATGTTTTAAATAAAATACAGCGTTAAAATACTAGTTGCTTTGAAATGATTGCAAAGGAAATGATGGCTAAGAGCACAGGACTTTGACGTTGCATGACCAAAGTGACTTTCCAAGGAAGCAAAACCGTTGGCAGCAGACTCTTCCTATAAATCAGCATTTCAAGAGAAACAATGACCTCTCCCTTCCCTGGAACAAGAACAAAACCACTGACCTCTCTAAGGTGGACTTGGAACAGAAGTCTCCAGAACAATCTTGATACATCTTATTCTCTTCCATTCATTGAGGGCAAGTACAGCGGTGATGGAATTCCTTCAACCCAGTCAGACAAGAGGCTCACCAATGCAGAACGACCCTCTGAGACCCAGATAAGAGAGTGAATTAATTACCCATTGTAGCTATCAGTATCGCTTAGCCAAGCCACCAACCATATTCTCTGAAGTGAGTAGTACTAAGAAATTTTCTTTGGACAGGAACCTAGGAAGCAAGTAAAAACCATAATAGGTCATTCTAGCCTCCTGACAACAATCAAGGTGGGATGATTTGTTACTGGAAATCCAAGGGAAACCAGATCAACTGTGGGATGTTTTCAATTTTACAGATTTCAGAGATGAAAGAAGACCTATACATCATCTTGCCTAACCTCCTTCTTCAGCTCAGGGGGAAATGTCGACCCAAGAGGTGAGGCAACTGGTCTGAGAGCACATAATTAATCATAGGGCAGAATGGATCTTGTTGCAGTCTCCTTATTCATTTTTCAGTGTTTTTCCTTAATTGAACATAGTCTTTCTAATTATTAACTATGATCTGGCATACCATCATCCAACACACATTAACTGAATGCTTACTGTGTGCTTAGCCATATTCCCAGGACTAGCTCTAGGGGGAAAATGGTTTAAGTAAATGGTAAAAAAATCATTTATTAATGCATAGTTAATCACAGGTAATTATTCCTGTTGCAAATTAGGAAACCAAGACTTGCTTATGCTTACATAGGTAACTGACAGCAGAACTGTGATTCAAAATCAGCTGTGTGTTTCACTCTGCATTCTAGGTTTGTTACCATATGCCATGCTGTCTTTCTTAATCCACATATTTTCCTTCCCTTTTCAACTCTTGCACTGCTGTGATACTTATTTCCATGAGGTTTCGTTTTAATTCAGTTGTTTGGGATGGACAATGACCTGGGAGCTTACAAAACTCCAGATCTCAAAAGTCCACGTGCTGTGGGTCTTATAGACTGAAGACCAAAGAGAGATACAGACCTAATATTTATGCTTTGGATAAGTTCTAAGAATGACAATGAAGCAAAGTACAATGAATTAGCCTGATGTGACCACTGGAAGTACTATTTACTTATTTATTTTTTATTTCTTTGAGGTGGAGAGGAAGAGAGAGAGAGAGAGATTGATCTATGATCCACCGGTCCACCCCCAAATGCCTGCAACAGCTGAGGCCAAAGTTGGAATCCTGGAAATCAGTCTTGGTCTTGCATGTGGATTACAGGACTGCAAACACTTGAGCCAACATCTGCTGCCTCCTAGGGTGCACATTGGCAAGAAACTGGAATTGAGAACAGAATCAGAGCTGGAACTCAACATTTTGATATGGGATGCTGGTGTGCTAAGCAACACCTTAACCACTAGACCAAATGCCTGCCTCCTTTTGATTTAAACAATTGTTTATTTAGAGTTTGGGAGAGGGAGAGAGAGACTGGGGGAATGAGGAGGTACAGGAGCATGAAGATTTTTCTGAAGGTCAAAATTTGAACAGAAAGTGAGATTTGGGGGAAGAATCAGCACACTGTGGCAGAGTGCAGTCCATACTCTAACATCTATGTTCTTGGCATTAAATATTTACTAGGCCATTAACTGGCTACTGACGGGCAAGTTTACTCAAATGCTCTGCACCTCAGTTCTGGCCTATCTAAAAATGGAGCTGAAAATAATGCTTACCTGTAGGGTGTGAGAGTAAGTTAAAAACAGTGCCTGGAGCATATATAAAAAACAACAAATACCAGCTGTTCTTCCTGACCCCTAACACACACACACACACACACACTTCAGCATTGTACGATATGCGATATGCCCATGAACCTTTTAACTTAATACCTTTGCCCTGAATTCTGTTTGCATTCTTAAAATAAAAATAAGCAAGGCATTTTTACACTTCTGTTTTTTTCTTTTTAAGGTTTATTTATGTATTTGAGCGTCAGAATTACACAGAGAGAGGAGAGGCAGAGAGAGAGGTCTTCCATTCGCTGGTTCACTCCCTAGATGACTGCAACGGCTGGAGCTGCGCAGATCCAAAGCCAGGATCCAGGAGCCTCTTCCAGGTCTTCCGTGTGGGTGCAGGGCCCACGCACTTGGGCCATCTTCTGCTGCTTTCCCAGGCCACAGCAGAAAGCTGAATTGAAAGAGGAGCAGCCAGGACTAGAACCGGCGCCCGTATGGGATGCCAGCGCTTCAGGCCGGGGCTTTAACCCGCTGCGCCACAGCGCCAGCCCCTACACTTCTATTTTTTCAATAAAATATTAGAAAGCCCAGTCAAATAACACCAGCAAAACAGAAGCTGCTCTGATTGGCCACAGGGAGTGGCAAGTGGGAACATCCTCTGCTCGTCATCATCCTCAGACAGCTGTCCCGAGAGGGCCTGCACTTAAGAGGACACAGTTCATGACACTCCTGTGAGACAACGTGATTGCTGTGAAATAGGGGCTGCATTGCTGAATGCTAAAAGGATGTTGAAAATTGCAAAGTATGGCCGGCGCCGCTGCTCAATAGGCTAATCCTCTGCCTGCGGCGCTGGCACACCGGGTTCCAGTCCCGGTAGGGGCTCCGGATTCTGTCCCCGTTACCCCTCTTCCAGGCCAGCTTTCTGCTATGGCCCGGGAGTGCAGTGGAGGATGGCCCAAGTGCTTGGGCCCTGCACCCCATGGGAGACCAGGAGAAGTACCTGGCTCCTGCCTTCGGATCAGCGCGGTGTGCCGGCCGGTGGGCCGCAGCAACCATTGAGGGGTGAACCAACGGAAAAGGAAGACCTTTCTCTCTGTCTCTCTCTTTCACTGTCCACTCTGCCTGTCAAAAGAAAAAAAAAAAAAGGAAGGAAAACTGCAAAGAGGAACCTCTTGACTCCTGATTTTTATTTATTTATTTATTTTTTTTTTTTGAGAAAAGAGATTACTAGGCCATACCCACATAGCCTTTCTTCTTGAGGTGGATGCTGGGGTTGTTTATTCAGTTCAGGCTTAGTCACAAGTTCAGAACATTCTGTGGGTTTTACTGGAACTCAGTATCATGGCTCATCCCGACCCAGATCACCCTGGCGAAGGCTGCCAGTGACCTTCCCTGGGGCAATGGCTCTGATTCCCAGGCTCTGGAAAAGCCAATGGGCTTCCTGCTTCTCCTTCAGCCTTAGCCATGACCTCAACGGTTTCTGTATCCAAAAGGCCTGGAGCTGCTTAGCCGGAAGGGACCAGGGCAGGTTTGCAGCCTCTTTTCTGTATCCCCTGACGGACAGTTTCTGTATTCTGGATTCTAGAGAGCTTGCTGTGTGTTTCTAGAAATATCTCCACCACCTGAGGTCAAAACTTTTTGATTCTATTCCTGTTGTATACCTTGTAGGCTGCTGTGAATTTGGGTGTGGTTAGTCCAAATATGGGTTTATTGGTCTCTTGCCTGTTTACTTCAATTCATTTCATTGCAACACTTACCAAAAACCCCATCTCTTCAGAGTCCTGGGCCTCACCCTGATAAGGGAAAAGCATTCTTGTTTCTTTAGTGCCCTAGTGAGTGCCAGCCAGAGGATAGGTACTTTCACTTATAGGACCTTGTTTAATTCTCTCAGTAGTCTTATTAGGAAGGGATTATAGGTTTCAGATGAAAAAGGGAGATCCCAAAATATTAATTCAATACCACTGATTAAATGAATAGGAGAGTATCCATTTAAACCTCAAAATATTTGCTTTTCTACTATGCTTTGTTCTCATGAGAAAGTCCATGTAAGTAAAAAAAAAAGTTTGGGGTACAGTTTAACCCTTCATGAAATAGCCATATTTTTATACCTGAGGTTTTCTCATCCAGATCAACTTTTAGATGGCATAATTTTGGCGTGTGTGTGTGTGTGTGTGTACTTGAGTTCATCTGTGCATGTGCATGTGTGGGTGTGTGCACATGTGTATGAGTGTGTAGAACAAAGAAAAGGGCAAACAAACTAAAGAGGAAACCAAGGTGACACATTCAGGCAATTCACTTCCTCTCTGGCTCTCAGTTTTTGCAGCTAAGAAGTGAAGAAGTTGATAGAGTATTTCCCATGTTCCTTACAGCTCTTAATATTGCGTCTCCGCTGCATGAAGAGAGGGATTCTATCATTCACTTATGTTTAATGATCTTTGTTTTTCCTGATGCCAAACAAATTCTGATAGAAAAATCAGGCGGAGCAACTTCTGTGTGCACACATTATCAGGGACTTGAAAGGGGGTTATTTTGCTCTGAGCAGGCTCTCCAGAGTTCTAGTTCTTGAGTGGTCTTGGGGTTGGACTAACTATGGATCATTGGGTATTAACTCTTCCCGCTCTGATGCTATAGCATATACATGTGTGTTTCTGTGGGCTGAGGACTTCTGGATGAACAATAAAGAGCAGTGGTGGGTAAGTGACCAAACCCTTGTGCCTCAGAAATGAAGTTTTGAAATGAGCAGTGGTCAGAGCCAGTGTGGTCTAGCTCAGGCTCATGCATGATGGAGATTTTCAAAAGTTTCATCACTATTGTAGAAAGTGTGGCTAGACCTTATGGTAGGTCAGGAAAGGAAATGGGCAGGTGATACAAACAAATCTCCAGGGCCAAAGTCTAGGGAATAAGAGTGACGCCTGGACCAAGGAATCTTCCTTATGAAGACTGAGCAGGAGCACATGTCCCTCAGGGCCAATACAGGAAACCGTGATTTGCAGCTCACAAAAAGCCAACACATGCTTATTTCTTATGTAGTGGCTGGGAAATTAATTTTTAAAAACTTTTTGAAAAAGACCTATTCATTTATTTGAAAGGCAGAAACAGAGGCAGAAGCAAAGGAGAAAAAGAAGTCTTCCATCCACTGCTTCAATCCTCAAATGGGTGCAATGTCTGGAGCATGGCTGGCCCAAAGCCAGAATCTAGGAGTTTTTTCCAGGTCTTCCACGTGGGTGCAGGGGCCCAAGAAGTTAGGCCATCTTCCACTGCTTTCCCAGGCCACAGCAGAGAGCTAGACCAGAAGTGAAGCAGTCAGAACTGTTGAAATCTGTACTTAGTATATTCTAAGTTAATCTTCTGTATATAAAGATAATTAAAAATGAATCTTGATGAAAAATGGGATGGGAGAAGGAGTAGGAGATGGGATGGTTTGTGTGTGGGAGGATGGTTATGTGGGGAAAAACTTCTATAATCTTAAAGTTGAATTTTTGAAATTTATATTTATTAAATAAAAGTTTTCTTAAAAAAAAGCGAAGTGAAGGAAGCAGCTGGGATTCGAACCAGTGCCCATATGGGATGCCAGCACTACAGGGGTGTAGGGGCTTTACTGGCTACGCCACAGTGCTATCACCAGGGAAATTTCCTTCAAAGAAACAAGGTTCGTAACAAAAAGGACTTTAGAAATGACCTCATCAACTTCCTTGACAATGCAGGAAACACTTGTAAAAATCCTTGGAAAATGGGGAAGATTTCCACTATTTTTTAGACTTTCTTCATCCTTTGGAAGACAGTGGTTAGAGTCACAGTGTGAGCTTGGGATGTCAACTAAGGCACTTACTAGATGTAAGCTTTGGGCCAGGAAATGACACTTTATGCACTTCAGTTTCTTTGGAAGAAATTGGAATCCTTTGTACTTCACATGATGTGTTGGGAACATTAAACAAGATATTCATAAAGTGCTTAGTCATGCCTGGCACAAAAAAGTGCTTAATAAATGTGAACTTCTAACATGCTTTATGGGAACATATCTCTTTTTAATTTTGTGAGTATCCTGCAAGGTAGTGATTGCTACCACTATTTTATGCATGATAGGATTGGACCTAGGAGAATTTAAATTATGTTGATCATGGTGACAAAATTAATATCTGGTGGATCTGGGAAAGAAACCTAGGTTTATCTAGTTATAAAGCCCAATTGTTTCCAATTAAATTATAGCATCTTCTACATTTGGCAAAATTCTGCTTTCTAGCACCTGGGAAATAACATCATGTAGTTCTTTTTTTTTTTTTTTAGCTTTATTTATTTATTTGAAAGAGTTACACAGAGAAAGAAGGAGAGGCAGAAAGAGAGAGAAAGAGAGGTCTTCCATCCACTGGTTCACTCTCCAATTTGCTGCAATGGCCAGAGCTGTGCCAATCCGAAGCCAGGAGCCAGGAGCTTCTTCCAGGTCTCCTACACGGGTGCAGGGGCCCAAGGACTTGGATCATCTTCTTCTGCTTTCCCAGGCCATAGCAGAGAGCTGGATTTGAAGTGGAGCAGCCAGGACTCAAACCGGCACCCATATGGGATGCCAGCATTGTAGGCAGCTGCTTTACTCACTACGCTACAGCGCTGGCCCCATAATGCAGTTCTTAAAGACAGGAGATGGCACTGTCCTTGCAGCATTGTGAAAATTAAGTGAGATAATAAAAATAAAACTCACTTTGCATACTGGGCATATAACGCTTACTTGCATGGAATTTCTACTAGTGTTGCCATCCTTGGCACAAAGCTTAGTACAGTAAATGACTGCAGCGTGATCCATGGCATTGAGTTGGTAATTTGGGAACATCACAGAAAAAGTCCATCCAAGCACCACACAAATACGCGAGGTTACTAGTTCCCTCACCTTCTCCCCAGCTGTTTCTCATAGCTTTAGACAGAGGTCACATGACCGGCTGCCAGGGACACTGTGTGAGAAAGCAGAGGGAAGTCGCAGCCCTGTCCCGAGCCCTAACTTCCCGCTCCCTGGTCACCTGGCCTCATTTCCGTTTCCCATACAACACATATTTTCTGAGATACTACTTTGATTTTCTGCTCCCTTTTAAGAAGACACAAATTTAAGGCACAGTTGAAAAATTTAACCTGAGTGAGGCACAAAGTGTGGAAACATCTGATGAGCTGGTAACACTTAGAGTGCAAGCCGAGCACCGCACATATGCAATGGGAAGTGGTTTTTTAGATCTTCTCAAAAGAGCTGTCTTCTTCAAAACTTTGATCTTAAAAAGGTATCAACCTGCTTTCACGCCACAACTTTGCTTCTTAGGCCTGAGACCTGTTAACCAAAATTGCTCTTTCTCATCCAATATGAGAAAAGATGACATTGTGATTATGGGGCTGGCAAATTACAGGAAGGAATTAATATTCCCAAAGGAGAATCGGGGGTATTGTCTGTGCAGTTTAGCACAACTGACAAGCAAGAGGGTACTCTGTAAAGGGATGGAGGTGGGTTGGAAACCAGGACATGTACCCGGATCCCAGGGTCAGGCGACTTGGCCTGAGTGCTGTCTCACGCCTGGAAATCAGCTGAGACTAACATGCTTTGTTTATAGAATCAGACTACATTGCTTCTGTGTTGAGAACAGGCAGCTTTTCAGAATCAGAGGGGCATAGCCCTTAGCACATGAATTGTTAAGGCTCTTTCACTTATTCACACACTCATTCAGCAAATGTTCTAATAATACTTACTAACATTTATTTAGAATTTTCCCCCATATAGTTGTGCTTGTCTTTTTCTTTTTGTTACATGTTAGACATTGTTCTAGGGAGTTTTGGGTGTGTGTGTGTGTGAATTGTTTTATGTTATCTGTATAACACTTTGAAGAGGTAGGTGTTGGCAATCACTATACTTAGATGAGAAAACTGAAACACAGAATATTTATTACTTACTAGTATTCCTAATATTCATGAGTTAGGATTTGTCAATATTTATGTTTATTATCAGATTACCAAGAAAGCTAAAATCCATGTTCATAAGAATGCATTGTATTCTGAGTGATAAAGATGGATGGATGGGTAGATATATAGTTCAACTGATTGATTGTTAGGCAGGAGAGATGTGCTTTCCGATATAACCTTTAAAATATGAGAAACAAAAGGTAGCACTACAGCTCCACACCAAATATATTTATATCTGGTTAGAATAAGCATTTTTAAAGGTGCATAGGCAAGCACAAAAGAAAGGTAAGTTTCCAAATACCCCCCCTGAGAAGAAAGTAAAACTGGTCTTGTTGGGAACATCTGAGCTGACTTTGCAGTAACTTATGACTAACTGGACACTGGCTGCAGACACAGGCTGTCCTGATTGACAGCCTGAGTTTGAATGCCTCTCTGGGAACAGCAAGACCAAAGCTGGAGGCTGACTCCAGTGCAGAGGTAAAGCTTATGTTCTTGTGTACACAAGATCCTGTAAGGGCTTCCACTTATTTTAAAAGGGTAGAAAGATCCCAAACACTGACATACCAAAGCAATGAAAACCTTCTCCTCTTCAGAGGGCCCTGGATAGAAAAGTAATGCCTCTCATGAGGAACCAAAACTCAAGGGGACACCACTTGAGATTACGAGTCTGAATTTATGGTTCCCATATGGCATTTAGAACCTAAACAGAATTACTGATTTACAAACTAATTAAAGATTCAGGAAACAACTGGATATCACCATGGAAGTGAATATAAAATATTTCAACTCAGATGATGTGCTCCCAATGGTAAAACAAACAACCCCCAATAAAGATGAGCTCAGAATTACAAGTTATAAACCGTTTGGTGAAATGACATATCATGAAGCCAAGCCAGTACAAACAACCCACCTGAGGAGATAATATACCAGTAATTCAACAGGATAGAACAATCCAAGAGAAGCTGAAAAGTCAAAATATTTAAATACATTAAGAGAAATATAAATAATTGACAATCAAAATGAAAGAATAATGTACTATAACAAAAAAGTTGATGTATTTTATAAATTCGAAACAAAACAGAATTTTTTAGATAAAAATTATAAATAATGGTAAGGGGAAAAAAACTCAATAGAAGGACTATATGGCTGGCGCCGTGGCTCAATAGGTTAATCCTCCGCCTTGCGGCGCCAGGACACAGGGTTCTAGTCCCGGTGGGGCACTGGATTCTGTCCTGGTTGCCCCTCTTCCAGTCCAGCTCTCTGCTATGGCCCGGGAGGTCAGTGGAGGATGGCCCAAGTGCTTGGGCCCTGCACCCCATGGGAGAAAAGGAAAAGCACCTGGCTCCTGGCTTTGGATCAGCGCGATGCACTGGCCGCAGCCCGCTGGCCGCGGCGTCCATTGGAGGGTGAACCAACGGCAAAAGGAAGACCTTTCTCTCTGTCTCTCTCTCTCTCACTATCCACTCTGCCTGTCAAAAAACAAAAAACAAACAAACAAAAAGGACTATATGATGAATTAGATACGAAATTAGGAAATTAGTGAAGATAACTAAAGAAATTACATGGAATGAGATTTAGCAAAAAATAAAAACACAGAAAATATATGAAAGTATAAGAATCTGGAGGATAGACTTAGTTCATTCAACACGTATATAGTATGTTATCCAAAAAAATGCAGATTAGAGAAAATGGTGTGAAAGTAGCATTTAAAAACAGCGTGACTTAGAAGTTACCCAACTAGAACAAATCCATGAGTCTTTAAAGAAGCAAACTGGATTCTGTGTATAGTAAAACAAACACGAAACTGAATTAGACACATGCTGGAGAGACATGGAACACCAAAGACAGAGATGATTGTGAAACAAATGGAAAGAAAAGACAGATTACCTATTAAGATGCAGCAATAAGTCTGACAATACCAATGACGCTGGGAATCAGTGGGATCGTATTTGCAAAGTGCTGAAAGGTTTAATAAGAATACAAGGAGCAATAATAAGCAAATAAACTGAGCTGCAGATGAATCTCAATAAGGCTTAATGTAGAAAACAAAATTATTGCTAATTGAGGCATTTTAAAAACTTGCTAACCAGGGCCGGTGCCGTGGCGCAGTAGGTTAATTCTCCACCTGTGGCACTGGTATCCCATATAGGTGCTGGTTCTAGTCCTTGGGCCCCTGCACCCACTTGGGAAACCAGGAAGAAGCATCTGGCTCCTGGCTTTGGATCTGCGCAGCTCCTGCTGCTGTGGCCATTTGCGGAGTGAAACAATGGAAAGAAGACCTTTCTCTCTGTCTCTCCATCTCACTGTCTGTAACTCTCTCAAATAAAATAAATAAAATCTTAAAAAAAATTGCTAACTAAAAACTCGTTAACAACACCATGAAGATGAAAAGTGATGGGTGCCAAAATGCTTAAGTTTGCAGAGATAGGTAAATCCATTGTGAACACTGACATTATCTATGATATCTCAAGGTTAAGTATGATGAGGTTAAACATAAGTCTAAAGGACAGAACAGAACAGTTATAGCTTTTCAGTCATAGAAAATGAGATAAGAACTAAGACAGACAATCTGGAAAATCAGGCAGAAAAGGAGGAAAAAGAAGCACAAGAGAAGAAATAAAGTCAGAAAGCACAAAATACCATCAATAGAACACTGAGCTGAGAATCAGACTCATTTTGTAACTGACGACTTAGTACATGAAAATTCATTTGAAAAACCTGTACCAGTCAATAAGCAGTAATAGTGTGCCCAGCATTGTGATACAGCAGGTAAAGCTGCCATCTGTGATGTCGGCATCCCATGCTGGTGCTGGTTTGTTTCCTGATTGCTCCATTCCTGATACAGCTCCCTGCTAATGTGCCTGAGAAAGGACATGTAGGATGGCCCCCAAGTGCTTGGAACCCTGTCACCCATGTGGGCATGTGGGAGGCCTGGATAAAGCTCCTGGCTTCCACTTGTCTCAGCCCTGGCTGTTGCAGTCACTTGGAGAGTGAACCCATGGATGGAATATCCCTCTAACTCTGTGTATTTCTTCTTCTCTCCCTCTGTAACTCTGACTTTCAAATAAATATTCAAAGAAAAACCAATAATAAAATTAATCATCCAAATTTCAATGAAATAAATGAGTAAATAAACTATGTACCACATATAATTCTCCAAAACAATTTCTAGATGAATAATGAGTAATGAAACTACAACTTGCAGATGAAAATACAGAACACTATATTTACTGCATTTGGCTAGAAAGTGTTTTTCAATAACTTACACAAAGACCCAATCATAAGAGGGAAGGTTAATAACTTTGGATACCTTGAAAGTCAAAGCAGCATGACAAAAGTATCAGTATGATACTTTGCATGACAAAAGTATCAATATGAAAGTAGAAATACAATGGCTGTTAAAAATGATTAGCAAAAGCATGACTGCGAAGAAGCTGGTGTATAAAAAGGGCATGGAGGGGCAAAACAACCTAATTATAAAAGGATAAGTTGTGAAAATAGAGAGATACGAATTGCCCATAAACAGTAAGGTTTCACTGTCATTTTTCATTGTTAATAGTAATAAGCTAAAAAAAATACCAAGTGGTGATAGGAAAATGGGGAAATAGTAACTCTCATTTGTCACTGGAAGGAGTTTAGATTGAAATCCATACTAAGAGTCAGGTACTCTTCTTAAGACTGGATCTTTGCCTTATTTAATTTTCATGACATGCCTTCCAGTACTATGATAGAGCCTTGCTCATAGTAGGTGCTCAATGTATTGAGTGGTGGTAGTTGCATGAATGAGTAAATCCAAAATCTGCATCAATTTTAATGGATGGTTTTCATGAGGCAGCAGTTAGGAAGCACATTCTGAAGCCATGAGAATCATCCTGGCACAGGCTGTCCCGTCTTTCTGGTATTCACGGTTTGATGTGCAGGCTTTCAATGTCCCACCGGAAACTCCTCACAAAATTTAGACCATGGAGCAAATGATAAATATGGCCTCTGTGGACACAAGGAGGCTTCTGACTCGACTAATACAAAGCAAACATTTTGGAGGATAATAGAGAGGGTGAGAGCAGATCACAGAGCCAATAAATACTAATCTGAGCTATTAATAACAGGGGAAGTTGGGTGTGGGGCACATGGGAACTCTGTACTACCTCGCAGACTGTTTTTGTAAATTTAAAGCTATTCAAAAGTTAAAAAGTTTATTGGAAAAATTAAAAATATTTAGTGAATGGTAGTAAATTAAAATAGTTTTAAATTTGGGGGAGGGGCTGGTTGTAGCCTAGGAA
The DNA here is from genome assembly GCF_964237555.1 of Oryctolagus cuniculus. Lineage (NCBI taxonomy): Eukaryota > Metazoa > Chordata > Mammalia > Lagomorpha > Leporidae > Oryctolagus > Oryctolagus cuniculus. The sequence goes on from NC_091437.1 coordinate 154,255,338, forward strand.
GGAAGCTGTTTCTACAATGAGATACTTGAGAATCTCTTGTGGCGCTTGGGAGCAGAACTGAGGAAGAACCCAATCAGCCTCAAAAGACTGCCTGGAAAGTTCCAGAGTCCATTTACTTGCCACAGCAATAGAATTTGAAGAGTCAGGAGTGTGGATGGCATCAGACTTCTCAAGTTTTACCCTGTCTCTAAGTGGCAAAACGGGGATAATAGGGAGACTTGCCTCTGAGGGTTGGAGTGTAAAATCCTTACTTGGGACATGATCGATAATAGGTCATTGTTAGCTGATGACATTGTTTAGGGGTCTTGGGAAGGGAATAGATCAACAAGGAAGGGACACTTGGAACATAAATAAGTGGGAAGAACAGAAAGAGAATTTGGGGGATAGTAGATAGTGGGCAGAAAAGGATCTGTGTTTGTATTGGTGTGAGGGGTTTACATTTAGCACGTATTTATACTTACCATGTGCCTAATTCTGTCCGAGTCTGAGGCTCAGGAATGTTTGCAAGGAACAGCCAGCATGTGGCTTTCAGAGGCAAGTGTATCCAGGGGCCAGTAGTTTTGGCTTTGTAGTCAGATTGTCCAGTTTTGAACTTCTGGTCTATCACTTCATAGATCTATATTTTTCTCTCCAAATGCCTTTTTTCACCAAATAATAAGGGGATGGGTGGCTGAAAAAAATCCCCATAATTCTTAAGAGACTTAAAATAAATAAAGCTGCTTGCCTTAATATCTGACACATACTAAAACATTTGTAGGAGTAAGAATAACAGTGTTAATATTAACATAGCAGTAATATTAGCACTTCAATTACTACCTGTGGTTAGGTGAGAGGCCCAGAATAAAATTTAAATGTCACAGTATACGTAACACAGATAACAGAATGGAGCCATCATTATGAACAGTCTTCTCCATGAAGAAAAGAGTACGGGATAGTGGGCCAAATTTTAGAGCAATGAGAGAGGATGGGCTGGCAGAAAGACAGGAGTGAATAATATCTGAGATCTGAGCAAAGCCAGGAGTCAGGACTCAATACAGGTTCCCATGTGGTTATCCATCCCCTGTTGTCTCCCAATGTTTGTGTTAGCAAGAAGCTCAAATTCAAAGTTTGAGTTACGACTCAAACCCAGTCACTCAACATGAGATGCCAGCATCATAAACAGTAGCTCAACTATTACATCAATGCCTGCCCCATTTCTGATATTCTAAAGTCCCTGTCTCTTTAGTTAATTTTTCTTTACTGATTCAGCTAATCACTAGTCTGAACTTTTGCTTTTTCATTTGTTAAGTAGGACCAGGTAAGGCCACTTAACTGACTGCTATTCTCCGTCTTTTGCCTTGCGAATGGGACCTACATCATGATAGATTGGTCAGCATTATCTTTCTTTAAAGGAGTCTGGGTCCCTCTTCAGCCTTGGAACAGTGTGTGCGTGTGTGTGTGTGTGTGTGTGTGGCTGGCTAATTTATGCCAACTGTTGCCTATGAATGGCTCAGTCATAGGAATAGAGTCAATGAGGCATTGGAAGAACGTCCTTCAGGAAGCTTCTCGAAAAAAATCTCCCTTTTTCTTAAAAATGAACGCACCCGGGGACATTCGTTCCCTTTTCCTATTTTTGCATGCCATTATGAAAGAATGTGGTGCCTGAACTACAACAGCCACCCAGCACTCATGCAGTGAAAAATCTGAAAGCAAAAACCGACAGGCTGAGATGGCAGAATCTGAAGCTGTGGAGCCAGTCCTGGAAACATCCTACCATTAGAAGTATTTTGGTGAGAAAACTGCATTGTCCATTATTTATACCACTCTTATATGTTTTTTGCGTTACCTCGATAAAAAAAATGCTAGCCAGTATTTTGGTTTCAATTAGATCAGTAAAGACATAAGAACCATAAGCCATGCAGCAGGTGATCAGGAGAATCATTTTCTTTACCACCAACATCATCTTCAAAGCATGGGCCTGGATCCCCACCCCAGTGACTCAGATCTCACTCTCTCTGGATCTAAAGAGAAAAATAATCCTCCATTCAATGGTGCTACCAAGTACTTCAAGATATGAGATAACAGCCTAAGGGAGACAACCAAAGAATCCTGCCTCTTTTGGAAACTGAGGCTGGGGAGGAGATTGCGTACTGATAGCACAGAGCATACCTTTTAGATAATGAGGTATATGTAGGTTAATGTGAAACCTCTGGCTGACAGGTGTTCTATACAAAGGGTAATACTAGGTAGATAATATTTAACTAACACTCCCTTCTTATCACAAGTAATTCAAAGCAATAGAATACAGTATTCTAGTCCATGACAGGCAGCAAGTAGGGAAGGCATGGGACCCTTACATTATTTCTCCTAGTTGAATAATTGGACTAGGTGCAGAGCCTGTAACCATCCTGCTCTGGCCTTCTAGCAGTTCATTCAGAAAGATTTATATTGCTTTAAGGAAAATACTGCCAGGGCCTGGCATTGTGGTGCAGTCGGTTAAGCTGCCAACTGTGATGCAGGAACCCCATATTGAAGCACTGGTTTGAGTCCCAGCTACTCTGTTTCTAATCCAGCTCTCAGCTTCAGATCCTGAGAAAGCAGTGGGAGATGGTCCAATACCTTGGCCTCTTCCACGCATTTGAGAGTCCTGGGTGGAAGGAGTTCCTGGTTTGACCTGTTCCAGCTCTGGGCATTGCAACCATTTGGAGAGTGAACCAGCAGGTGGAGGATCTCTTTCTCTGTCTCTCCCTTTCTCTCTGTTGCTATGCCTTTCAAATAAATAAATAAATAATTTTTTAAAAGAGGAGTGAAGCTCTGCGGCATAGAAGGTTAAGCCTCTGCCTGCGGAACTGGCATCCCATATGTGCACCAGTTCAAGTCCTGACTACTGCACTTCCAATCCAGCTCCCTGCAAACATGCCTGGAAAAGCACTGGAGGATGGTCCAAGTGCTTGGGCCCCTGCAGCCATGTGGGAGACCTGAAAGAAGCTCCTGACTCCTGATTTTGGACTGGCCCAACCTCGGCCATTGCTGCCATTTGGCAATTGAGCCAGTGGATGGAAGAATCTATATCTATCTATCCATCTACCTTCCTACCTACCTTTCAAGTAAATAAATAAATCTTAAAAAATATAAGGGGGTGCTTTCAATTTTTAAAAAATAAAATGATGCCAATATAAGACAGTCTTTGCTGCTGTCAAACTCTGGGAACTCAGTAAAGGGAATCAAGTCAGATATGTATAATGAAGACCAGGATGAAATGAGAAGCTACTTTCTGGTCATTGAATGATGTGAAGAATGAAAAGAATATCAATAATCGCACAGAGGAGAAAGAGGAGAGGAGAAGTAGAAAGAATAGGAATGTTCCTTTGATGAATCTTTATCAGCATCTTTTGTATATAATATCCTTTTATAATCTGATGTTCAAACAAATCAGTGGAGTAATCTCTATTATCTGTATTTAACAGACAAGGAAATTGATGCTTGATGAGGCTGGTTGATGTGATGATCATGATGGCATGATCTGATAGCATAGCCAAATCCCTGCGTCCAAACACCCAGGGTGCTTTTGTCCAGTCATGATGCCTTTCATTTCCTCTCTTTGGGATGAGAATCTAGAATGGTCTGAACTTAACACTCAAAAGTGACAGTCATTCTGCCCTTTAAGGAGCTGGCTAGGACTTGGGGTGGAGTGTGTTGTGAGGAGCAAGATCCTGTGTTTGGAAAGCAAAATCTGGTGCAGAATTCTCTCGAACCCCTGTCTATACTTTGTAATCTGGGGAACCAGACTAAATCTCTCTCAGCTTCTGTTTTCTTCTTCTGTGTCTTTCCATTTGAAAAACAGTCTTTACAAGATTTTGTTTCAGATTTTTATAAAAGGGTAACAATTTTTTTTTCTCAACTGTTTGCTTCATAGTGGCTGATCCTTTTGTTCAAAAACAAAACAGAAACTAATGTGGAAAAAACAGTCCTGGCCACCTGTGTTAATTTTGTTTGCCTAAAGTACATGTTTCCCCAGGGTCCACAAATAAAGGTATTTGTGAATGTTGTTTTTCATATATAATGTATATTGCAAGCTCTAATTTTACAGGACTGAGCATTCAATCTCTCAGAACTTCTCTGTGTAAGGAAGCTAGCATGATCTCTTAAGTCAAGTTCATTCCAGAGTCAAGTCCATGTACATCCAACTTTGTTCTAAGCCCCTCCTAGCTGTTTCCTTTTTACTGAAAATGCACCCGCTAGGATCTTTCCTCAAGTCTCAAATTGGAAACCCAACTAGGCTTCTGACATTCTCCTTAACAGTATTTTGTGATGTGTGGCCCCATCTTTCCTGAATAAAATTCCTTCCAGAACCATCAGGGACTACACACACTAGGTTATTACAGAGACTCCATCTGCTCCTGAAGGGGCCCTTCTCCTGAGCTCTGGGCAGCATCCAATTACATCACAAACAATGCCTACTTCGCAGGCACATATGTTCCTCATTTATTCTGTGGAACCCTAATGTCAGGTCGGGTGGACAACCCCATTTCACAGTTGGGGAGACTGACTCAGAGAGATAAGATTACGCGTAGAAGCTGATAGTGGTACGGACAGGTTAACCTAATATCTCTGCTTCCTTGTTGTTGTTTCTTGTTTTTAATGTATCTCTATGAATTATCTCAATGCATTATCAACTTTGACAACAATCTTATTTCTATGAAGCTTTGGATAATGTTTCTTTTACTTTATTTCTTTTCATGACCCATTCAGTTACTAGCCTTGGTTTCCCCAACTATCAAAAAAGCAGAAGTAGTAACTCGGAGTTTCCAGTGTTAGGTTGATTGAAGCAGTTTAAATTCTTCTGAATTAGGATGAATGCAAATTGCTTTATTATTTAATTAATTAATAAAGTCTGCTTGGAAATGCCACTGTTGGCACACAATAGATGATAAGGCTTATAATTATGGATGGCAGTAATTTCTTCTGTTTTGTCCTTACCCTCACCCCAGTTTGTCATCCTGAGCAATAGCCACCTCTGTAGGCATTAAGAAAAGATATTTTTTTAAAAAAACCTTAACAATAGATTCCTTTCCCAAGGGTTTGGAAACCGATGAATCATCCTACTCTGTGTGCAGCCTTCAAACTGTGTGCTTGACATATGGAAGGAAAAGGGGCCTCTTTGAAATGTGAGCTGAGTACAGATCATGTCACCTGTCCAGCGTGTGACCTGTTCTACTCTCCACCTGATCGCCTGTGCCCAGTGGCACCTGGACCTGGAATCTGGAAGAAAAAGTCCTTGACTGGAGTCAGCAGAGAGAAAATCATCACCTGCTTAGGTACAAACATGCCTAGTGACTGCGTCACTGTTTGTCAAGTGGGATCAGCTAATAGTTGCACAGCGGGCCTTCAAAGTCCTGCAGTCGGGCTGATGAAGTTTCTGTAAATGCACTCCCTGTGTGAAGGCCTTGGACTTTAGATCTCTGGCAGCATTTTGAGCTTGCCAACTGGCTCTTGGGTGGACTCTGGTTGGTTAAGCTAGAGTGCAAAAGAATTAAGTTTCGTTTCCATCAGCCTTCATTTGGCTCTGTCTACTCCTACCACACTCTTGCTTCCTTCCGGGCTTTTGCACAGACTGTTTCCTCTGCCTGGGACACCTCCCTCCCTGCTGGACAACAGCCCAGTTTGCTCCTATGTTTAGCTTAGGGATCTGCCTTCACATCACCTCCCTAGAGACCTTGCTGTTTGCTCTCTTTCTCATTATCCTGCCTCGTATTTCTTCATAGCACCGGAAACCGTTTTATATATTGATCTGGGAAGTAGTCCATGGTTTGTCTTCCCCACTAGAATATAAAAGTTCTTCAAAAAGTTCTTGGAAAAATAGTATTAGAAGATTATTTTAGTGCAAAAATGTTGAGATTATGCACCTTTTTTTTCCCTTTTTTTCAAAATACGCATTTTCCATGAAGTGTTTGAAGATGCTTGTACAAGCTCCCTAAGGAGCCACAACTATTTCTTCCACCGATTTGTTCACATTGCCTACAATAGTACCTGACCACAGAGGACCTTCATGAAATATTTGTGGAATACAGGAATGACTGAATGAGGATTATAATGACTATAAAAAATGATTTCTCCTCATTTTACAAATGGAGAGACTGGAAGATTGGGAGAATAAACTACTCAAGATCCATTTAGTGACAGAGACAGTATCAACACTTTAATTTCCTCACAATCCAGGAAATGTTTTCAAATGTTTTTATTCTATAGAATGTTCTCCAACAATTTGGCAACTAACACAACTGTCAACTCACTGTTTCCACATTTGTTTACCATCCTTTATTCAGTTCATGTCTATGGAATGGATCAGAACTTTATGAGGGGTAAGTACTTATTAACTAAATTCTTATTAATTTATCTGCTAAATAACTTTAAGGGCAAAGGTGATTGAACATTCATTACATTATACATTAAACAAGTTCACTATACATAATTTAAGTACATATTATATAAATGTGAATAAACATTAGGTGTAAAAGAAAATAATATTATAATTCCATACAGAAGTATCCTTTTGTGTATATTTCACAGATGTATTATAACTAGAGCCTCACCATGCGCTGAAGTTTCTAATATTTATTCTTACATAGTGTATTTTAGACAATTTATGATGTTACTCAACTAAAATCATTTGAGGGTTTGCAAATATTCCAATAAATGTGTATGCCACAACTTTATTTATTTTCTTTTTATTGATCGCTTAATTTGCCCCACTTTTTATTCATTGGATTCCTAAGGTACTCTTTTTTCTATTTCTGCATTCAGTTATTATAAAAATATTTCCATCCATTTCAAAACTATAATAGAGGATTAATTTTTGTACAACTTCTTACTAAAAATAATATAAATAACCTTTTTAAAAAATCCTAGGTTTCAATCCGAAAACCTCTCTTTGAATCAATAGCCATTGAGGATTTCACTCATTTGCATTTCCAGTCTTTGAGGCTTAGTGGAGGTTGGGAGCATGGGCTGATGGGGCAGGAAACATTGGCCAATTTGAGAGTAAACAGAGGCTTGGGGAGTATGTTTACATTTCTGTTCTATGTGTGTGACTCTGGCCTTTGTAGCAAAGGGGATAAAAAGCCAGAACTCATTTTTGTGGCGCCTACAGACCTCTGCACTCTCAGGATGTAGGCACAAATTGTACTGGGTACAAGTCAGCATGACTCAGCCCTAGAGTGAAATGCAGTAGTTCTTCAAGGTCAGTGCTTGCTCCAACCTCCCATGCATAGAGCAGAAGGAAAGATCAGCAAAGGATCTCTCAGCCTGAGAAAGAACCCTGTGTTCAGAGTGTTGCTTGACCCATTGGAATATTCCAGCCATAATTCTGGCTAGGGTGATAGCCCTGCTGCATACCTACCACGCTTGCAAAGCTCAGATCAATGTTACCTTTCTCTGTAGCCTAGCACAAGTAGTAATCTCTACTACTGATTGGGAGCTTCCCATGTGCCCGCATACTAAGCCAGGTGCTTACAATTGGTTGACTCATTTAGTTACCAAAAGAAGTCTTCATGGCAAGTATTATTGGTTATGTTTTTCCAGATAAACATTCTGAAGTTTGTAGAGATTAAGGAAGCCAACCGAAGTTACACAGAACTGAGATTGAATATTGGTCTGCTTAACTTCAAAGACTGTATTATTGCACGTTTCTCATTGTGCAGAGTAGGGGACTCTCCATTTACTCAATATCCATGACTTTTGGGAGAGTTGTCACAGATGTGTTGTAATAAAATTATCCATTCACCACTGGTCCCATTCACTAGCCATTTAATGAACATTTAAACTTTGTGCCAGGCTATCTTCTACTTTCCACTGAAAGAGCTGAATAGATCACATTCCCTCCTAAAGGGGGAGGTGGGAAAGACACAAAGAGCAGGATTGTGAGCTATGTAGGCCCCCAACCTTATGACACTGAGTCACCACAGAGACCTGCTCATCACAAGAACTCAATAACTATTTGTGGAAAAAAAGAATGGATGGTATAATAGGATGGATGGTATAATACAAATCACTTAAAACGTAGTCTGAAGACATGAAAACTACTCTTAAGTTTAGTTTTGTGCTGTGTAACTTTTAAGAGTCATGTTTAGCCTCTCTGAGCATGCCTCCTTATTTCTAAAATAGGAACAATTATGCTTGCCTGATTTGCCTCATAGTATCCTCGTGAATCCAACGGATTAGAGGATCAACTATGGGTAACAGAAATACTAAGATATATAAACATTTTTTTCAAATTGCCAGGAATTATAATATTTGTTAATTTAACCAATATTTATGATGTAAATATTAGACTAACAACTTTACAAGTGCTGTACATTTTTGCCTTCAACAATACCACTGGATTAATGTCTCCATAGATGAGAAAGGTGAGGTTTATACAGTTAGGTGGTATGCTGGATATGACACAACTGATAGGTTAGAAGGAGTTGTCAGACTCCCTTTCACCTGATGCTGGTTGCTCTACCACAGGCCCAGGCATCCTACTAGAAATATTTCTCTAGGAACAGAGATTAAACTCCGTTTCTCACAGCCACCTGCTCACTTAGAATCAGCCATGAGTCCTGAAAAATAGAACTACCGTATAATTCCACCACTAGATAAATACTCAAAGGAAATTAAATCATTATGTTGAAGAGATACCTACATTCTTATGTTCACTGCAGCACTATTCAAAATAGTCAAGATATGGAATCAACCGAAAGGTCTTAGCAGAGGACACATGGATCAAGAAAATGTGAAATTAAATGCCACAATAGAATAGTATTCAGGCACAAGACAACACATATGAAACTGGAGGACATTAAGTCAAATAAAATAAGCCAGGCAAAGAAAGATTAATATTACATGATCTCTGATCTCCCTTACATGAAGAATACAAAAGAATTGAATAGAAATAGGGAGAAAAACAGTGGCTACCAGGGCCTAAGGCATAGGGATGTTGGAGAAGTGGGTTAGGCAGATGTTGATAAAAGGATACTAAATGTCACTCAGAAGTAATAATTTCAAGAGATTTATTGTACAATGTGAGTATCTTTTTTGTTGTTAATTTCAAAGGGGGAGAGGGAGAGAGAAAGGAAGAAAGAAAGGGAGGGAGGGAGGGAGCGAGCGAGCACTCTTATCTAGTGATTCATTCTCCAGCTGCCTGTGACTGTCAGGGCTTAGGCAGGTGGAAGCCAGGTTTAAGAAATCAGTCCAGTTTTCCTATATGGGTGGTAGGGTTTCGAACAATCAGATCATAACATGCTGCCTTCCATGTATACATTAGCAGGAAGCTGGAATCAGGACCAGAGCCAGGACTTGAACACAGGCACTCTAGCATGGGGTGCAGGTGTCCCAAGCATTGTAAGAAACTATCTCAGATACATGCCTTGACATGATTTTTTTAGTTAATAAAGTTATACTCTTGAAAATATCAAGAGGGTAGATTTTGAGTGTTCTCACAGCAAAAGTGAGAGCAGTGTGAGGTAATGTACATGTTAGCTTGATTTAATTATTGACCAAGTGTACATTGACCTACAGCTTTTGAAGCCTTTTGCTGGTCTCTGTACACCTGCAACCTGGCATGAATTCTAATTCCTTTTTAAATTTTTTTGTTAATCTGCTATTTCTTCAAAGCCAAGATCAGACATCAGTTTTTTTGTGTGTCATTCTAGGAAATACTACATTGTTTCCTTGCATGTGTTTCTGGTATATGGTATTTAAGTCAATTCTAACACATGTGCCTATTCAATTTTACACACGGCACACAGTAGGTGCTCCATGAATGACTGACTAGTTGAATTGAATTAGCCTCAGAGATCAAGGAAAAAGAATCTGAGGAGTCTCCAGCAATTATTAAATAGCAAAGAATGATGTTGTTTTTTAAAAAATAATGTTCCTCATTTGTTGAACTCTGTTCTTAATGTAGAGTTAACTTTATGATCATCAAGTAAACTCAAAGTACATCTTTATGAAAATTACATGTATAAAATTAAGTATATAAAATTATAAATTAAAATTAAGTGTATAAAAATAATGTTTCCTGTGTTAGGTTTTAAATGAAAATGGGGCGTATTAGAACCCAAAGAAAAGTAAACAACCTAAAGAATTCAAGTGAAAAAGATTTATTTTAAACCTCTTTCCAAGGCTTTCCAAGAAATTAGATTCTGCATTTAATTAACCATTTCCCCAGTACATTCTTTTGATGACTTTTTGTTAGAAGGGTTTAAAATATTATGTAGTCCTGTGACTGATGGTGGTTTGGTTACATGGACTTCCAGATTCCCAAGTTTACTATTGAGATTTATTTCATCACCAGGTGTTGTACCCTCATCTACTCAGTTCTGTTGTCTCTAGGTCCTGGTGCTACCATCTTGCTTTGTGATCAAATCACCTGAAAAAGAAGGAACGGAAAGAGAAGCAGACGTCGAAAAGGCAGAAGGAGGAGGAGATGTGATACTTCTGAGTTCCTTTTTGAAATTTGCAACATTCAAAAATTTGTTTTCATTATTACATATATTTAACTCAATTAGCTGAGGGAGAAAATGAAACAAATTTTTTTCTATGTAAAATCCTGGCCAATAACTTTCCAGAGTTAATAGATATGAAATCAGTTTCATCAAGTTTGTGGAGGATGAAGGAGAATTGTTACCAATATACACACACAGTAACACACTGCACTTGCATGGACAGATAGTACTGAAATTGTACAAAACCTGAGAGGAAGACAAAGTACTGATGACTATTATGGATAGAAAAATACATGGTACACATTAAGGATCAAGTGAAGAAATACAGCAGACTGCTTATTATAATAAGAAAGATGTCAAAGCATGAAATATTTAAAGTGCTGAACGATTAAAAAAAGTCCTCAAATTACATTTCTATACCCAGAGAAAACATCTCAAAGATAAACGTTTTTCTCAGAAGAAAGGAAGGATTTTATTGCCTGCATGTTGACATGACCAGAGATGTTCAAGGAAGTTGTGCAAGTAGACTTAGATACCAGAGAGGAGCTTCTCTGCACACATAATTGAAGAACACTAAATCTTGCTGATGATAAGCATAAATCTTGCGTTGTTCTAATTTGTATTTGCTCTAATAGATAACCAACTTTTAATGTTGTTATCAATGGTTTTAAAGTGTTTTTCTACTTACTTCCAAATTGCATTTCAAAATACTTTAAAGCAATTTTCACTTCAAATACAAATGAGAATGGCTATATGTCCTCCTATGTGTCCTGCAAATATTAGATAGTGTAATTTCATTTTTAAAAAACTAAGCCAAAATACTATTCAGATGCCTTAAAGTTGTATTTATTTGATTATTCATGAGGTTAAATATTATCCATATATTTCTTAGCCAATTGCTTTTCCAATTTTATGAAGGTCATTTCAAATAATGGAGTATATGTTAATACTATACATAGGCCATTGTCTTTGGAGATTTGCAACTGAAAGATTTCTCAAAATATCCCAGAATTTTACCATAACACACTTGGGTAAAATTATTACTCTCAGCTGTAAATTAGGGTGATTCCCTCTAATGAACATTTGTCATTTTAGAATGGAACATGGTCACTGTGCTGCGTCTAGGAAATATATGCATATGTTGGGCATAGAGAAATAATCAAGTTGCCATCCCTCAAGTATGGAAGCTCAAAATTTTCTAGGAGGAAACACCAGACAAACTCATTAGATTTATCATGAAAGATGTTGAGATACAGTAGACACACTATGCTAAAGAGCCTAGAGAAAATTCAACTAAGAGACATAGCATAAGAAAGGATGCGATCCAAACTAAGTACTAGACTGAATGTCCTTTTCCCCACAAAAGATGAATATTTTGAAACCTAATTTTTACTTTAACAGTTTTGGTATTGAGACTTTTGGGAGGTAATTGGTGTAGGATTTAGGGTGGTACCCTTATGAAGTAATGAATAGCCTTACAAAATATATCTTAGGGAGAAACCTCACCCTTTTACCATATGAGGACATAGCAAAGATACAGCCTTTTATGATACAGAAGTGGGTTCTCACCAGACACTGAATACGCCAGCACCTTGATCTTGCACTTTCCAGCCTCCAGAACCATGGGAAATAAAATTATGTTTATAAACCACCCAGACTATGGTATTTTGTTAAAATTTGTTATGGAGTAAGACAATGAAACAGGAGAGGTTATGTAGACAGAGGGGATCAAGCTTGGAGGTAGTGAGGTAGACTCTTTAGGAGTTAGGAATAGGGATTGAAGCTATGTCCTCCAGCTATGGGGACCCTTCTCCCTCGACATCCTTTGTCCTTTTCTTCCCTACAGGTGCAGCAGGCTTGGGATGCCTCACAGGCTTTGCTCCTCTTCAATCACATCTCTACTGAAAGCAGTATTTGATGGGCGTGAAAGCACATCACAGTTTTCTACGAAACGTAAACTTCATTCACAAAAAATATCCTTGGGAAGGTTATATTGGCCATACCAATGCTCTAACCTGAAAAATGTGAGGTCCAGGGATGAACCAGAACTTTCAACTTGTCCTTTGGATTTAAGAAAACCAAGAGTGAAATCAAGTGAAAGGGGCTTTCTGGATAGCTGTGAAATTTTAGGGAGTAGGTGTAATGCAAGATGCAACAGGGAATTTATCAGAAGTCAACTAAAAATAAAATAGGTCAGCGCTGAATAGGGAAAACACTATTTAGTGTTTCTTGATCAGTTATAGTATAAACATCTTTCTGAAGATTCTTCTAGTTAGTGCTGTGACTGAGTTACATAATACTTAAACAGAAAATTTGAGTTCAGTTTTGTTAATTGCTACAAAGTAGAAATGCAAGGTGACTTCAGCTACTTGAACTACTTAAGGAGACCAAAGCAGGCTTCCTAGAGGAGACCTTAAAGTCGAAAACAGAAGTATAGATAGAAGTAATCAAGAGTAGAGTTTTCTAACCTTGGTACTACACACACACACACACACACACACATAAACACATATGTATATGTATATACGTGTGTATGTATAAAGATTTATTTATTTTCAAGCAGAGTTACATAGAAAGAGAGAGAGAGACAGAGAAAGAGATCTTCCATCTTCCAATTTACTCTCTAAATGGCAACAATGGCCAGGGCTGGTCTGGGTTAAAGCCAGGAGTTTCATCTGGGTCTCCCAAGTAGGTTGTAGGGGTCCAAGTACTTGGCCCATTTTCCACTGCTTTCCCATGAACATTAGCTAGGAGCTAGGTCAGAAGTTCAGCAGCTGGGACTGGAAGTGATGAGCTTATGGGGTGAGAATATTGCAGGTCGGGGCCTAACCCATTGCATCATAACCTTGGCACTATTTACAGTTAGGGATGGTTAATCCCTTATTTTGAGAAGTTGCTCTGTGCAGTGTGGGTGTCCAGCAGCATCTCTGGTCTTTATATAGACAGCAGTAGCACCTCCTCTCAGTTACGACAAAAACATCTCGCGACATTTCCACAAGTTCTCAGGAGAGAAGAGCTGACAAAAAGGATTCTCATTGGAGGGAGCAACATGTTCAACTTGAAGGCAGGAAATGTAGGTCTCAGGAGCTGAGCAAGACTGGTGCCTCGATCATGAAGTTCCAGCGGCCTAGAGGCACTAAGTGATGTGAACAAGGTAGGGGTAGATAGATCATGCCCAACCTCATGCCTATAAAGATTTGGGAGGGATGAGTTGAGTAACATGCACCTCCTCTTGCTTTATGAAAGAGCCAGGCTTATGTTAGTTGCTGGTTTTATTTTCACTCTAATGTCCAGTTAAAATGACTTGTCATGATGGATATAAGTTGTTGGTAAAAGCTTAACATAATTTTCATCTTGGGTTTTGCAGTCCATATAGAGATTGCAACTTTTGTAGGCCCCTATATATTACTGCCTATGGCATTTTATCTTCAAGTACCACTCAAGAACGTTAAGAAAGAAAGAATACTCCACTTTCAATCTAGTAACAGTTTCACCTGGAGATTTTTTTTTCTGTTTTGCCTTTCTTTCTATAGTTCCATAAAACATGTGAAATCTGATGCAACGTCCTGCTCCTTCTGGGGTCCTATATATCATCATAAAGTTTATCCAGCCTGATGTCAAACCTCATTAACTGACTTGCGTTTTCCATGAATTTATTGTTAATTCCCACAGAGTGGCAGACAGTTATTTCATAGATTCTATGATCATTTGTTTTCTTGTATATTCTTCTTTTTGATTTAAAATATAAATGGAACAAATTTCATGTATCTCATAATACAGTTTTAAGTACATAATGCCACTTCCCACCCCATCCTCCCTGCCCCCCTCATTCCCATCCTTCCTCCTATTTCCCTTATTATTTTTCTTTTAATTTTTGTGATAATAAACATTTTTTTCTTTGGGAACCATTTTCATCATTAATCAAAGAAGCACCTAAAGAGACAGGCAACGTAGTTGAGCACTTAGGCTTATTTAAACTTATAGGACATAAGAATATCCTCCACTTAATCCACTTAATCCATTTAAAATGAAGTGAATCTTTGAGAATAAGTATTACTATTAACTCTCATAATGCTAGTCTTGAGGACTGAGGTCCTCCATGAGAAGTTAGTGCACAGTGACTCCTGTTGTTAATTTAACAATTAACACACTTATGTATGATGTCACTGATCATCTGAGGCTCTTGACATGAGTTGCCTAGGCTATGGAAGCTTTTTGAGTCCACAAACTACTTCAATATTTAGACAAGATCATAAGCAAAGTGAAAGTTCTCTCCTTTCAGAGAAAAGTGCATCCGTCTTTGATGACCACTTCTTTCCACTGAGGTCTCACCCACAGAGGTCTTTCATGTAGGACCCTTTTTGCCTCAGTTTCGTGGCTTTCCATGCCTGAAATACTCTTCAGAACTTCCTGTGCTCCACGATGACAATTGCAGTGTCTTAGGAAAGTGGCCCTGTGTCAAAAGGGTAATTCTTTCTCATGATTGAGTTGTGTCTACCTAGAACAACAGTGCTGATCCAACAAACCCTATTATAGTTCACATTTAAGATATTCCACATCATTTCTTTCCCCATGTTCCCACTTCACCTCATCTCTTGACTCTACTTAGTCTTCTCTGAACGATTGTCTGAAAAATCAATGCAGAGACTGATTGGGGGAAAGACTTCTTGCTATGCTTTTGTGTATCTACAGCCTGAAGATTTCTTCTTTCTAACTGAATTTGATATTGTTTACTCTATGCTCTCCTGTGTCACCTAGACACTGCTGTGCTACTGTTGTAAAACGGAGGTAATAAGAATGCATACCTCATGTTCTTTTACAATACTTACCTGACATAAGCAAACACAAACACATAAAAACAGTCAAGGAACTTGTATCTTGAGGCTGTTTACCAATTCAGTGCAGGAGTCATTTAGGAAATGGAAAGTCTACCAGGAACCACTCTTTGTGTTTCAAGTAAGTGAAGATTTAATGGTTTACTCTGTGAAAGACTATGGCTTCACTAGATGAAGGAGTCATTACTCCTGCCCCCAAGAAGGGTACATTCTAACATGGAAGACAGACTACAAAACCCCGCAAGGATTAGTGGGAAGAGGAGTGAAAGGAAGAAGGTGAGAGCTGAGAAGAAGTAAAGAGAAGGAGGAAGGAGCGGACATGGGAAAGGAACTGAAGCAAAGAGCCAGAGAGGACAAGATTCAGTCTGTGGAGTTAGCTTTGTCTTAGAAGAAAGCATATTTTCTACTTGAAACCATGACTCTAAACCGAAAATTTGACTTGAGTCGAAGAAATCATGATTTTAAACTGAGATAAGTCTAGATAATGGATTATTCAATGCTAAAAAGAAATGAGTTACAAAACTGAAAATATATGGAGGAAACTTAAATTGTAGAGGGAAAAAACAATCTGAAGAGGCTATATATACTATGGTTCAAATTATATGTCATTCTGGGAGAGGGAGAGGCAAACCGACTAAGGCAATTGAATGATCGATGGTTGGCAGGTTTTAGGGGAGATGGACAGGGAGAGCACAGAGAATCCTTAGGGTAGTGGAAGTATTCTCAATAACACTATATTATTTAAAACATATCATTAATTTGTCAAAAGCAGAATATACAACATCAAGAGTGAATTCTAATACAGATGATGGACTTTGGGTGATAATGATGTGTTAACATAGGTTCATCACTTGTAACAAATATGCCACTCACATGGGGGACTTTGGGGAACCCCTGTATTATAGGGATAGGAAGTGTATGAGAAATCTGTTTCTTCTGCTTAATTTGTTAATTTAGGGGAAAGGGAAGGACAGATAGAGACAGAAGAGAAAGAGACAGAAAGAGACATACCAACTCACAGAGAGAGTAACCATACACTGGTTCACTCCCCAGTTGCCCTCAAAGGCTGAGTTTGTAACAAATCAAAGCCAGGAACTTGGAACTCTCTCAAGGCCTCTCATGTGGGTGTCAAGAGCCCGACTATTTGGGCCATTGTTGTTTCTTCTCATGGTGTTGAGATGAAAGCTTAAACTACATCAGAACTCAAACTGAAGCACTCCAATATGGATATTTTAATTGATTTCAACCAGTGGCTTAAATGCTAAGTCAAATGCATGCCCCCTCTGCTATTTTACTGTGAGCCAGAAAATAACATAAAAATAAAACCTATAAAAACAAAACAAAACAGCATAACTTTTACCTGTTTTTATGTTGCTAGTAACAACCACCACCACCTACATTTATTGAGCTTTTTCTTGTGTACCAAGTACTGTGCTAAATGCCTTACGTATAATAACTCATTTAAACCTCATAATAACCAAAATCAAAGTTCTGTTATTTTTCCTTTTATAGGTAAGAATACTGAGATTTAAATATACCTTTACTAAACATCTTTGTGAAGAAACACAGCTCAGTGTGGACAATAGCTGTTTCAGGTCATATGGTATTTGACCTGCGGGAATCAAAAAATCAAAGAAATGCAAGTACAGAGAGTGATGGAAAAGGAAAATATAATGCCCTGCCCTTGTTATCAGAAGTGCAGGAAAAATGCTGTTATGAAACAATCTAAATGTGCATTTCAAAATGTTTAACTTTTTATTTCAGAATAATGTGTATTAGCAGTAATTTTAAATATAAAACAAAAATTGTGAGGTACTAATAAGAGTTCCCACATACCCTACACCAAGCTTTCCCTATTGCCAGCATCTAATGTTATTATATTTGTTCCAACTTCCCCTACTTTTTATTTATTTATTTTTTTTTATTAGATAGGCAGAGTGGACAGTGAGAGAGAGAGACAGAGAGAAAGGTCTTCCTTCCGTTGGTTCACTCCTCAAATGGCCGCTATGGCTGGCGCACTGCGCCCATCTGAAGCCAGGAGCCAGGTGCTTCTTCCTGGTCCCTCACGTGGGTGCAGGGCCCAAGCACTTGGGCCATCCTTCACTGCCCTCCCGGGCCACAGCAGAGAGCTGGACTGGAAGAGGAGCAGCTGGGACTAGAACTCAGCGCCCACAGGGATACCGGGGCTGCAGGCAGAGGATTAACCACATGAGCCACGGTGCTGCCCCCTTCCCCTATTTTTAAATTAGAACACTGCAGCAAAAATAACCATTTGCATGAACTTTGTGAAGTACCCTCATTTTCTCAGAATCTTTAGAAATATTGGGAAGACATTAGAGTTTCCCCCAGGACATGGAACAGTCAATCCCGACATTTTCATCCTTTGAAAATGAAAAGGCTTGCTACTTTTGAATAATCCAGGTTACACAAATAATTATAACAAAATTTAATATATGTCATCATAGTTGTAGGTTAGGGAGCAGGGCGACCACAAATGAAGTCTTAGCCCAGCCTGAACAATTCGAGAAGACATCCTTGGAGAAAAGTAGCTTTGGAAGAGAGTTAAAGGTGGAGTGGGAACTTACCTGGAAAAGAAAGTTCCTGAATGTAAGGAGGGCATTATGGATGGAGGGGAAAGAATCAGCAGAGGCAAGAAGGTTTGAAATGGCTTAGTCTGATAGAAACTGTAACCTAGCAGACAAAATGAACATGACTACATTAATCATTGAAAGTTACACTACACATCCATGGGAGGACCCAGTGTGCCCCACTGACATTCTAATTACATGTTATTTTCTAGAAAATCCAGGCAACTAATCCTTTGTCTTTATAAGCCTCAATGACTTCATTTCTAATGCAACAGTAATCTGAGGTTTGGCCTTTAAGTGCTGATCAGGCCATGAAAGCTCCACCCTCATGGATAGGACTAATGATTTTTTAGAAGGACTTGATGGAACTAACTAGGTTTCTTTTCACTTTTCTGCTTCCTACCATGAGAGGACAGTGTGGAAAGTGACATTTTCCTGAATAGAGAGCTGATTTTTCAGACGCTGAACCTGTTGGTGGCTTAATCTTGATCTCTCCAGTCTTCAAAAGGACAAGATAAAAAATTTCTATTGTTTATAAATGACCCAGTCTGTGATATTTTTTATTAGCAGCACAAATGGAATAAGACAAAGCCTTTCTTCAGTTTTTCTTTGTGGACAGATGGATGGTGCTGCTATAAATGCAATGTGGGAAAGGTGTGGATGTGGGTTGAGCTACTTGCAAGATAATAAAAGTCATTGGAGCATCTGAGGCTGGGAAGAGGTCAGGGAAAGCAACATAGATTTGGGAAATCAGGGACTGGTAATATGTCATTGGAAAAATAAGAGTAGAGAAATTTACCTAAGAGATGACAATCATTCAGTAATAAGGGATGCCAGCTAGATGCAGAATCTTCAAGAATTCTATTATCAAAAGATGGATAATCTGGCCTACCTGCAATTGGTCCTGTTTCTATGACACCCTGAGCTTATATATACATGCCCCTTGGAGTCTTGGTGCTTACAATGTGTAAATAGTTTAGGTCCAGAGCACAGCTGAACTTTCATCTCTCTTATTTTAGCCTCCTTAGTTCTACTGATCCAGCTTCTGTCTATATTAATAACTGTTAGCCTTTTTCTACTACTGACTCATTTTGAATTTATAGTCAAACTAAAACTCCTGAGTTGTGTTCTCATTAACTGTTATAAGACCAAGTTTCTGTAACTTATGCTAGTGCAGTTGGCTTTTGACTTTAAATGTAGGCCTTGTGTAAGTTGAGTTTTTTTTTTATTTTTTGTTCCTGGGTTACCTAGATTATCAAGAAAAAATGATGGTTCTTTGTGCTATTTAATTTAATAGTTCAAGCACATGACTAGTAGAAATTATCTAAAATATTTTCATAAAAACTGAATTAAAGCTAAAGAATCAGTGACTAGGTGATAAAATATGTACCATTATTTAATTGATTTCTTCCGTGAATGTTTTCTAAATGTCTGCTATTTGTAGGCATTCTGCCAGTGGCTAGGTATTCTTCCCTCATGAAGTGTATTCTTCAGAATGGATGATAAATAGTAAGCATAGAAATATGAATGCATAATGGTAATCATTGTAGTTACCATGAAAGTAAAGTACAGGGACCCCAAGAAAAACTAACATAAATATCAATTTTAGATGGGTAAGCCAGGAATATACTAACTTCTAACTGAAGTGGTGATATGAAGTCTAACCAGGAAGTGTGACTAGGACTTAACTAAGTAAAGATAGAGCAGACAGAAGAAGACATCAAGATAGTTTGGAGCAAGTGCAAGATGCTGAGACAACAGAGTGCTTGTGGGCCTGAAATCCCACCCCCCCAACCACCAAAAAAATGTTAAAATGACTGGGTGGCAGCAAGGAGATGACCTTAGAAGTGACAGGTAAGAGAGGAAGAAGCCAGGAGCCAGATCATTATAGCCTGGATCACCGTGGTAAGGATTTTGTTTCTCATTCTGCCAAGTGCAATGGCAAGCTACTGGAGGATTTTCATCAAGAACGTATGTTTTCATTTTAGAAAGATAACTCTCTGAGGGATGAATTAGAAAAACATGATACAGGTAAATGCTGCTCATAGCTTCTCTAGAATTGTGGCGTTGAAGGTTAGTGGGGAGATTCATGATAGGCTTTGGAAGGCGTGTTGTGGAAGGCATCAATAATGATGGCTAGGTTTATGGTCTTCATGTGGGTGAATGGAGGTAACCGTTACTAGGGTAAGAAAAGAAAGCCTAGTAATGGCTGTGTAAAGGCAGTTCAAGATTTTTAATACAACATGTTCAGTTTGCAAGTCTTATAGTTATGCACTTATCTCTCAGTATCTGCAGAGTATTGGTTTCAAGAACTACCCAGAAGACCAAAATACTGAAGATGCTCAAGTGTTCTATTCCAATATTCTAGTCCACTGAGGATGATGGATAAATGAGTCCACATAGCTAGGTACCAACATACATTAACATATATGTATTAAAATAAATACCTTGGAATGTATTTCTATATGGTTACATGTATGTATATATGGGTCTGTGTTTTCCTAAACTTGAAGAATGTTAAAGACAAAACCTGAATTGGCAATGTAGTGGCCACACTTCCTAGAATAGAAGTAGTTGTGATCCTAAATGGATGTTTAAGTGACAAATGGGCTGGAGGAAGCTGATACTGTTAACCAAGTACTGTAGAAGGTTGACACTGAATGAGCTTGTAGTGCAATAGCCATCATGACAAAAGAATCACTCACTCTGCATGCAGGCATTATACGGAAGACAAGACAGACTTAGCATGCCTTTGTTGTGAAAGGAACTTTAGTTGCATATTTAGAATTCTAGCCTCACTAACACATGGGAAAACAAGTGCAGCAGCAGTGACATCTTCAGAGAGTGAGCACAATAACTCAAAGTGAAGGAATTAGTCATTCCTCACCTTCTCGTCTCACATTATTCATTTGAGTTAACAACGGTTAACGGATGAAGTGACCGCCCACTCCCTCATGACTTCCAGTTCCCATCGCTTCTATAAATCCACAGTAACAAGCTCACATCACAAGTTTGTTTATGGAACCTCTAAGATTCTGTAAACTTAATCCAGTGGATATTATCATAATTTCATGTCTAGGAACTTCTTCTGCAACCTCCCTTCTTTTGATCCCTTCCCAGCTGATGGGACTGAACTGAATTGGTAAAGAATTTCTTCTCCTTCAGACACATATTCAAAAAGAGAGGATCTTCACAAGGACAGCTGTTTTTTCATTTCCCAGAATCTTGATGCCTATAAAATTCTAGCAGAAAAATCACAAAATGAAGCATAAAAAAATCCCCGTGTAGCTTCTGGAATCCATGTTCTTAGACAATTGAGTTTGAAATCCTCTTCATAGAGTATTTCCAATTGTGTGCTTTTAGGTACAGGATGCAAGTGATTCTTTTGGATGAACAGCAATGCTTGAGATAAACTCAGGATGATCTACCCTTGGTGGGCTTCTGATGGCTTCATGGGTATAAGCTATATTTTCCCAGCTATACTTTAGATGATTTGAAGAATGGGACTGTGCTATAACTAACTCTCAAAGATATAGAGTTCTATGGTAAGTTTAAAATATTTCAGGCAACATTTCCCAATATGTTTTGAGTCCTTTGAGTGGCTCCTTATAGAGAGAATTTCACTGATAAAATGATTAGTACACAATCCAACCATAGGTGCTTTTCACTCAATGGAATTTCATTCTTTGTTTTCAGAAAATTTTACATTTTAAAGTTTCTTATGTATATGATGCAAATGTCCTAAATTTGATTTGGAAATTGTTTAACTCTGTGAACACGCAATCATACCATAGGATCACATTTTAAATAGGTAAAATGCATGATGCATTAATTATATCTCTATAAAGCTGTTTTAAAAAAGTGTTATATTTAAGAAATCAGTTAACTTTTTATTTTATATTTTCCAAATTTATTTGACCACAGGACCTATGGTTATTTTGGCTTTTTTTCCTCTCTCTCTCTTTTTCTTTTCTTTTTTTTTTTTTTGCCATAATATATATTTTATTGAACAAGGTATATTCTTTTGGCAAAGTATGGCCAATGCCTACAATGGGGGTTCAAACCCTGGCTGTGAACTTGGGCATGTCCTTCTGTACTCTCAAGTACATGGAAATACTAATGACTGCATCAACAATCATTGCAAGGATTAAATGAGATATGTGAAGAAGTGCCAATCACGATGTGTGGCACAAAGTAAGAGTCTACAAATGTTAGCAGACTCTGGATTTGAGTCTCTACACTAAAGAATTTAAAATGAAACAGACAAACAAAAAAGACACTTCTCATACTGATGAGCACTCTTGGAGCAGATTTTGTGAAAAATCAAATACTCACATATCCAGATCCCACGTCACTGTTTATTGCCTAATCCCCTGTAGCAAGTGTCCATGATAGAAACACTTAAGTAACTGAGCACATATCCTTGAATGCTTTCTGGCTTATTGTACAGCTAGATTAGCAGGAAGTTCTGAAAGCCCGACCTTGGCATTGAACTTTATTGAGAAAAAAGCATTCTGGAACTTAAGTACTAGACAAATTGTTCAAAAAACATTCCTGGGTGATACAAATCATTTTGTTGAAATGAAATACATGACACTCAATTATAACATTAATGCTAGGTCTGGTCAAGATGCTAAAAATTTATTTTGCATTGAATGAAATAGAGGAAAAAAAAAAAACACACAACGTTTTGCTAAGGAAGCTCTGGTGGCCTGACAAGTTCAAGCTTAAGAGGAAGTTTGATTTCCGGCCCTCTTTCACTTTTAAAATAAGTGAATGCATTATTATTATTTTTTTAACCAGCAAGGGATTGATTTTCCATTGACTTCTAAACAGAATCTCCTTACACTAGGGAAGGCCAAGTCAACCCTGTATTTGAAAATTAGCATACATTTACCAGACTTCCGACCAGAATGGAAACCCCTAACTGATCTTTCAACTGTATAACACAATTCTATGTTTTAAAAAAGTGAACCAGCCTTCTGGGAAGAGTTATCTTGTCCCAGCCTGAAACTGGAACACATTAGTCACCATTTAACCTTATTAAAATCTAGCAAAACAGTGGGCAAAATAAAATTTCTGGTTGGTCCACTTAATTTGACTAGAAATTGTCAGTTAGCTTCCTGAGAACAGTGTGAATCAAGAGGAAGAGAGGTTGGATTCAAAGGGTGAGAACCTCAGTCAGTAATAACTTATACCTTCAGGCGTTTCCAATAAAAAAGGTGGGGGTGATATTTTCTCTATATAGGTCTGGAGTCTGGAGAAGATGACTCAGACTCACAACCTCTCTCAGTCATTTTTTTTTCAGGTTGACGAATGTGAAATGTGAATTTGGTGTTTGCCCAATCAACCAACAGCCATGTTAGACACATAAAATGCAGCTGTACATGATGCTGAGACAAATTCTGGAAGAGGAATTCCTCCACGGCATAAGTTTGAAGCTACTTTGTATTGAAAATCTATGCATTCTGCTCAAAAAGCTAAGCATTTGAAAAAAAGATTCATTGAGCCATTCTAGGAACAGTCTTGATTTAGAATTTCATTGAGAAGTGCTGTTGTTCAAGTCTTCAAATTAGAAAAATTAAAAACTATGATATTTGAGTGTAAGGGAAAAGAGTGTAAGGAGATTAATAATCAGGTGTTGAGTAACTTTGGAAATACAGTGTTAGGTAATCTGCATACATGTTTTATTATTAAGTCCCTCTTACAACAGTATGAGATAGGCCCTGTCATTGCAATTTGTAGGAAGACAAAATAAAGGGTAAGCAACTTGCTCAAGATTCCATGATGAGAAATTCAAATTCAGGTGCTCTGATCATAAAACCAAGGTTTTGCTGCTCTGATCTCATGCGTCTTGTGCTTTATATATCAAAGTTTGAATGTTAATTGCACAGCATTTTTGTCAATTTCCTCGGGTAACTTCAGAATGTTGGTCTTCATTTGTCTAAATTAGAAAAATTATTATAGCTTAAATTACTGAATGATAGAAACAATGCTAAGAAATATACAATACCTCTAGTTTAATCTTTGTGAGAAGCCTAAGGCAAGCTCTATCCTTCTCTTGATAGATTGGAAATGGATATTCTCAGCACACTGCTCATAACCACACAGTTCAGAAATGCCAGAGCCAGTATCTTAGCCCAGGTAACCTGATTCAAGATGTGTCCAACAATTGTCATACTATAGTTAAATACACATATGTAGTGGCCAGCACCACGGCTTACTTGGCTAATCCTTCGCCTGTGGCGCCGGCACCCTGGGTTCTAGTCCCGGTTGGGGCGCCGGATTCTGTCCCAGTTGCTCCTCTTCCAGTCCAGCTCTCTGCTATGGCCCGGGGAAGGCAGTGGAGGACAGCCCAAGTGCTTGGGCCCTGCACATGGGAGACCAGGAGGAAGCACCTGGCTCCTGGCTTTGGATTGGTGCAACACGCCAGCTGTAGTGGCCATTTGGGGGGTGAATCAAAGGAAGGAAGACCTTTGTCTCTGTCTCTCTCACTGTCTAACTCTGCTTATCAAAAAAAAAGATAAAAAAATACACATATGTACTGTATGCATTTGCTTTATAAAATTGTTCTATGTTTATTCTCTTTAGAATTATGGCTATACCAACAATGGAACCAATGAGTAACTTAATACTCTGTCCACATACATGCCCTAGTTATCTACTTCCTAAAAGATGAAGTTTGCTCTTGGAGTTTTGGTGTTGAGTGACTTCTTTTGATTAATATCCTTACAATCATGGAGCTAATCAGCCAAAGCAAGTGGCCTTCTCTTTATATATTTATATTGACAGAACAATGTGCAAAAAATTAAAATATTTCTCAATAGTGTCATACTTGCCATATCAGCAAGAGATTGATGGACTGCAGTGGGTGTCTTCGAGCACATTCAAACAGACTAGAATTCAACCACAGTATGATTTATCTGTTTTAGGGAGGAGAACCGCGCCTTCTTAGAATGGGACTTTACAGCAGAAGGCGTTCTCAACAAAACTGACATGAAGCACACAGGCTTAAAATATTCAACTTGAGAGAAAATAATCTCTATATGTTGATGCGTTTATCACCATCAGTCCAACTCATTTGGAGACATACAGATTTTCGCTGCCTTTCGAGTCTGTATGAGATTGACAAAGGCTGATTGTTTTATCTTCAGCAAAGGCCAAAGCAGTCATATATTTACATTTTCACATTGATAGTTAAATTTTTGCCCTAGTCATAAGAAAACTGATTTCTGATTCTTGAGTACAAAGGAGAGTATATTCTACCCTAAAGTAGTCTGGTTAATAGACATTCTCTTAGTTTATTTTTCAACTCTTTATTTAAAATGTTTTATTTCTTTAATACGTGGGTTTGCATTCAGAAGCAGCCAATAGCTTTACTAGTTCATTTTCTTTTTTGAAAGTATCTCAGTGAGTGCTTCTCAAATTGGCCAATTTTCCCTTCATTACCGGTGGTATATTTGAGGTCAGGGTTAAGCATATTAGAGCAAGGCTGACCATTTTTTTTAAAAGATTCGTTTATTTATTTAAAACATAGAGTTACAGAGAGAAGGAGAGATAGTGAGGGAGAGAAAGAAAGAGATATTCCACCCACATAGCTGCAATGACCAGAGGTGAGCCAGACTGAAGCTGGGAACCAGGAGCTTCATCTGGGTTTCCTACAAATGGTTGCAGGGCCATCTTCCACTGCTTTCCCATGTGCATTAGCAGGGAGCATGATCAGAAGTGGAGCAGCCTAGACTCAAACCACCACCCATATGGGATGCCAGAGCCACAGGCAGTAGCTTAATCTGCTGCATCACAGTGCCGGCCCTCAATGCTGACGTCTGTTCCTGAGATGTACAGCTTAGAGGACCCAGGATCTGTGTTTAGAGTGAATGGAGGCCCAGGAAGCATGGAACATTCTAAAATGTCATTTAATGGAGGATAATCCTAAAGAAAGGAGTCAAGGCACAGAGAGGCCTGAATACCGAGCTCAGACTTAGGACACATGTTCTGAGTAACAGACAGTGGCAAGGCTGGAACAGTTAAGGTTAATGCCAACAGAGTTTAACAAAACTTGCATTTGACCAGATTAAGCTGCCATCTGCAATACCAGCATCCCTTATGGGCACTGGTTTGGGACCTTGCTGCTCCATTTCTGATTCAGGTCCCTGCTCATTTGCATGGGAGCAGAAGACGGACCAAATGCTTGGGCCCCTGCACCCACTTGGGAGACCCAGATACAGTTCCAAGCTCTTGGCTTTGGCCTGGCCCAGCTCTGACCTTTGTGGCCATTTGGGACGTGAACCAGTGGATGAAAGATCTCTTTCCCTTTCT
Organism: Oryctolagus cuniculus; assembly: GCF_964237555.1. Taxonomy (NCBI): domain Eukaryota; kingdom Metazoa; phylum Chordata; class Mammalia; order Lagomorpha; family Leporidae; genus Oryctolagus; species Oryctolagus cuniculus. The sequence goes on from NC_091437.1 coordinate 154,281,546, forward strand.
GTTTCTCCCTCTCTTTTTCTTTCTCTGTAATTCTGCATTTCAAATAAATAAGTAAATATTTAAAAAGAGTTACAGTTGACCATAGGCTTGTTTACACACTCCCAAATATTTCGAAATATTGTAAAACTTCAAAAAATTCATGGAAAATGCATATTATGAAAAAATTGACTTCAATTTTTTGCGCAATGTAAACTTACCCTTTGAATCCACTTCTGCATGAACTTATATAATTGAATAGAAATTAAGATTTTACACTTTCGTAAGCCACGTCTCTCATAAGTTGTATCTTTACCTATGACTTTTTGCTTTTACAAGAGTCCACCTACAGGTGGTCAGGCATAGATATATTTTTCCTCTTTTTATTTTTTTAATTTTTAAATTTTTTTTAACTTTTATTTAATAAATTTCCAAAGAACAACTTTTGAATTATAGCAACTCCCCCCCCCCCCGAAAGCTCCCTCCTACCCACAACCATCCCATCTCCCACTCCCTCTCCCATCTCATTCTTCATCAAGATTCATTTTCAATCATCCTTATAAGTATATATCTTATACTAAGATCAACTTAGTATATACTAAGTAAATATTTCAACAGACAGCACCCACAAATACACACAAAGTATAGAGTACTGTTTGGGTAGTAGTTTTACCGTTAATTCGCATAGTACAACACATTATGGACAGAGTCCTACATGGGGAGCAGGTGCACAGTGACTCCTGTTGTTGATTTAACAATTGACACTCTTATTTATGGTGTCAGTAATCACCTGTGGCTCTTGTCATGAGCTGCCAAGGCTATGGAAGCCTTTTGAGTTCACCAGCTCTGATCTTATTTAGACAAGGCCATATTCAAAGTGGAAGTTCTCTCCTCCCTTCGGAGAAAGGTACAGGCATAGATATATTGTCTTGACTCTCCTGCCCTCCTTTATACAGTGCAACTATGGGACATCTGTCTTCCCATAATGCTTGCACAAAGGGCTCAAAACTAAAAATGAACTATTAGCCAGCGTTTTTGTGGCACTGCAAACACAATGCAGACTGTGAAAGAGTCTTGTTTCTTAAGTATAACAATTTATTTTGATGAAATTATTTTAACTTGTAAAACTCTTTCATTTTGCTCCAAAGACTGAGCAACTCTCAATTAATATAATTGTTTTTTTCCAATTACACGTATGTATTTCATCAGTAACATCATTATTTTCTGTGCACATGGACAGGTCCAAGCCCCATGTGGACAAGAATGAGTGTGTGGCTGTTTTTAACCTAGTTTTGTGAATGCAGCAATACTCTGTGTGTGGGAGAAAGTAATTGATTCAACCTTATAGAGAACAAAGATAATTTGTAAGAATTAAGTCCATAGATAACAGCAGAATGCCATTGTGGCTCACATTTTAACTCCTTTCTGAAGACCTCAAAGTTTAAAATCTTATCTAGGAGCTATAGGATTTAGAAAAGGAAAAAAAAATGCAAGGCTTAAGTTTCTCCAGTGAAATAGGGTAGGGAAGTGATTGTATTTGACATCAGAAGTTCTGAGGTCACAATCCATTTCACCTAATCATTTAGTGTGCGAACATGAAGAAGTCATAGTATCTCCTGGAATCTTCATTTACTAATCAAACAGGGACATGAGTCTGCTCTCCATCTTGCCTGTCTCTCTCAGAAGATTTTTCCTTAGAATGAAAATATTATGAAATAGTTTGTTATGTTGGAAACAAAATAAACCCCAAAAGTGTATCATTTTATATCTATATAGATATATAAAGATATAGAGGGATAGATATCTATATTTATCTATCCATTTATATCTATCTGTCTATATAAAGGTAAAACCTACAGTGCTTTCAAATGGCCAAAAGGGGATTGGTGGGTAAATTGCAGGCTTGCGACATACAGCTGCAATGGCAGGGATGCCTGGGTAGGGTTAAGAGGGGCTATGATCCATGCTGAGGCTGCTTGACAAAGCACGTACCCTCGCATGGGGCTGCTTTAGTTATTCATTTTGCTAGTCACACACACACACACACACAGAGACCATCTGGGCTAACAGAAGCCTGGGTAGTACAAAAGAAACCAGGATTCTGTAAATACTATAGTAAATAGTTTATAATATCATTCAATTAACCACATCTCAAAGTACAGGATTTCTAATCAGGAATCCTGTATTCCGGCCCTGGCTTTGCTGGAAATCAACAATTTTAAGTTATTATCTTAGCCCCTTTGAGCTTCTACTTGCTCATTTGTAGAATGAAGAGTTTACCTTCTCTCTAATCTGGATAATTAAATTAAATGCAAATACATTTCTTCAGTACTCTGAAAATGGAGACTTGTACATCATTCCATGCTCTAACTGCATCTTATCCAATTATCCACCTTATTAAAAAATTCCTGACAATCTGTAATTGGTTCCTAAGATCAACAAGCCAAATCTTTAAAATACAGAAAACTCATGTAGTCAGCCACCACCTGGTGCAAATGAGGTTGAGTGTTCTTTATCCACAGCAAAAAACCCACACCCACCCCTTATCTTCTTTCTCCATCATGTTTGTTCTCCAAATTCCCTTACTCATCTCACTCAAAAATTGCTTGATGGCTATTGTGTAAAAAGATAATTGATTTAATTATTTGATATTAAACAAACAAAACCAAACATTGCATGATGGGATTAACTGCCAGCCCCTCCAAGGCCTGCGGTTCTAAGGATCTTCATTTATGCTGCACTTAAAACAGAAAGCTCATATGGTCAGGAAGAGAGTGGTGGGAAGGAGCTTTGGGAAACATGTTCAACTCCATTTTTTTTGTAGAAAAGGGATTGAGGGTCCAACCACAGCAGAGCTGGCCCTGAACCACCTTGTCATGGTTGACAGAATCCAAATCAGAAGCCAAGATGTGGCACATTAGAAGCACTGCTTTCCCAGTGACATCATAGTTTGACTTTGCCCACTGTACCTCTTACGCTTGTCTGCCTTTGCTTCCTAAGCTCCTGGACCTCACACAGCTGCATCTCGTGTCTTTGGGCATCCTTTCCCTGGGAGACCATGCATCATGGTCCAGAGCTTCATGAGCAGACCATGAGCTGGCTTGCCTAAGTTTCCATGGTTTCCACTCCAAGGAGTTTGCCCTGGCTGCTACCCAGGAGCGGCTCTCTTTCCATAGATTCCCAACGAAGGTACCTTCTTTTCCTTCACATTGATCAAGGGATACCTCTCTGACAAAGCCTGTGCTTATCTTTCTATGTAAAATCCTTGATCTGGACATTCATTATTCTCTGTTTCTTACTATTCTTCAATTTATTCTTAGCTTCTATCAATCTTCAATATTATATTTACATTATTTATTTCATATTTTATTTTTTATCCACCAGACTGTGGGTTCTATGAAAATAAGACCTTATCTTCTTGTATTCGCTACCATAGCCCTAGTTTCTAGATAAGTGATTGGTGTACAGTGGGTGCTCAGGACACGTTGCTGGATGAATGCCTGTATGAGTGACTTCAGGTGTGAACTGTGCTCAGTTTCCAGAAAGTTTTTCTCTTACTCTCATTAGTAATGAAGCTTGTTGGTTTGGGAGCCTCTAAGAAATTTGATCAGCATAATTCAATCTCATTTTAACCCTCTTAAAGTTAACACCCTCTTCTTCTATTAATTCCTTTCTGTTCCTTTTATCTTACTTTACAAGACAAAAAATAGAATAGCAGATTCTTGCAATTTTCTAATCGGATAGAATAATAGATTCACACGTCAACATACTGTTAGTGCAATTCTATTTGTTTCAAAGTAGTTGAAAATTTAGCTTGTCTTTCACAAGTATTTCTATCTATACTAAGTTTGTGTTACTCTGCTGACAGGGATGCTCTTAAGCCAGAACTGTGGTTTTTCATGTCTGTGGAGGTCTTTGCAAATGGTGTCATGCTAATTACATTTTCTGCTTTAAGCTCCAAATATTGATGGATAATGGGCTAAGGGTCCCAGTGGAGTCATACTGGCTGCAGTTCTTACCTATTATGACATTTTTATTTAGCCTAGCCTTTATTTTTCAATCTACTTTCTTAAAACTTACTTCATGTAAGGGATTATTATTCATGGTAAGAACATTTTTTTTCCTTGTGGCAGAAAGAGGAGTTAGAGATGGCAGTTGATGCAAGGACACATTCAGAAGCAATCCAAGCCAGACTCTGGCCTCTGTTCAGAGCCAAATCCATCAGACCAAGGAGATGAGACAGCAAAGTACACCCTTTAATTAGTTCTTAACCACAAAATGTGGTATTCGAGGGGGAAAGGAACACTTGGGTCCTCTATACTAGTATCTTCTTGTCCTTTGGGGATTTCCTGTAGCCTTGAGGGAAAGTCTGTAGATTAGGTCTTTGTTTTAATTTGATATGTTGTTTTTTCTAAGTCGTAATTCATTTAGACATTCATCAGGCTGGACTACAAAGCACTAGAAGGTCAAAAATTATACACTTAGTCAATATTCAGTGTTTACACCACATAGCGTAGTTTCTGGCATGTAGTATAGGCTCTCAAAGTGCAAATGAATGACTCAGTCAATGAATGTATGAATGAATAAATCCAGTAAACCAGTGATCCACTTCTCACCTGAAAATTTATAATAAGGATTTATAAAATGATTAAGCTTGCGAAATTATTTGGATATATCCCAGCCTTTCTCAATCTAGATGATTCCAGAGCTCTCTGTGACATCCACTGAGGAGTGTGATACAACTTTTGCATCATTCACCTTCCTCTGCCCATCTCTTCTTCCCAATTCCAGTTGTTCCTTATATGTACAATCCACAAATGCAGTCCCCCCAAAAATTCCTGCATGTTAATCTCTACTGCAGAGTGTTCCAAAGAAATTCAACTTAGGGCCCCACTGTAAGCATTGTTGTGAGGATTAAAATTAAAGTGCAGAAAAGAAACACGATAATTTCGCCTCCATGGATATTAATTTCCTTTTCATTTTCCCTCACATCCTTGATGGTGTCCTAAATCCTATGCTTCCACAAAATAAATGGTCAGCACACAGTTGTAACATGACTGAAATGTGTAAATGTCCTCATGTGTCCTTTACATACCTGAGGAGTGATAACCAGGGTGAGATACTCTGATGCCAGGCCATCTCAGGTGGACTCTGTCAATGAGACATGAAAGTTCACTTTGGTGTAGTCCACTTGCAATAAATTTTAGCTTCTGTCTTCTTTAAAAGTAAAGAGAAAGGGCCGGTGTGGTGGTGTAGCTGCCTGCAGTGTCAGCATCCCATATGGGCACCAGTCCTGGCTGCTCCATTTCTGATCCAGCTTTCTGCCATGGCCTGGGAAAGCAGTAGAAGATGGCCCAGTCCTTGGGCCCCTGCACCCACATGGGAGAACCAGAAGATGCTCCTGGCTCCTGGCTTTGGATAGGTGCAGCTCCAGCTGTTGTGTTTATCTGGGAATGAACCAGCAGATGGAAGACACACTATCTCTCTTTCTCTCTCTGCCTCTGCCTCTCTGTAACTCTTCCTTTAAATCAATAAATAAATAAATAAATCTTTTAAAAAAGTAAAGAGAAGCCACCAAATCAGACTTTACCCTTTTTGTCTTTTACATGGGGCTGCAAGAATTTTCTTTTTTTCTATGGGCTCAGAACAGCTTCTCTTAACAGAGGATCCAGGTGTGTTACCTGTCCCACTCAAGGTTGTGAAGGTTCTCCTGAGAATCATTTGGTGCCTCTTCCTGTCTTTATTCTCAAAACTTATATTTTGGACTCCCTCAAAGCAAAAGCCACTGTAGTCTAAGATGGAAGCCCAACTCGCCCATCCCATTGGCCCAAAGATCTCATCCTTCTCCTGGAGGGAACACTAGCAATGTTCATTATGTTTCTGTTGCCTGAAAGGCAAGAGTCTTTACCAACAAGCTTGACCCTGTATGTCATATATACTTAGGTAAATTTTAGGCATTGTAGTTGATCTCTCTGATTCACTCCCTGTAATGTAGAGGTAGATATTCTATGTTAAGGAAATAGTAGACTGTCGCTCCCCCTCTTCATGGAGGAACGACACTAAACCCTGCCTAGGCTTCATATCCGAGTCACGGCACCATTATGCCTCCTAGGCTTCATATCCGAGTCACGGCACCATTATGTCGCTCCCCCTCTTCATGGAGGAACGACACTAAACCCTGCCTATCCGAGTCACGGCCCCATTATGTCGCTCCCCCTCTTCGTGGAGGAACGACACAGGACCCTGCGCTGTTCTTTTGTCTGCTCGGCCCTTCCTGGGTTTGCTGCTGGTTCTTCCGGGTTGGCTGCTGTCCTTCCACCTCCGTGGAAGGGCGGTTCCCCCTGTCACTTTCCCTACTTCCGCGGGGGAGCGGCACACCGCCGGCCGGCTCTCTTGGGGGCTGCTCAGGTGTTCCTTCAGATAGATGTTCCTGGTGCATGTTGTCTCTCTCCTCCTTTATAGTCCTCTTCCACCAATCCCAACTCTGCTACCCACACACCGAGTATGCTGCTCTCCTCCAATCAGGAGCAGGATCAGCTCCTGCAGGTCATCACTCAAGCTGGCGAGAGGCAGCTGCGTAGAAGTTGTTACTCCCTTCTCAGCGCCATATTGTGGGAGAGCAGATGCATAGAATAAGTCTTAATTCGAGTAACTTAGTCTAGTCCGAGTTGCTCCCCACAGTAGACTACTTTGTTAATGTATGTTATGCATGCAAATTCATTCAAATGCACATTTCATCTTCAATGGATTCTTGATGCCAGGACAATAACAACAGTTAGTTCTACCATTAAGAAACTTGAATTTGCTATTTGGTATTTGACATTAATCAGCTATTGTTGCAATAGGACTGCATAAAAGTAAACAAACCTGAGCAAAAGACTATGAACAATAAACATTTGCTAACATAGTAAAGGAGTTCCACTACCATTTGACTGTCAAGGGCTGAGTTTGGGAGGGTGACATTGCTTTGAGCTCTGGGTCTGCTAAACTTGGCTCTAAGAAGTGAGGCCAATGTGTATTTGTTCTGGAGCCTGGGGTAAAAAGGCCATCGCTGTCTGATGTAATCCTCCCTAACAAAAAATACAGACTCCCTCTTGTGAGTCTATACTATTTCTCAGTATTCCTCATCATTTCCCATCTGTAAGCACCTCGGTTGTCTGTAGACCTGAGTTTTTGAGGGGCAATAGGTCTTGTTCATCTCTGGATAAAGTATTTTACTCACTTGCAACAGCAGCTCTGGCTTCTATTTTTGTTTTCTATAAGTAGAAATATAAAATTATTTTACTGTATATAAAGTCTATTGTCAGTGTGTTGTAAGTAAATGACATTAAATTGTTGATTTGGTAAATATAGTTAAAATTCATTTATGTAACTAACAATTTCTGTGACTCAGGTATGTAGTCTTTTTTTGTTTTAAAGTTTTATCTATTTATTTGAAAGTCAGAGTAACACAGAGAGAGAAGGAGAGGTAGAGAGAGAGAGAGAGAGAGAGAGAGAGGTCTTCCATGTGCTAGATTGCTCTCCAATTGTTCGTAATGGCCAGAGCTGAGCCAATCCGAAGCCAGGAGCCAGGAGCTTCCTCCAGGTCTCCCACATGGGTGCAAGGGCCCAAGCACTTCTACTGCTTTCCCAGACCATAGCAGAGAGCTGGATCAGAAGTGAAGCAGCCAGGGCTGAAACAGGCACCCATATGGGATGCCAGCACTGCAGGCAGCAGCTTTACCCACTACACCACAGAGCTGGCCCCAGTTATGTAGTCTTTCTGAGCCCTAGTTTCTTTTGAGAATGTTATTATTTTTAGAGTTTATTGAAGGTCCAAAAGTTTGCAAATCCAACATTTGCCTGTCTACTTATTGCTATTTTCTTAGTTAAGCATGCATGCATTCATCTATCACAGACACTTTTCTTGACATTAACATGATTACTTGTTTAAAATAGTAAGCATTACATTTGTATTCATGTGAGGCTATGGGTAAATCCCTACTATTAGTCAAGACATTGTTAAAACTGAGACAATCAGAGTTAAAACTACTGTTGTGAATAAGTTCAGTGAATAAGGGATACCCACACATTACTCTTTACTGCAGTTAGTCATTTGAGCAAGTAAAAAAGGCATACAGAACAGACTTTGAGCCAAAATATGAAAAGTTAAATGTGCTAAACAAACAAGTTCAAGTTATTATCTGTACCACAATCGGTCAGTTTAAGAGTATTTTAAATCAGAAGCTCCTTTGGCATATTCAAACATTATTTCCTCTATACAAATTTAACTTATGTACATAATTTCTTAAACCACATATATCCCATATATCAAGCATTATTTACTGTTATGGTTAAATATGAACAGAGTAGAAACCTCCATTTTTTCCCATTACAATATACTCATAGATTTAGGTGCTACTTAAATCCAGTCTGAAGCCAGCACCATCCAAGAAGACAGATTCTTCTGTAACCTCCTCTTCTGTTCCTAATGTTTCTGCCACTCTCAGTGCAGATGCAGAGGAGTTCTCTCACGGAGCGTGCAGTAGCCTCCCGACTGCCTCCCTGTCTTCAAAGTCTATTTATCACCCATTCTGGTGATCTTTAAGGAAACAAATTTGGCCCTAGCATTCACTCAAAGATTTCCAATGTTCATTTCACACAAAGACAAACCCTTCATATCACTGCTGTGGCTCCATTATTCTCATGTTTCCCAACCTTTCCAGAAGGTGGTGAATTTCTGCCGTTGTCGATACTTCTTCATGCCTTTTATAGGCTCTTAGCCCTGTAGAAAGCACCCTTTTCCCATTAATACTATCAAATCTTATTTGATCATCTGATCAAGTGTTTCCTCCTCCAGAAAGCCACCTCTAACCCCATCATGGACCTGTCCTCCCACAACTAATCCATTATGGGGGGTTCCCTTCCTTGATTCAATGGCCCTCTTGCCTAATTTATTGAAGTTTGACACTTTGTACTCTAATTATCTGAAATTATTTCCATCTCCCCTAGGATACTGTGAACAGCTGAGTACGGAGGTCTATGAGCCTAACAGTGGCTGGCTCATATTAGGTATTTGATTAATGTTGTGAAATGAACAAAGTGAAGGAACTCTTTAAAGTGGAAGCTACTTGGTTGTGTCTCACACACAAAATTCAAAGGAGGAAGAAAATTACCATACATGATGATTTGTCTGAGTGCCTTGTTTCCCTGTCACATTATGTCAGGGATCAAAGGATGGTATTTTTTCCTCAGCAAATTGAAAATATCTTTGTTTTTACTGCTTTTTTGTCCCTCATATTAAAGGGAGCTTTCAGAGTCGACTTTAATATGAGTTGATTGTCTCTACATTTGTATCCCTTGATACCTTGCTTTTCACCGTAAGTCAGCAAGATCAAAATCTTCCTCTAATTACCTTTCCTCCTTGCTGAAATACCTGCTGTTGAGAATGTGTCAGTTGCTCCAACAATTATGCTGGTGGTAACGGCGCACCTTCCCGGGAGGCAGGGTGGTGATGTTGGACTTCAAAGGGCCTGTGCCAGCCGTGATGTATATTGTAGTTCAAGTAAAGCATAATTAAGGTGGCATGCTGTATTCTGACGTCTGCTCGTGTCAAAGATAATCCATTCCAATAGCCCCTATTGTCACTTGCATAGCAGTTCCAAAGTTATCTGGGCACAGGGTAGCTCCAGTTTCTTTCGTGTTCATTTCCAGGAAGGTGGCATGGGGTGATTGGTGGGCCCAGATTTATTTCAGCACACATATAATGAGCTGCTATTTTGCACTGCATCCAGAGGTAGCCATGTGCACAGTATTTTACCAATTCCTGCTGACAGGTGTCATTATTTTCATTTTTAAGAGGGGTTAGCAAAAGCTCAGATAGGCTGTATGATATGTCCAAAGTCATGAGATCTCTCACTTGCTAATTAAGTCTGTGTCCTTGGGCAAGTCCCTTAATCTCTGAAATTCAGTGTTCTGATCTGAAAGGGAATTATTGCCTCCACTGTTAATCTATATATAGTCTGCCATTATATATAGAGCCAAAGCTACCCCACAAAGTTCCTAGAAAAACGGAATGAAAACATAGATTTATTTTTGTGCAAAAAATTTTTAAATCTCTGGATGGATTTACCAAAATATATACTTCCCTAAACTTTCTGAAGGTCCCAGTATACACTCACATGCATATGTAATTCTATGTGGATATGTTTACATATATGTAATGTGTGTGTATATTAAGTAGAATAATAAACTGAATAAGAACTCAGTGATTTTTTAGAAGATTTATTTATTCATTTCAACAGCAGAGATATAGAGATAGAAGAAGACACACACACACACACACACACACACAGATCTTTCCATCCTCTGTTTCACTCCCCAAATGGCTGCAACAGCCGGGGTTGGGCCAGGCCAAAGCCAGGAGCTTCTTCCAGATTTCCCACACAGGTGAAGGGGCCCAAGCACTTGGTTCATCCTTTGCTGCCTTCCCAGGCATGCCAGCAGGGAGCTGGATCAGAAGTTGAGCAGCTGGGACCCAAACCAGTGCCCACATGAGATATCAGCAGTGCAGGCAGAAGCTTATCCTTCTACGTTGTGGCACCAACCCTCTCATTGATGGTTTTTCAGTTGTTGCCATTGTCTCTTAGTTCTTAAAGGGCTCTAAAGTGGGTGACTCTACCAGCTTCTCATTTTCTCATACCTGATTGACATGTGGATACTCATGAGATTTCTAATCCATAAAGGAGGAAATGGAAGCAACACCAATACTTGGAGGATCCATATGGTGACCAGCAGAAACCAAGTTTAGACTTTGTTCTTCTCATGTCTGTCTGATTCTTGTAGTTGGAATCCAGAGGTGGGTGGTTCTAGGTGGTATTTGGAGGAGGTGTTGGGGCCTACCTTGGACAGTGGCTTTTTGAAAGAAACTGGAAGTTTCCTTGTGGTTAAGAACGTACAATCAGATGTCAGAAAAGTATGAGTTTATATTTAAGCTGGGACATTTAATGTTTGCATAAAATAAAGCAGTTTACAACAATTAAGGCTCTGTTAGATTATACATGTAATGAAAGTGATACTAATATCTACCAGGCAGGGTTGTGAGAGTATTAAGTGAGATAGTACCTACAAAGTTCTTGGCATTGTGTCTGTCATATTCACAGAATCCAATCAATAACAGCTAGGATTAGTATTGCTACTGAGGCTTATTTTGTCTTGTCTATCCTAATCTCATCTCTCACACATACATAGTCGCATTCACTCCCACACTTACCTCAGATTTTCAAATATTTTTGAAGGTGCTATCATGCAGTGGAACAAGTGAGTGAACACACAGGCTGTATGCAAATTACCTCTGGAATTCATTCCACCCCTGTCTTGTCTTTGTATTTCTATCAGATTCACATTTCAAAAACCCAAGCCATGTCTGACAATTCTCCTGGCAATAGCCTCAGGGAAAACTTTAACATCATCTTTTTAAAAGCAGGGTTTCCCAATTACTGTAATTAACCAGATTTTGGAATATACAGAGTGCTATCAGTGAGCAATATCAGACCATCAGAATCATCAGCATAAAAGTAGGTTGAGTTGCATGGGAGAGTTCTGAATAAGATTCTATCATTTCCTGTCTAAAAGTGAATCAGCCATGCTACCCCAGAGTGGCTCTTGTAGCAGTGTTTGGGTACAGCAGTATGTCAACAGCCTACCAGTACAGTGTTTTCTTAGTGCTTCAACTGTAGGGCAAGATTTCATGGAGTGTAAACTTTCATAAGTCTTGATACACAGATTCAAACACAAGCAGGGAGCAAAGACATTAAAAGAGGATAAAAGAAAAATGAGGAAATGAGGGAGGAGACACAGATAGACATAATTAGATGATTGTCATGCAAATACTTGGTATTGCATGACTATTTTCTAAGTATTCACTATCCGTTAAGTACTTCCATTTTCCCCTGATATCTACCACAACCTTTTAGCAAAGGATATTTTTAAAAAAATCGCAGAACTCAATGAATTCTCAGAAATAGTACTAGAGTTGAGAGAAAAAGACTCAGTTTTTAAAGAATGATAGTAGGCAATTAGAAATTCGAATAGCTGGCAAGTTTTCAGATATTCCAGAATCACAATAACACCCTGACTTACTGGAAATAAGTGATTCCATGGGGCTAATTCTTTGTACTAATAATTTAGTATTCAATATTATTGGAACTTTTTCCCACTAATATATTTCACATACTTCCTAATCTCATGAAACTATGATGCAGACACCATTAATTAATTTGAATTTTGCATGGATGCATGAACATGCTCATTATCACCACCAATTATGCCATATAGAGCTATAATGATTTCAAGGTCAACATAGGCGTGTAGCATATTTGCCTCACAGTGGCTGGGTGCAAACTGCTCTGTGTTAGAGAATCTTTGGTTGGTTTATTTTTTTATGAATTTCTGTCATCTTTCTCTCTAAGGCTCTCAGCAATTATGCATTATTTTTGGCAATGTGTCTGCCTGGAATAGACCCTGTGTTTGGCTCCTGTCTGTGTAAATAAAAGATTATCAAGACTTATTTTATTTCCTTTTAAAATGATGGTGAATACATGATCCATGGCTGATGTGTGCTAAGAACTTGAGGATACAAAGATGAATCAGCCTGGTTCATGGGGTGATGAATGAACAGGCATTGCTAAAGGCATTTCAGATATTTCAAATTACAGTAAAACCCAAGTTTTTGGAAAAAGGCAATTCTATGGGCTAATTCTTATCTTTCTTAATGCAGTACAATTCAGATCTGGGTAATGGTAAAGACAAAATTCTCTGACAAGAATCTCACGCTCAGTGCCTACAGAGGTTGACAAGGTCAGAAAATTGTGAGAACATAGGTTGCATAAAAAGAGAGGGCACTATCCTATGGGAGAGACTGTGTCATTGAAGCCAGTATTCAGTTCCAGTCTATTTTTGTAGGACCCAATTGGAGAGCCCAGCGTGTGCACATTTTCACACTTTAAATTGTAAGCACAGGTACCTATTTGAGACCCTTAGGTATATGGGAGTAAAGGGAAAGAGATGCTTAAGTAGGATTACAAGATCAAGATACATGTTACATTTGAACTGAGCCTTAAAAGATGAGCTCAAACAGTTGAAGAAAATGGCAATACTGTTCTATAGAATTAACATTTGTTGGCATACTGGGTATATATATGTATATTTTTTTTGACAGGCAGAGTGGACCGTGAGAGAGAGAGACAGAGAGAGAAAGGTCTTCCTTTGCCGTTGGTTCACCCTCCAATGGCAGCCGCGGCCAGCGCACTGCGCTGATCCGATGGCAGGAGTCAGGTACTTATCCTGGTCTCCCATGTGCAGGGCCCAAGCACTTGGACCATCCTCCACTGCACTCCTGGGCCACAGCAGAGAGCTGGCCTGGAAGAGGGGCAACTGGGACAGAATCCAGCACCCCGACCAGGACTAGAACCCGGTGTGCCAGCGCGGCAAGGCAGAGGATTAGCCTAGTGAGCCATGGCGCCCGCCCTGGGTATCTTAATAATCTGTGTGTCTCCTCTCCTTTCTCAAGAGGAGGGGTTTGGGATGCCCAATATGTATCTACTGGACCAATTTTAAAAACTTAAGAAAAAGATAATAGTATTTCAAATGTAATGTGGATGCAGCAGTGCACAATGTGGTGAGTACAAGTGTTTGGTTTTCCCTTTTCTCACTACTTATGACATAAATAAATAAATATTGAGAGTATACTATTTTTCAGACACTATTTCAAGTGTTAGAGGTATAGCACTGAGCAAGGCAAGCAAAACCTCACCCTTTGTGGCACTGACATTCTGTCAAGGCACTGACAAAAACAAATTTTACAGACACAAAGAGTATACAAGGGTACTTTGGAAGTCTGTGGGAAATGGAAATAAAAAATAAGCTTACTTCAGTGAATTTTTAAAAGTCCTTTTCATATTACACATTTTCCATGAACTTTTTGAAGACTGCATGTATACAAGTTTCTCAGAATTATTTAAGGTGTATTTACTCATTGTGTATGCTTTTTGTTTATTCTCAGGTAGAAAGTGAAATACTATATACATATAATTTTATCTGTATATATAATTTCATATACATATATGATTTCATGTATATTTTCACTAAATAATATCGTATATATATACATATGAAACAATTTCTAGGGTGAAAAGGGCAGGCAGAGAGAAGCAGAGATTGTATCCGAACAATTGTGAGAAATTTTCTTAAATTGTGGCAGTCAGAGAGGATTTTAAAATCTCAATGATGATGTGACTTTTAACAGAAATGTGACAATTTTATCTATTTTCAAGGGAAGGATATTCCAGCCAGAGGGACCTGCAAATGTAAATAAGGTGAGGGGGTATTTGGCAAAGCAGAGTGAACAAGGCAGCAGAGGAAGACTGGCTGAAATAGGGGTAACAGGAGATGAGGTCATAGAGCCAGTTAGGGTCAGATCACCTAGAATCCCTGGCCATTTTAAGGATAAGAAGGATTTGCATGCTTTTGAACATAAGAATGACATGACCTGGCTTACACTTTAAAATGATCAAATATTATGTTAATAGGCTATAAAGAACAAGGGTAGAAGCTGGAGGGAAGGAACTGTTAGGAAGCCTTGCAGGTAGCAAGCAGAGTGCCAAAGGTGGCTGACAACAGTGGAATATTAAAATTTGGTCAGGTTTTAGATATTTTCTGTAGTCAAGAGATTCAGGATTAGGTTGTGGATTGGATATAGGATGTGAAAAAAAGAGAGAATCAAAGAATAATGTGGAGAGTATTCCAAGATGGTGGAATAGGGAGGGCATTTGCTGCTCTAAACTAGGGGAAGATAATTAGGAACAAGTAAAGAGAATGAAATCTCAGGGACGAGTTAGGGAAAAACATGCAGTGGAAGTTCCACACAAACTAGAGGGACATTTTAGATGTATGTGGAGGGTATGGATGCATACAACTCAGTAACCCAGCCACTCAGAGCCTCAGTATAAGCTTTGGAGAGTGAGATGAGACCAGACTACAACAGCCCAAGCCACTGGTGATAAAGCTGTGGGAAGAGCCTGTCATGAGTCCAGCTTGGAGCCCTTGGGGAACAGTGTACCTGACAACCTAGAGAAAAGAAAGGGGGCACATTTATCTCTCCTTGACCACCCAGCACCAGCATCCTGTAACTAGCCAAGAGAGGGTGGGGGCCATTTTTGGACACATGTATCAGCTGTGCCAGCTTGCTTCTGGGCACCCAACAGACAAGAGGAGAGATCTGAGTCCAGCTGGGAGAATTGACATGGGCCAGGTGCTCTTAACTGTGGGAGGCTTGTGTGCTGGGACTGTGAAAACACCGTGGCTACATGGGAGGAATAGTGTGTGGCTGCTTCTTCCCACAGTCACGGTGGGCAGTTCCACACACACCTGATTCCCTGATGAATGTCATTGCTGTGGAATCCATGCTCACACTGAAGACTGAAGGGATCCTCTGTGTGGTTCTTGTAGCAGCGTGGATGAATATTAGCACACTGGGGCTAGTGCCCTGGCATTGGACTTCTTGGAGGAGAGGAGATGAGTATGAGACTATGCCAACAGAGCTGAGCAAACCTCCCCTCTGATTTAGAAAGAGAGAGATTCGCCATACCCATCGTGGGTGTCACCTTGGACACTCCACTCATCCTGAAGCACTGAAGAGAGCTTCGGGTCACACCCAGCACATGCCTCTGGGTATTCACTGAAAGAACAGACACTCCATTAAGCCACAGAAGAATAGTGCATAGATAAAAGACATCACAGGGGGAAAAAACAGCATATATCTCCACAAATGCCTAAAAATAAATGCAGCAATTTAAGAAACAAGAATTAGGAAGACAACATGATGCCCCCAACAGAACACAACAATTCAATACTAGAAT